>NC_079502.1:9983570-10298576 GCF_030052815.1 Hevea brasiliensis | reverse complement strand
AATTCCTTATAATTTCTTACTCAATTTAAGCCTCTAACATGGAATAAAGAGTGAGAGATATGAAAATATGCACTAACCTCTTGTAGCTTAAATCCAAGCTAAACAACACTTCAATTTTTCTTTACTTTCTTACTCTTTCTTGGCTGCCAAACACTTATCCTTGGTGTGGGTATAATTTTTAGTGAAGGAAGGATAAGGTTTTGAGGTGAGGAAGCTTAGGAAAATCAACCTTTAAAAGAAAAAAAATGGAGAGAAAGCTTCTTGGCTATGGTGTACGGGAATTGAAGAAGAAGAATTCAGTTTTTCCTTTCAATTTTCTGCCCATTTGACTCATTTTAATTGGTTTATGGACATGTGTCACAATGTGATTGGGTGAGAGTGCCTAGTGACATAAGCATGAGGTCAAAATTGTAATTTTAATTCATTTTTTTTTCTTTTCTTTGCTACTCATTTTCAATTCAATTTTTAGCAATATTTATTCACATTTTATGTCATAATAATTATTTACTTAACTGGACAAATCGGCTAAAAATCGCCTCTGAATGAGAAATGACCAAAATGCCCTCCGTTTAGCTTAACGGGTAAAAATTGTCTATACCGATTGAAAATTTTTTGTAAATATTTTCTTGGCATTATAATGCTATGAGAACCTCAATGACCCTTCTCTGGAGTCCTAAAAATTATTTTATGAATTTTTCCCCGGGTCTATGGCTCCTAGTTGCGAGAACCGTAACTTCTCATTAGGTTACCCATCGCTAGGGCACCGGCTCATTTAACTTGATTGTATTTTATTTCTAAAATTTTTCCTAAATTTTTCTTATTAATATTTGAGTTAATTATGGTTCCTCACTTTAGTTTAAATATTTTTCCGGACGTTCTAGCTGTCCGGACCGACACTGGTCACCGGAACAGTAGAATGTACGGAGTTGCTACAGGGAGGGTGTTACAGTAATTATCATACGTGATCATTTAATTTTATGAATATTTTCATAAAAGGCACTAAACTTTAATCTTCATATAACTCACTAAACCTTAATTTGATTTTATAAAAATTACTATGAGATGAAATTAAAGATTTTTAAGTTAACCTACTGACCTGTCAACTATTTTATAAATAAAATTATCTGTAAAGAAGAAACAGAAAAGGGGAGGGATTTAATAGCTAAGAGGTAACTAGATACATTTTATATTTATTTTTTTTTATAAATTAATAATTTTATTTATAATATAATTGCTAGTCAATAAGTTAATTTGAAAAATTTTAATTTCCAGTTACAATGATTTATATCAAACTAAATTAAAATTAAATGAATTTTATAGAAAAAATTAAAATTTAATAATTTTTATGAAAATATTTGTAAATTTAAGTGATTGCGTGTATTTGTAATAGATGTAATGAAACTCTATAGTCCCATTAGTCCCATTAACATCCTCGTTCATTTTGAATAATTCATACGTTATTTATCAATTAAAAGATTTTATTAAACTTAATTGAATAATTTTATGATAAAATTTATATAATTTTAAAACAATAAACTTCATTTAAATTTTGTTATTTAAAATAATTAAAAATAAATACATTTCCCTCTATTTTATCCCTTTAACAAAGACAGAATTAATTTAGTTAAAGAGTATTTTAAATTTTTTTAAATAATAAATTAACCTTATTAAATGTATTTACTTTTTCCAAAATCATACTGCTTTTTGTATGATCTTATTTTTTTTTTAAATTCAATTTTTTTTTTTAACTTGAAAGAATTGAAAAGTAGTAATTATCATGAAAATTAATCAATTAAAACTTTAAAAGAAAAAAAATTGTTGCATGTTTAACTTTCAAAACAAGCCCTAAAAGAATGTAATTTTTTCAAGGACCTAATGTACCAGCGTAATTACCAACAAAACCTACATTGAGCATATATCGTCCTTAACATATTGTGTGTGCAAAAAATCCTATCCATCATGGCACCTTCAATAAGGGTATGGATGGATCAATTTCTTCTATTTTTAAAATAATTCAAACCATATTAAATTAAATAAAATTTTAAAAAAACTAAAATCATTTATATATTTTTAGTTGTTAGAATAATTGATTTAGGGAGAGAGATCTCTCTCTAAATTTGTTTTTCACTTTAGTGCCTAGTTCCTTGCTTCTTGCTAGCATGCGTGGCCTCCTCTGCCTCTCAAGGATGAGGGACCTCCTCTTCCTCCTTCACCGAATAGTGTGTCTTCCCTTCCTTATTTTTGGGTATTTTGTAGATATGTGTTTTGCTTTTTACATCTCAAAGCTTATAATGGAAAGGGATCTTGAGAAACCGAAACAGCTTTTTCATCGTCTATGTGTGTGTGTTTCTAGTTTGTGGTACTATTAGAAGCTTCTGAGTTGGCGGGGTTTCTCTATTATGGTATAACATGGGGTAACAATTTATCTTAGTCAATACAATAAAAATAAAATTATTTATGTATATTTTATGAAAGGGGTTTTTAAAATTTAGAAGAAGAAAAAAGTATGGAATTTACTCCACCTAAAAGCCAATTTTTGGATCCGCCGCTACATGTGCTCCACCTATACGCTAACTGATACTAAAATCTAATACAAACCAAACAGTATAAAATTAGTGACCTTGGCCACATCTATGCCCACGCCTCACTCCTGGGTCCTAACCACATCCCAAAGTCTCCTCGAATTCATGATGGGTAAATAAGAAGAATCAGATAGCGATATATCATAAGTAAATATCAAATAATAAGATGAAAAAAAAAAAGACAGCTGAGTGTACTATAGCGGTTTTGGCATGAATTGTGAACTATATTTCTCTCTTGCATGTAAATAGTATACAAGTACAAAGTATATATAAGCTAGTTATAGATAAGAAAGATAAGAAAGTATACAATTGAAATTTAAATCTGATATGATATCTAAACCACTTGAGAGAAGTATATGGCAATATCCAAACTGATACCCGAATACCCCCCCTCAAGCTGATGGCGGTAAAACTTGGAGCCGAAGCTTGTCACGGTGCTTGTCGAACAAACATTCGCCTAAAGGCTTGGTTGAGATATCTGTTACCTGATCTTCAGAAGAAAGAAATCGAACTTGGATTGTACCATTGGCTACCTGCTCTTGCACAAAGTGATAGTCTAATTCGATGTGTTTGGTGCGAGCATGAAATACCGGGTTGGCACTGAGATAAATAGCTCCAACATTGTCACACTATAGGACAGCAGGCTGTGGAAGAGGATAACCGAGTTCATATAAAAGAGATTGAACCCACATAACTTCAGTAGTGGCATTGGCTAAAGCTTTATATTCGCTTTCGGTAGAGGAGCGAGCTATTGTAAGCTGCTTCTTGGACATCCAAGAAATCAAGTTGCGATCGAGGTAGAGAGCATACCCATTGGTGGACCGACGATCATCTATATCACCACCCTAGTCACTATCCGAAAAACATTGCAAGTCCAAAGGTGAGTCTTTAGCAAAGAATAGGCCATATGATTTAGTGTGCTGAAGATAACGCAACAATCTCTTAACGGCTTTCCAATGATCATTTGTTGGATTATGCATAAATTGACACAATTTATTGACTGCAAAAGAGATATCTAGTTGGGTTAAGGTCACATATTGTAATCCACCAACTATTTGCCGGTAGAGAACACCATCATCAAAAGAGACTCCATTGAATTTAGTAAGTGGGGGAATGGTGGCCATAGGAGTTTGACAGGGCTTGCAATTCAGCATTGATGCTTGAGAAAGAAGATCCACAATATATTTCTGTTGATTGAGCAATAAGCCAGCAGAAGTGTGATGTACCTTTAAGCCGAGGAAATAATGTAATGCTTCAATATCTCTGATCGGAAAAGCCTCCTTGATCTTAGACATGAACCAATGTAAATAAGTATTGTCAGAACAAGTAACCAAGATGTCATCAACGTATATAAGGATGAATAAAGAGACACCACCATTGCGATAGATAAAGAGACTGGAATCAGCCTTAGATGCAATAAATCCCAGCTGAAGTAAGAAGCTAGACAAACAACGAAACCAGGCTCGTGGTGCTTGTTTGAGCCCATATAATGATTTCCGTAGCTTACAAACATAGGAGGGAGAAGCAGGATCAACAAATCCTTTTGGTTGGTCCATAAAAATTTCATGATCCAAATAGCCATGGAGAAAGGCATTAGATATGTCGAGTTGTCGAATTGGCCAACCATGTGCCATTGCTAAAGAGAGCACTGTGCAAATCGTTGACATCTTCACTACTAGACTAAATGTCTCATTATAATCTAATCCATCCTGTTGAGAGTACCCCTTGGCTACCAAATGAGCCTTATACCTGTCTACTGAACCATCAGGTGTCACACCTTACCTCTCTGTAAGGCATAACATGATCCCATAGAATACCTAATGAACTACCGCACTTCGCCTACCGATAACTCATTAAGTACCCTACAAGGGATTTTAAAACAATTTTTTTACTTTTGATAAGTGGTGAGCATTTCTAGTAAGTATTTAAAACATGTAATTAAGTAGAAAGCTAGTTGAAAATTTTTGGCCCATTTTATTTTTCCGCAAATTTTATAAAAATTTTGACAGAGTTCCCTCTGTATTTTGAGAAAACAGTTCTTCAAATACCTGTAAAAAGCACTTCTAAAAATTTTTCTCAACAACTGCTTCAATTTCATACTCAATCTCAATCAATTTCTCGACACATTTCAATAAATTTCTCAAGTTCAAAATTCAATAATTCTCAGCATACTAGCAATACATTTCATTTAAATTAAATAAAATAGTTGTACTCATATTTCATTAGAGACAAAACAATTTATATACATTCTTATAAAATTTACATCAAAAGAAATACAAACTAAACTTTATTACAAACTTCATACAAATTTTTGTACAAGCTACTCAAGATCCATTTGCACGTCCATACATTTATATGCAATACATACATGAAAAGAAATATTTACAATTAGGGTATAAATTATACTCGATGACTTTAAGCGGATAGCTCTTCACACCTCAGCAGCTCAGTCTGCTGCTCCTCTAGTCTCTGTATCTGCGGCATGATAAAGAATAGAGCCATCACGAGTACTAGGACTCAGTGGTGCACAACATACTAAAATAATCTTTATGCAAAATTTAAATCACATTTATTCAAAAATTTGGCTGAACATGAGAATTAAGTACAAATCACGCATTGTGAGATTTTAAATGCAAACCAAGTTCATTTCAAAATATCAAAACACATTTCATAAAACCCACAGTTAGATCATGCCATTCGAAACAAATAGAATCTCAATAGCCAGAGGCTAAAGAGAAATCACATCACAAGGCTGGCTAGCTCAAATTTATGGATATCCATTCACATCCTCTTCTACTGGCACACCTCAACACTTCTCCAGAGAAGGAATCAAAATTCGAAACTAATTACCCCCACTAGTCATGCTAGTGAGGTGTTCAAATATATGGTCATGATACTGTGGTTTCAAAACTTATCTTAACAATTTGCTAAACATTGTCATTTCAAATATACACAATAACTTTCACAATTTAAATCAAAACATCATAAATAAGGTCACAATACTTTCAACAATTCAAAGCAACAGTAAAATGCATATTTCATTCATTTAATCAATGAATTTTTAAAGCATAGTGATGTTGTGCACAAACCTCAAATGAGTCGCCTGTTGGCCTTGACTCGACTCCTCGGGTTCTGTCCTGGTATTCTTTTCCACTGAAACACACAATTTCACAGTGTTTCAGTACCATAACTTAGCATAAATCCAAAAATAAATTTAACTTCACTTTTACCTAGCTCTAACGTGCTAAATTCGACGTTCTTGAAATTTTGTGTTTCGGGTTACTATTTACTGCACTATTCAAGTCAAATTATTGACTTTCTAAGGCTTAATAGGTATGGGAATTCCAACTTCACCCACATACCACATTTTGGTCACTAAACTTGTTAGTTTTGGTCATTTTCTCAAAATTTAGGCCTTTTAGGCAAAATTGCCAAATTTTCAATTTTGGTGTCCCTACTTCTCCTATTTCATTGGTCAGTTTACTGTTGAAATTTGACAAAACTTTCTTCACAGAAAATGTTTCTTATTGTCTTAAGTTTATTCTCCTTTTTGAATCACCCCAATTGGAGTTCTGTAGCTCAAGTTATAAGCAAATTATGTTTACTGTTCATGCTGCAGAATTTTATTCTGGCAGATTATTGATTCCAACTTCGTTCAGCAATTTGATCAAGTTAGGTCCATAATTTGGTCTAATTTTCTTCATATGAAATGTTCTACTATGTTTTAGGTTTCCATCGGTTCAAGAATCGCCTAAATCGGAGTTTTCTAAAGAGAGTTATAGCCATTGAAACTTTACTGTTCATATGGCAATTTGCAGTTCTGCAGATTCAGGTCACCAACTTTGCTCAGTAATTTGATTGAGTTAATGGCATAATTTGGGTTGGTGTTCTTCATGAAAATTTTAGATCTATATCTCATCTAACCCCCGGTAAAATTTCAGGTCATTTTGACTTGCCTAGCTCGAGTTATGACCAAATGAACAAACACTGTTCATTTGGTCAGTTTGTGCAGTGGTAGCCTGCGATTTCTCAACTTCGGTCACTTTGTTCACTAGATTTTAGTCACTTTTTGGGCAGGCTTCCTTAATGAAAATTGTGTCATTTAGTGCCTATTTTCTTCCCCAATTGGTCCCATATCCATTGGATTTGTAAAATTTCATTTTTGGTCCCTCAAAGGAGGTTTTGGTCATGCTGCCAGCACATGACCTTATCCAATCCGAATTGGCTTTTAATTCTAACACTTCTAACACACCTCATTTGGTCACAAATGACCATTTTTCACTTCACATTAGGCCAAATATATCATTTACCAATTTCTCCAAGTTTTTGCCTCAAAACCCTAGGTTTCAAACCCTAACCACACTAATTCATTGTAATTAACTAATTCAAAGCATATAAACACAATCTTTCAACTCATTCAAGCATTTTAACATGTTTTACTCACTCAAACTCATGCAAATCACTCTCCCCTCCCTGCTGGACGAATTTCAGTTTAGTCCCTCATACATATTTTTTTTCATTTTAACTCATTCAAGCATTTTAACATGTTCAATCTTTCAACTCATTCAAGCATTTTAACATGTTTTACTCACTCAAACTCATGCAAATCACTCTCCCCTCCCTGCTGGACGAATTTCAGTTTAGTCCCTCATACATATTTTTTTTCATTTTAAGCATATTACAAGCTAATTCAAGCTAAAAACACAACAAGTAAACTAATCTTGCACCTTAAATCACTCACCTTTGTGTAGCAACTTCTAACTCCCCTTTTCTCCAATTTTCTTTCTTTTTCTTGCTCCTCTATACTCTTCAAGATGCAAGGATGAGGTTTAGTGAAGAATTTTAGGAGAACTTATGGTTAATTTAGAGTGTATAAAGCTTGAGCTAAGAGCTCTAATGGAGGTTTGAGAGTGAGCTTTGGGAGAGGGAAAGTAGATGGTTGGTTTTGGGGGAGAAGATGAGAATAATTTCTTTTTTTTTTATGTTGTTTTTATCTTATTTAAAAGATATTTAACTTAGTCAAATTTGGTAGGAAAAGAATTTTTTTTATTATGAGATCATCCTTGATGTCACACATGATGATGTCACTACCTTTTTACTTTTTCATTTTCCTTTTTTTTTTCTATTTATTTTTCTATTAGTTCTTTAATTTAATTCTCTATTCCGAAATTTTCTTTTCTCCAATTTTATTTGACAGTTAGGTCAGGAGTCAGCTCTCGGGGTTAACTGACCAAATTGCCCCTCGCCGGTTTATCCCGGTTTGCAATTAATTCCATATTTCTTCCTGCTTCCTGACCTAATTATTTGACTGGCTTAACAGTTATTTTTCGTAATTTTCTCTTTTCCACTGTGTTTATAAGGGTCCTAAGGACCGCAGGCTACTTTTTACGGTCGAAATTTGAGTTTAAAATGACTTCGCAGTCATTCAGAGAAGGTCACCCATCGCGTGACTCTACTGCTTAACTTCTTCTGTTCTATTTTTCTTATTTATACTTAACTAATTGAACATTACTAATTATTTGTGTTTGTGGCTTATCTAGTTGTCTTAAGTGTGGTTCTAATCCCCTTAATTGTCCAGATCGACACCGATCACCGGAACAGTGAAATCTATCAGGCTATGCAAACGGGGGTGTTACATCAGGTTTTCTTTTGATTCTATAAATCCACTTATTCCCAACCATATTTTTATTTGGTGGTCTGGGTACTAACTCCCATGTTTGATTTTGCATTAAAGATTTAATCTCTTGGGACATAGCATCTCTCCATTCAGAATAAGAACTGGCCTGGATATAAGTCTTTGGTTCAAACTTTAGATAATCAGTGTCCTTAGTAATAAGATTAACAACACGCTTCTGCATAGTTTTAGGCTGTAATGTCATAGCATGTGTGCGCATATTAGATTGTGCAGCAGGATTAGAGTTAGAGGAGGTAAGAGGAGAACGAGATAAGTCAATGGACAGATTGAGGGATGGATAAATAGACGCAGTCACAATTTGACCAGTATTAGAATTCGAAACAAAGTGGTTTGGTGAGGTAGGGGTTGGGAGATCTGATGACATAGGTTGTTGATTAGGAGTGAAAATTTACTGATTTTGGGAAGGAGAAATAGGTGATGGAGATGAGGTTGAATTCAAAATAAGAGATTGATTTAGTAACTGATCTAAATTTGCTCCGGTTGCCAAGTGAGGTGTTGAATGTCCAGTTAATACAAGCCATGGCATATTTGCAGGTGAGTTGGATGCAGAGGGCATAGGCGACATGACAGGAAGCCTAAATGGAAACACAGACTCATTAAACTTGACCTGACGAGCCAGATAAATGCGACCTGTTGTGGGATCAAGGCACCGATAAGCAGCATGACGTGGACTTTGACCAAGGTTGACATAAGGTTGGGTGCGATAATGAAACTTGTGACGATTGTAAGGACAGAGAAGTGGAAAAATGGTGCAGCCAAAGGGTTTGAAATCTAAGTAATGAGGTGACTTGTTAAATAGCTTAATGTGGGGAGTTTCATTTTATAGTGATGTCGAGGGATGTGTGTTGATTAATTGAGCACTAACGTCAAAGGCAAAATTCCAAAATTTTAAAGGAACATTAGCATCTGATAAAAGAGTTAAGCCAGTATCAACTAGATGACGAATTTTCCTTTCAACAGTACCATTTTGCTCATGTGTATATGGGCATGCTATGCGATGTTGGATACCAGTGGATTGAAAATATTTATGCAAACGTTGGTATTCACCACCCCAATTAGAATGGAATGATTTTATATGGGAATTAAACTGGCAAAGAATAAAATTTTCAAACTGAATAAAATAATCAAAGACATTACTATTCTTTAAGAAATAGACCCATGTATATCGGGTAAAATCATTAGCAAATAAAAGTAAATAACGATGTCCTAGAGCAGATTGCACAGGTGCAGGACCCCATACATCCGAATGTATAATTTCAAAGGGAGCTTGACTAGTATGTGAAACAGACGCTAAAGGAACTTTAGACATTTTGCCTAAAAGACATAATAAACAAGGAGACATTTTATTTGTGATAGAAGGTAAATGAAAATCATTGATTATTTTTGAGATAGTTCATTGGTGTGGGTGACCCAAACGCCGGTGCCAATCATCCATTGTAAGGTGTTCAACAGCCATAACTTGCTTAGATGGATTCTGAAATTTGTAAATACCATTTTCTCTTGGCCTCTGAAGTAGAATTCGCTTGGTGACTTGGTCCTTAACACAAAAGAAATTTGGCCAAAATTCAAAGAAACAATTATTGTCAGTGGTGAGCTTTTGGACAGAGAGCAAATTCTTCACTATATGCGGCACACATAAGACATTTTGTAATTTTAGTGAACCAGTTGCAGAAGGTATAGATGCAGTACCTGTGTGAGAAATAGGAACACCATGTCCATTACCTACATGGACTTGATCATCACCCTTGTACTCATGTGCAACATTGAGAGTAGACATATCAGGTGTAATGTGGAAATTGGCCGCAGTGTTAGGAAACCAAGTGACTGATGCTGGAGTAGGTTGCTGATGTAAATGAACAGAATGATAATTTACTTGTGGAGAAGATGCATGAAAACCACTATTAAAGGAAGGATTGAATCGCTTGCGACACTTATTAGCGGTGTGATTTTTTAAGACCACAAATCTGACACGGAGCACGAGGCCTGAAATTGTTATTGATGGAAGAAGAAGCAGGACGTGCAGGTGTTGGCAAGAGAGGTGGATTTAGTGAAGATCGAATAACAGCGTTGACAGTAGGAGTTTCATGTGCACTTTTGATTAAGATTTCATGGGCTATAAGCTGCCCATACAGTTCATAAAACAAAACAGGTTCAGTCTGAAGATTCAAAGCAGTGATTATAGGATGATATTCAGCTCCTATATTCCGATAAATGATAGCATCGAATTCTGCAGGTTGAAGAGGTCGACCTGCTTGTAGTTTATCAGCTAACTGCTTTGCACGATGAAGATATTCAGAAATAGAGAGATCATTTTTCTTCAGCTCCTGGAGCTCAATGTGGATTTGGAGCTATCAATTGTGAGAAATTGAGCCAAAAGCTTTGGCAAGAGCTTGCCAGACCTCCAAAGAAGATGATAGCCCAATAATATATGGAAAAATTTCCTCTGTAATGGAGGAAAGCAGCCAACTTAGGAGCATTTGATCTTTTTGAAACCAACTTTCATAATCAGGATTGGGGACAGGTTCAAAGTAGTGGAACTAACAATAGTTTTAGGAGGAGCAGTGAAAGTACAATCAACAAATCCTTGCAATTTTTGATAATTAAGTAGAGGTAAAAACTGAGCTTTCCAAGTAAGATAATTCTTGTTGGTTAGCTTGATAGAGAAGGTGTGGTGAGCAGATGAAAGAGAGGATGAGAAGGATGAAGTCAAGGTGGACGAAGTGGCTGAAGAGGAAGAACTCATGATGAGAATAGAAGCTCTGATACCATGTAGAGGTTTTGGCTTGAATTGTGAACTGTATTTCTCTCTTGTATGTAAACAATATACAAGTACAAAGTATATATAAGCTAGTTACAGATAAGAAAGATAAAAAAGTATACAATTGAAATTTAAATTTGATATGATATCTAAACCACTTGAGAGAAGTATATGGCAATATCAAAACTGATACCCGAATATGTACAACATTAGCAGTTGCCTTCCAGAGCTTAACACTTGGTCTTGTTTCTTCCACAAGTAAAGTGATTAGGTTCAAGCCATCTGGGAGGATATGGTAGCCAATGTTGTTGGCTCTCATACTTAGATAAGCCTGAGTAAGTGGATTCTTCCTCTTTAGTGTCAAGTTCAATAGTCCTCGAGTCTGTGTTCATACTAACATTAATACCTACAAGATTCTAGTAAAACCACCACTTAGACAAACCATTTTCATATAACCATAAATTTGCTTGGCAATTCCAAGAAAGCCAATAGTAACAAAATATCATTAGTACTAAGGAAAACTAGGGAACTAAGTTTAGTATATATAAAACATGAATTTCAGTACATAATGAATTGACACAAAATACAGTATCAAAACCCATTCTCTATTAACCCTTTTATTATTAACAAAGGGCCCGTTTGGTATTACTGTTGAAACTGCTGTCGAAAAAATCACTTTTTTAAATATATTAGTTAGAGAGTATTAAAAAATAATTAAAAATTAAATTTGATCAGTTTTAGTCATAAAAACACTAAAATAATAAAATAACTTTTTTCAAACTATTTTTTTTAACGGCATCTAAAATAGTACTTTTATTCAGAAAAACAGTTTCAACATTCAAAACTCAATGCCAAACAGGCTGAAAAATACCGCTATGTATCACTTGACAATGGTGAAATGAATGATTTGGCAGGATTAAACAAAGAATGATTCAGTGGGGGAATGACAATGAAAAATTTAGAGTGATAAGACAATGCAGCCTGGGATATTATCAAAACTTGGATGGATGGTACAAAAAATATATGGATAAAAGACATCAGTAATGTTGGCACACTGTCATTACAAAAATGGTGAATGCTTTTCCAAACTTATTAATTTGTGATCTTGCCAAAGCCCATTAGCAATAAGTTATTTGATTTGTAACCGAAGATGGGCTTATGAGCCAAGCCCAAATAGGGGCTTAAGAGTCCAAAGCCCATTAGCAATAAGTTATTTGATTTGAAGAAGAAGAATTGCACTAAGAGTGTGAAGAGGAGATAGTCATCTACAACTCATAAACTAACAAACTAATGTGAAGAGGAGATAGTCATCTACAACCCCTAAACTAATGTGAAAATCATACATACTCAAGGGCAGAAAAGGTTGGTCTCTCAAGTGTGGTATTTCGGCTGCAACAAGGACGTCTCTGAAGTCTTCCTTCGGGTGGTTTTTCTTGGGGGAACAAAGTGCATTAAGGTGCTCTCTTTCTTGTATTTTTTCTTTCTGGAAATTCAGTGTAAATTCAATGCAATCCAGGATACATATAGACTGTGAATCTATGGCTATGGTTCATATAACATATATTTAGAGCATGGAGATGTGATATAAGGTGGATATTAGGAAATGTATGCTTATTATACAATGGTTATGGCCATGTTTAATTTCCTACAAAAATGTTTGACCTTCAAAAGAAATGAGCTATATTAAAAATAATATGCATTAAAAAATAAATATATTGACCACCCACATATATATATATATATATATATATATATATATATATAAAAGAACAAAGTATCAATATTAATTGTTGGAAACATAAATTTAAAAATCAATAAATATAGAGTTATACGCTCGAATTAACGCTGACAATTTGTAAAGTTTAATTTATGTATCTAGTATATAAATAGTCTAATATTTTATAATATTTTGAATAAGAGTTAAAAATTAATAAAGTGTTCAATTTATAAATTTTTAAACACTTTATTTGAAATAATAAATTTTAATGAAATTTATATAAGTGATTTTCATAAATAATTTACCTTTACCATCCCTATTGCTCACCCTTAATTAGACTAACTTATATTGAGTGAAATCAATCATCTTTAAATCATGAGTTAACTTAGTCATTTGGCTTAGCGATAGGGTAATGCCTACAGATTATTATATAGGAAAGAGTTCTCTCTTAATGAAGTGACTGAAGAAATCGAGGATATGATAGAAAGAACACTGCAAGTTCAGAGCATGGGGCTTAAAACGGAAGAGGAAACAAAAAAAGAGCGTCGTTTCGCCTAAGTGCATTGGGCAAGAAAGTCAAATAAACACAGGCAGAAATGTCAAATAACCAAGACAAAAGAAGACGAATGATGTAGGTAGGAGAAAAAGACCAGAAAAATGCAAGACTTGTAAATGTACAGCAACACCCAGCAAATGGTAAATTTGTAATTCAATTCCTAACAAATCTATTGTGATATATAGGATAATTATAAAGAATTTTTCATTAATCTTTTCAAATGTTAGTCTTTTTAATTAATTTTTATTTGTATTTTATAGTTTAATTAAGTTAAATAGTAAATTTCTTTTGTCTAATTGAAGTTTATTCATTTTATGCAAAACTTGGTGAAAAATGGTGAAAATAGAGAAGCAGAATATTTCACCCCCAGCTGTGAGATATCTCATGGCTTCCTATGGGATTGTGGAATGCACATGGCTAGCTGCGAAGATTTAATCCAGGTACACCACTAGCCGCGAGATGTTCTTTGATGGTCTTTTTTCACCCAATAGGTTAGTGACAATTCACAAGAGGTAGTGATTAGTTAAGGATTTCTTCAATTGGCAAAAGGGAGAGACGTTTTCACTCTTTCAAACACCAAAAAATTCACCATTTTCTTCTACAAAGCAGGGGCCTTGAAGAGGGGATCTTGGGAGCTTGAATGAGGAAGACCTCAACCTACATCTTATAGAGTTTTATTTTCTTTTGTTTCCTTTTAATTTCTTAATTTTTGGAGAAATTCATTTTTGTTGAATAATGTTGATTATTGATATGTTGAGTTTTATTGTTGTTTTTGACATTATAATTAAGTAGCTAAACATTTTAGCTAGGGATTTGATGCAGCTTGACTTAATATTAATCTCAATATTTTGATCTAATTTCCATTACTTTGCTATTAGTTTTTATTTTTGTGTTTAATACTTTTGGATATTTTGATAAAATACTTGAATAATTTTTATATTTATAATCTATGGTTGTAAAACAAGTTTATAAATTCAATTTCATAACTAAGGTTGAATTTATGGATTTTATTGTAATAATCTTTATCTTAATACTCTAATTAATAGAATAACTCTCTATTAAGAAATAGAGAATAATTCATTAATTAGAAAATTTTACGATACATGAAAGAGATTATTAAATATTTCGTTATTATTAACCCTTGTAAAAGTAGTTGAAATTGATTATTACATAAAAGTTTGTTGTGATTAAGTATTGGGTCGAGCATTCCTAGCAGCTTCTTTAATAGGTTTTTAAAACCCTAAGTTTTATTGTAATTTTTTTTTGTTTAATTTCAATTGTGATTAATTTTAATTAAATTTTTAGCTTTAAATTCTTTTTAAGTTCTTTAATTCAAGTTAATTCAATAGTCTAGATATTAGTAAAATTGATATAAATTTTTATAATTAAAAATAAATTCTATGAGAATAATACTATCTCATTATTATATTATTTATGCGATTTCATATATTTATGGGCCCGAATAAAATTGCAATGTTACTGTTTCAATGAACTCACTTTTATATTATAGATATTAATTTGTTTTAATGTCCTCTCATCCTTCCTTTTATAACTCATGTATAGTCAAAATCTAATTTTTTTTAAGATAAAAAATTAATTATTAATTATTTTTAAGCTTAAAATTAATGAAATTAATTTTTTACATTAATTTGATTAATTTATTTTATTAATTTAATTAATTAAAGGCATAAGATAGTTAATAAATAAAGGATCATGAGATTATTAGATGTGTGGGTGATTAACTGGCAACTGTCAATATTGACATAATGTGAAAGTGGTCTCTAAATCCTTCCAAGGTACTTGTAGGAGAAGTATAAATATTAGATAAACAGTAATATTTATGGTCCCAACAATTTAATACAATAGTATAAATCAGACTCAATAATCTATTTATCTTTTATTTTATTTATCTTTAATTTTTCAATAATTGCATTTAATTTTTAAAACGCTGCATTTATTTTTTCAATCTTTGTATTTACTGTTTAAGTAATCAAATCAAATTTTTTTTTTCCATTTAATTACCTATGAGATTGACAAAGTTACGTAGAATAGAATTAATTTTCATGATTATTTAATTTTAGAAATAAAATTATTACCAACTTCATAACATATAAAATAAATTCAGAACCAAAAAATTACTATATAAATACAAAATAATTGTCATGGCATCCAACTTTCACTCGCCAAGGTCGCTTTCACTTCACATGTTGAAAGAATTAATTAAGCAATAATTAATAGAGTATTTGCCTTAACTTATAAATTAGTTTGATTGATTTATAAATTTTAAAAATAAATATAACTATTTATTTATAATATTTTTTAACTTATAAATTAAATTTATAAATTAAAAAAATAAATTTAATGAATTAATTTTTTATTTTAATATTTATTAGTTATGTGATTATAAATTAATTTGATCAAATATTTAATTATATTATTTTTATTTAATTTTCTAAATTTTATATATATTTCATTTATATCTTTTTTAATCACATTAATAATAAATATGTTTATAAATTATTTTTTATTAAATATATAATTGATTAAAAATTTAAATATTTATAAATTTAAATTAATTTACTAATTTTTATTAATTAAGTTAAACTTTAATATAAATCAATTTCCATTGAAGTCAAGAGATATATTTAATACAAATTCGATTTATATTAAGATAAATTTAATAATTATTAAATTAAACAATTATTAAACTCATCCTATAATATAATTTACAAAAACGGCAGCCTTTTTCCTGTGAAGATACGTATCACGGGGAAGGCCATGTGACCGTTGTTTCTTTATCCAATCGTTAAATGACAGCAGCCCGAATGATTGTTTTCAAAAGCGCAGATTTTTTCTCCCATAACCAATTTCTTTTCCCAAAATGCCCCTGTCTGCTTCGCTCACTGCCCCGCCACAGCGCGCTAACTAACCCGTAAATTCATGCAAAACGATTGGACAAAACGGTTCCCAAAATCAGATCGTCCACATGAATCAAGCACATGACGCCACATTCTCCTGCTCTTCTTCAGTGAAGGGAGTGTGTGCCTGTGAGAGCAATAGATAGAAGATTCACATTTTATTTTGTTTTGTGAAAATCTGAATTTACATTTGGCCAGTATGGCGGCGATCGGAGTTCTGAGACTTCCGACGTCTTCGACTTCCTCTTCTTCATCGTCCAATTCGTCGAATCTCAACCGGAGAACGCCTCTCCGAAGCCTCTCCTTCTCCTCGTCTAGTCTATCAGGTGATAAGATTTATTCCAAGGTTTTTTCTGCTTGCCGTGGAATTGCTTATAATGAGAGGACTCCGATGGTCGTTTCTCCTAAGGCAGTTTCTGATTCCAGGAATTCGCAAACTTGTCTTGACCCTGACGCTAGCAGAGTGAGTTTTCTTCCTTCGTTTCTTTTTTTTTTCTTTTTTTTTTTATTATCAAAGTTTTAATCATTTTATTCCGATTTGAGCTCAAACCAATGCTTGGCTCCCAGTTTTCATGCTGTAATTAAGCTATAATTTGATGCCTTTACTCTGTTTGTATTGGATTCGTTGTGAAGGTGACATTGCTTTCTTCAAGATTTGATTGTATTATATAAGGATCAACTAGTTGTTTTAATAAGTCC
Organism: Hevea brasiliensis; assembly: GCF_030052815.1. Lineage (NCBI taxonomy): Eukaryota > Viridiplantae > Streptophyta > Magnoliopsida > Malpighiales > Euphorbiaceae > Hevea > Hevea brasiliensis. The sequence continues at coordinate 10,281,651 of NC_079502.1, read as the reverse complement.
AGACCGTGAACCCTTGGATTCAATTTCAGTAATTCTTTCAGCATACATATTGTCAGTTTTTGTTTTTCTTTTCCACGAACTTAAATTTCACTGTTATATCATGTAAAATACCGCTTTCATTTTTGTACATTTGAATGATATTGATGTAAGTTGCATTATGGTATATGTAATAGTGCATTGATTTGTATTTCATTGTGCTTGTTAACAATATCAAGTCAACTGCGCTGGCTCCATTAGTAATTAGTTGGCCTGAGGCTGATATTAATCTGACTTTTCTTGTATATCTTGATTTCCTTTATGCACCTACGCTTGATTGTGAGGAGATGAAGGACAGAGAGACAAAAGGATTGAAATTAAAAAGAAAATAATGGTCTGCATAATTAGAATTGACCTGATTGTTTGAATTTTCCAGGTGTCTTTCTTCCTTTCCTAATGACTTGTTGAATTTTGATTTTGTTAATTGTTGTAATCATTGCATTTATTTTCTGCAATTTCTTGACTAGAATTGTGTATCCTATAGATTGATTTGTAGAATGAAATCCGGAAGCCCTCAACTCTAATCATCTTAATTACCGGAAAGGAAAAAGCCTTAGAAACTAGAAAATATTTCATCAGTAATTATGCCTTCAATCTAGCTCTTAATATTGGGCTTTTCGGCTCCATTCATAAACTGAAGGGTTATGCTAACATTTTGCTATCTATGATTCCTAACAGAGTGTCTTGGGAATTATTCTTGGAGGTGGTGCTGGGACCCGCCTTTATCCACTTACCAAGAAGAGGGCAAAACCTGCTGTTCCTTTGGGAGCAAATTACAGGCTGATTGATATTCCTGTGAGCAACTGCTTGAACAGTAATATATCAAAGATTTATGTTCTTACGCAATTCAACTCTGCATCTCTCAATCGCCACCTTTCGCGGGCTTATGCAAGCAACATGGGTGGCTACAAGAATGAAGGTTTTGTTGAAGTTCTTGCAGCTCAGCAGAGCCCAGAGAACCCAAATTGGTTCCAGGTACTGTTTGGTTTGAGAAATTCTTTTAAGCTGCATTTAGATAAGGGGACTTGAATATACATGGATATATTTATTTGTTCAAGTTTTACTTCAAACTGTGCAGTTTAAATTTTGGCTTGTGAAGGAGAATGAGAAAAACATGTTCAAATCAAATACGAAACAGTGCAGTTGCAATAATTTTGCTCAGGATGATAATATGTAAACAATACAAATGCATACACCTAAACAAATGCAACCTTTGTCTTTTATACGAATAATTTTATTATTGATGTCTCTTTTCTTCTTTTTTTTTTTCATTTGTTATTTTCTCTCATGAAAAAAATTTAATTTAATGATTCACAGGGCACAGCTGATGCTGTCAGACAGTACTTGTGGTTATTTGAGGAGCACAATGTTTTGGAGTTCTTGATACTTGCTGGGGATCATTTATACCGGATGGATTATGAAAGGTTCATCCAAGCACACAGAGAAACTGATGCAGATATCACTGTAGCTGCTCTACCAATGGATGAAAAACGTGCAACTGCCTTTGGTCTGATGAAAATTGATGAAGAAGGACGCATAATTGAATTTGCTGAGAAGCCAAAAGGGGAGCAATTGAAAGCAATGAAGGTAGGTCTTCTTACAGAAATAATTCATTAACTCATTGCAAATATATGCTTTTGTGCTCAATTATATGACAAAGGTTACAGGGAGATGATTTTATTTATTTAGTTATTTTTAATTTTGTTGCTTATTATTTTCTTCTAGATTGATACTACAATTTTAGGTCTTGATGATGAGAGAGCAAAAGAGATGCCTTACATTGCTAGTATGGGGATATATGTCGTCAGCAAAAATGCAATGTTAGATCTTCTGAGAGAGAAATTTCCTGGAGCCAATGATTTTGGAAGTGAAGTTATTCCTGGTGCTACTTCCATTGGGATGAGAGTAAGCATTCTTCATTCAATATCTCCATTTATGCTTCTCATAGGTTTGTGTAAAGAATAGCCAGTTATTCTTGTGGCCTATAGGCATACATGTAAACATAGTCTGAATAAGGAAATCGTAATACAAAAAATTGCCATTTATATATGTTGAATCTATATTGCCTAACTCTAGCAGTTGCATATATGGGCTTTATAGCACACCTTCAGTTGTATTAACTTGCAAATGGATGCCTGAGGTTGACTTGTGTGATGAGTGTGTAGAAGTCCAAATTCATATTCATTTGTGAAGCTGTAATGTTATTTCCTTATATATTTGCATCTTGAACAAACTTTTTGTTTTAGGAAGGACTGAAAAGTCCCTTTTGGTACATCACATAGATCCATTGGGCTGAAAGTTTGCCTTACAAACTTGTGAATCAATCTCTTGAATTCTAATTGCTCAATAACCTTTATAGGTGCAAGCTTACTTATATGATGGCTACTGGGAAGATATTGGTACAATTGAGGCATTTTATAATGCCAATCTTGGGATAACTAAAAAGCCAGTGCCAGATTTCAGGTAGTTTGGTTCTAGTTTCAGTTCTGCTCTGTGTGCCATGTTTCCAGCTTGATTATTAATTTGATATGTTTCTATATATATATATATATATTTTTTTTTTTTTTTGGCAGCTTCTATGATCGTTCATCTCCAATTTATACTCAACCTCGCTATTTGCCTCCATCCAAAATGCTTGATGCTGATGTTACAGATAGCGTTATTGGTGAAGGTTGTGTTATTAAGGTAAGTTCTTGGTAGGAAAGGTTGGTATAAGCAATGATGGTTCTCTGTATTATATCTTAGCCCCTTATCTCTTCCATTTGATGTTGAATTGTGTATATAATTATATCCTGTAATAAGATTGTTGTGATTTGTGAATGCGCATAAAAGTTCATCCCTAGACATTAATCTCTCTTTCGTGTTTGCCTTTCTCAGAACTGTAAAATTCACCACTCTGTGGTTGGGCTTCGATCTTGCATATCAGAAGGTGCAATCATAGAGGACACATTATTAATGGGAGCAGATTATTATGAGGTGCTGTGCCTGAATTAGCATAGTGTTATATATTATCTTTTAATTCTATGTGAATTGAATTGGCAGAAATGATGATTTTACTTTTGTTCCATATTCAATTTGTATGGATTGTCCTTTTCTGAAACATCTTGTACCAGACTGATGCTGACAGGAGGTTTCTAGCGGCAAAGGGTAGTGTTCCAATTGGTATTGGCAAGAATTCTCACATTAAGAGAGCCATTATTGACAAAAATGCTAGAATTGGACACAACGTGAAGGTAATAAATAGATTGCAACTTTGATTGAAGAATTCTCTCTTTATTTTTTAGTGTTCTTTTTTGTGATATCATCCCCACAATCCATTTCTTCCATGAAAGTTAAACAAAGATGGATGATTTTTCTTTTTAATTTTTTATTCCATTATAGTTTCCATATGTTTGGTAATTTGGAGACGGCTTGATTGTCATTTCAAGTGCTGTGAAACTATTCTTGTACGTAGTTGCCAGTTGCTATGAACAGCATCCATCCTTGTTACAGTAGGATTGTTCATTACTGCCTTCATATGTAGCATACATGTTTGCATATACTTCTGAGGTGGATGAATAAATAAGCTATATTTTGGTTTCTGCTTCAGATCATTAATGGTGACAATGTGCAAGAAGCAGCTAGGGAAACTGATGGATATTTCATAAAGAGTGGAATTGTCACAGTAATCAAGGATGCCTTGATTCCAACCGGAACTGTAATCTAGACTTTATTTATTGATCCGCAGCTCTTGCATTTTGGGATGTAATAGCAAAGACTACTTTCATTTTCAAGCCCCTTTCTTCTTCTCTTAATGCATGATGTATATGCCCTGGTTGTATAATGTTTAATCGGTAGAGGAAGAGAGAACCCGGGAAATTAATCTGTAAAGGTTTTCCTGCATGGTCTTGTTTTCATTAACAGTATGATAATAAAATTTTGATTTCTATGAACAAAATCATTTATATAGACTTTGAAGGTATCACTGAAAGACTTGTCAATGACAATATATGTAAACCAGTTGTTTCAGGCTAATTGGAATCTAACAAGTGATTTAAGTAGGCCCGATCACGGGCCCTGTTGGAATTGTAAATTGCACAGAGATTGGCTCAGGTTGGATTCAGGATCGGACTGAGTCATCAGTTTATGAACTAGCTCGGAACTGGCGTATGAGAGGGTTGGTTTTGTTCCCTACCTTTTTGAACCTGAATCAAAGCTGGCTTGAAATTGCCAATTTGAACCGGCGGTTTTGAATTAGAATCTCTCCGCGTGTCTTTCTATCTCCTTTCCTTCCATTCATCAGATTGTTGGCTTTGGCCCATTCAAAGTGAAAAATGTGGATGATGATGTTGGCTAAAAAGTGGGTTGAGAATTGATGTCAACCCTTAGATGGAGATCAAGTCAACAAGTACCCGATAAATTTTGAGTTGGGTAGAAAGAGAGATCAGAAAGGACAAGAAAAGAGTGAGTCAAGGCAAAGAGGCTTCTCACTAGAGGTTTGTACACAACTAATTTTATTCAATTAATTTTTATATTGTAAATTGTTTTGAATGAATTGTGAGTTTGAATGTTTTGGTGGCAATTGTGATTTTCTCTTTGAACTTTATGAATGTTATGCTACCAACCCTTTAAGGGTAAATTCTTGAATGATTCATGTTAAGTGAATTGAAATGCAATTATTTGAATGGAAATTTTATGAATTAGTTTTTAAACCACAATTAGCATAACAGTCCCGTTCGGAAATCCCCGGTAGTAACGGCTATTTGGGGTTTAACAATTAAAAATTGCTTATGTCTCCCATTAATAACGGTTAGTGGGTAAGACTATACGAGTACTCATTAGCTAGCTAGCCCTTCCTTTATTAATTGTGACATCCTCACTCTAGATAGTCTATTCATTTTGCTGTTCCGGCAACCAATATTTGTCCGGATAACCAGAATGTCTGGAATTATATTTGAACTAGAGTGAGGAGTCATAAATAGTTTAAATAATGATAAGAAAAATTAAGGAAAAATTTAAGCAATGAAGTGCACTAAGGTTAAATGAGCCATAGCTCCAACAATAGATGACCTAACGAAAAGCGACTATGAAGACAGTTAGCAACTCTAGACCCATAGGAAACACTGTGAAATAATTTTTGAGACTCCAATGGAGAGTTATTGAGCTATAGATAGCAATAGAATGCTAAGAAATTGCCCAGAGAATTTTCCAAATTGGTAAGACAATTTTAGCTCATTAAGCAAAACAAAGGGCATTTTGGTCATTTCACCTCCAGAGATGATTTTTGACCAACTTGTCCATTCAAGTAAGTGAGACTTATGAAATAAAATGTGAATAAATATTGATGAAAATTTAATTAAAAATGAGTAAAAGAAAGAAGAAAGAGAGATAAACCGAAAACCCGGTAAGAGTAAAATTTAGTCAATAAAATTTAAAGGTTCCACATTGACCAAAAATTAGATTTATTAAATTAATAGAGCAAGATTAGTTTAATTAGTTGAGATTATAAAAATTAAATATAATTATATAAATAGTCAAACCAAAATGATTAGGAAATTCAAAGTAATTACAAAAATGCCATCTACCCATATTTACAACTTTGCCATTAGTTAATTAAATAATATAAATATCATAAAAAGATTTAAAAATCAGAAAAGTCATTTTGTTTCTAGCAGCTAGCCGTCCCACAATTCTCTCTCTCCCTCACCCATTTTCTTTCCTCCATTGTTACACAATTCAAGCTCTAAAACCCTAGTCTCCCACCACCAAGCTTGTAGCAAATTGAGAGAAAAACTGACCTTAAGCATTAATTTGAAGAATCCAGCCAAGAAAAGAAGGAAATTTGAAGGATTTGGGAAGCAAGAATTTTAGCCAAGGTGGATCAAGAAGGAGCTTCAAGTTTTTTATTGATTAGAAGGTTGATTTGAGTTGATTGAAACTAGGAAATCAAGATTAGTGCTATTAAATCCATTGGATTTTAAAGTTTTAGCAAATTGAGTTAGGGTTTTCTGAATTTGGGGATTTGTTAAATTGTTGCTGAATTAATGTTGTGAGATCAATTATGGATTATTTGAAGTGCCATGAATATGAACTGAAGTTTGGAAGTTGGGTGGAATGAAAAATTGGGAGTGTTGTTTCATTGCAGGAATTCTGGACCTATGAGTCCAATATGTTTAAATGACCATAAGTAGAGCTATGTTGCCCCAATTGGTGTGAGGCCAATTGGAGATGAAACTTAGGACATAATGCAATATTTTTCATGAAGAAACCATGTCCAGAAACTAAACCCAAAATGACCAAAAATTGGATTGAATCCGGGTAACCATATGTTGGACCTGGAAAAATGACCATATTAACAATAAATGTTCAAATGGCCATAATTCACTCTAGGAAGGTCATAATGACCTAATTTTTGAACCATTGGAAAGCTTAGACATAGGAGAACATTTTTTATGAAGAATTTAGAACCCATTTCTGACCATAACCTAATCAAATTGCTAACCAAATTTAGCCCAACAAAACTGTCAGAACCAAAACTGCCCAGAAAATCCTAGATATTGACCATCCGACCAGTTGTGGCAAAAATGCCATAACTTACTCTACAAAACTGAAAATGCAATGAAACCAAAGCCAAAATCTTTATAAGACCTAGTACTATAATTTTGATGTTTTGACCAAAACCCAGAAATGAATGCAACTTAGGGAAATTGCTAGGAGAAGTCAGGACTTCCTAATCTAGAAATTTCTGCACTTAGACAAATTGACTATTTAACACCCGAATAGTGATTAAGCCATAACATTTAGTAGAAAAGTCCAATTGAGATGAGCCAAATTGATATGGAAACTTAAGAAATATAACTACAATTTTGGTTTAGAAATCTCACTCAAATTTTGAGTGTAAGAACCCCAAATGATTTGCAAAGACTAACTTGAACCTGAAATTCTGGATGTACAGGGTTTAGGGGTCTAGGTTAGTTAAATTGTCATAACTCCTCCTATATAGCTTAAAAATTAGTAATTTTGAACCAGTATGACCAGAACACATAGGGGAACAAATCATATGAAGGACATTAGGCCTAAATATGACTGTAACATGTCTAGCCATTTGGACAAAGTGAGATTTCAGAATCTGCATGGTTCACTGACTAAGAACCAGTCTTACTAAATTGACCATAACTAGAGCTATAGAACCCCAAATGAAATGATTCAAAATGATATGAAAAAAGCTAAGACAGAGACCTAAAACTTTGTTTTAGAGACCTAGACCCAATTTTAAGCCTAAGTGCTTGCAAATGTATGACAAAGGTGATAGAAAATTTTGAAACCAGAAACTTACAGGGTTTAGCACCCTGGACAACTATTAATCAATTGATTATAACTAGAGTTATATAACTTCAAATTGAATGATACAAAAGGGAAATTAAAGTTAACACATAAAGAAACAATTTCTATGAAGGAAGCATGGCCAAATGGATTATGCATCTTGGCCAAATAGTTAGAGGAAAAATTAAGGCATAAATCTGAAATTTATGAAAATGGTTAGGAATAACTTAGAATATGAATGGTACCCACTTTAATGACTTAATGAATACCTAAATCATTTGAATTGGTAGTTGGGACTTGTATTCCCATCACAAATGGAACTCATAATATATTAGCAATACAACTTAAAATATGAAAATTTCTTAACATAAAAGAAACGTTAAATGTGTAAATGAAGTGAAGTCATATTTAGGACTTATGTTCCCGTTGTAAATAGAATAATGAGGATACCTTGTACAATAAATAGTACAAGAGTGGAAATAATGTAAATTTTAAATACTTAGTATGTAAAACATTTTTTGCATTATGAATAATAATTCATATAAGTATTGTAATGAATGAATACATCATATAAATGTGTGAATGGGACATTTGTTCCCATCATAAGAGAAAGGAAAATAATTCGATATACAAATGGTACGCGAAAATCGATAGATGTGAATTGCAATTAACGTGAATGGTCTGATGAATGCATAAGTTGTGTAAAAAAAATGAGATTTAGAGAATTATGCTTTTACTATGAATAAAGCTAAAATACTATGAACTATAGTTGGAATATATAGAATAAAATAATAAAACTTATGAACATTTAATAGTACTAATATGCCCATGTATTGCCTAGACACGTGTGTCAGATTAAATAGATTGGCATGCCAATAAGGTATTGTTTGAGCAGTACTGCGTAAGGCTTTATGTCTGTATTTATGGCTTTATGCTAGTACTCATGGCTTTTATGCCCGATTACTTGTTATCATGGCTTTTAGCCATACTGATATGTTATCATGGCTTTTAGCCATACTGATTGCATACGTGGTTGACGTTCCGTATTTCACGTCCCATGGTATGATGGCCCGAGACACCACAGTATCCAGTGCCCACGACCCGTTATCCAATTTAGTCAGCCTGTCATAGGTTACTTAGGCAGTAAAATTTATTAAAACAAGTTAAGAATATTAGTAATTAAAAATATTAGAAATTAAATAAATGAGTAAGAAGACTTAAAATAAATTAGATTAGTTATTTAGTAGAAAGAATTGAAATGAACTGGATTGATTTTAAAAATTTATCTATTATTAAATGACACTAAGAACTTTAATTATTATGAAATAATCTAAGATAACCTAGAAGGTATTGAATTAAATGATATAAAAAGATTAGTAATAGAAATATAATTTAAATAAATTTTACAAATGTACCTTTTGTAATAATATTAAGTTAAGAATAATGTTATTAGAATATTAGTGTATTGTATATTTTTACTGTAACCTTATGAATTAAGCATCTTCAAAGAGGACTAAATTAGGATAAAAGATATCAAATTTTAGAAACCATATTGAAGCATAATTAGATCTTAATTATCTGAAATATATTTTATTTCAATCTGTATTTTGTATATTATTTTCTTTATTATATTATTGCATCACTAAGCAGCAATACTTAGCGCGATGGATTGTTTCCTTTACGCAGGTACTGAAGCTATAACCCAGTGGACATTTGACTAGGATTTTTGGAGTCCAGATCTGCAGAAGTGTCAGAAGTGTTTAAGGGTGTCACTTCCTCAACAATGCATGTAGATAGGGCTCACATTAGTCATATTATGTATTTTGTGTATTATAATTATTTCATATGTTGTAATGCAATCGAGGAAATTGTATTTAATATATATGGGATGTAAATTAATAGATTAGCTCTTTCATCTGAAATTGATTTGTATATTATGTAATTTATGAACTTGTATAATTAGTTCGTATGTTATGTAAATTAATGAAAATATGAGAATTTCTATATATAAATCGTGCATTAATGAATATGTATGGAAATGAATAGATTTGTACAAATGAGTATGTGAATTGCAAGAATTGATTGTGAGATGATTATGATGAGTATGAATGATATTTTCATTGTAAAATATTTTTGAAATTTTCAAGAAGGTGAATAGTGAAATGCGCCAAACGGTATTAGAATAGGGGAAACTCCGTCAATTTCTCCTTAAAACAAAAAAAAATAATTGATATTAAAAGATAATGAGTTTAAAATTATTTAAGAGTAAGTAAGATAAGATAGGGTGCTTCGGCACCGAGTGTGACATGTCTTGCTCAGCTACACTGTAGACGGGTAAGGGGTGTCACATTAATAGCGGTTAGTGAGGTGATTTTCTTTGTCGTGGTGTACAACACGGCATTGATCGTGAAATTTTGTGTTATGGTCTAGACTGTGTGTTCTTGGCAACACCTTTATTTTGTAATTTGTGAAAAATGGTTTGAAATAAATAGTTCATATTAACTTGAGATTTTGGAAAACACCTCATTTGATTATGAAAATTTTAATTTGTCATATTTTGGTTTATTATGCGATGTAATGAGTTGAATTTACTTTGTTATGTACCATTGAGTATCAATACTCAGCGATAACTTGTTATGCTGTCGCAGATAAGGAAAAGGACAAGGCTCGGAGTAAGCTGTTTGGAGCTGAACTTGAAGCTATTTTGGACTTTCTCCGGGTATATTAATTATACCCTTTGTAAATTTTTCTTTTGATGTAAATTAATAATATGTATCCATATGTACACATTAAGCAGTTGTATAGTAAAGCTTGTAATAATGTTATTTCTGATTTTCTTTTTGAAATTTGTGACTATGGTATGTAAATTGAATTAAATGCAATGATGATAAGGTTTATTGAAATGTGTTGACTTGTGTTGAATTAAGTATTATTTGGAGTTGGGTTGGTGAAAAATCTATTGGAAGTGCTTTGTTTTCTGGTTTTGAAAAACTGTTTTATCAAAATACAGCCGGCACTCTACCAAAAGTTTTACAAAAATTGTGAAGATTTTATATAAATCAACAATTTAATTTTTGATATAAATTCCAATTAAAGGATTTTTAATAATTAAGAAATATGACCCACCATTTTAAATTGAAAGGAAAAGGGTTTAAAATCCCTTATAGTATGTTTAATGAGTTATCGGTAGGCGAAGTATTGTAATTCATTAGATATACTACGGGATCATGTTATGCCTTATGGACGGATAAGATATGACATGTTTTAGTGGTATCAGAGCAACATTTTGAATGAGTTTTGAACTATGTATTTGATTTATTTTCTTGATTAGTACAACTGCTCAATGTCATTTATTGATACATATGATGAATTTACATCATGAATATGAATTAATGGAGATAATCCTCCTCGTGTTTGTTGTCAGGGAGTAGATAATTTCTTTGAATCGAAATGAAAGAAGGAGATCATTCCATCGAGCAATATATTGAGGCTGAGGCACTGGGGGAAGCCCCAGCTCTCCAGAATGTGAGTGGGTCAACCACTCCAGCTCCTCCAATGCCGCAGTTTCCTGCTCAGTTTGCTCAACAGATGGCTGCACTGTTTCAACAAATGGCTGGAAAACTGCCAACACAAGCCCAAACCGAAGCACTAGTAGTGCAACCACAGCCTCCAGCCAGACAATATGATAAATTGATGAAATTTGAGGCTACTGAATTCAAGGGAACAGTGGATCCACTAGAAGCTGAACAGTAGATTGAAAGAATGGAGAGAGTATTTAAGAAGCTGCATTGTACAGAAAAGCTTAAGTTTGAATACTCTGTTTCCTTACTGCAAGGGGATGCATATGAATGGTGGAAGACCATCCCCCACAGTCTAGTGGAGCCCCCAGTTCTCACCTGGTCAAATTTTCTGAGGAAATTTAAACAGAAATGGGTCCCTGATGCCTATGTTGACATGAAATTGCAAGAGTTTTTCAGCTTAAAGCAAGGGAATAAATTCGTGGCCAAGTATGAGAGAGACTTCTCTAGATTAAGTTACTAGGAACTTGCTTACTACGAACAGAGATCGATGTAAGCGATTTGAGGCCGGTCTGAAACCCAGTTTGAGGATGCAAGTAGTAGGATTCAGACATGAAAACTTCTCTGAGCTGATATCTCAAGCATTGGAACTAGAAAGAATTGAAATGGAAGGGGCACCTAAAAAGGGTTCGGAAGAGAAAGAGAAAACTGGAAAGAGTATTAATCAAGCTCCTGATAGTGGGTTAGGAAAGAGAAAGCACTTTGGAGGATCTAGCTCACGCAAGTCTAGTAGAGGTAGATATTCAGGACAGAGGCCACCCCAACCTAGCCAGTAGACATCCAGAGAAATAGCTCTGGTCCGTACTTGTGAAACCTGTGGAAGAATACACGGAGGGGTTTGTTATAAAGCCATCGGAGCCTATTATAACTGTGGTGGGACTGGACATTTTGCCAGGGACTGCACTAGTGCTCGCAGATCTGGGCCACCTACTACAGCTAAAGGTTCAGTTCAGAGTTCTACCTCCAGAAGTTCACAGATAGTTAGCAGAGGCTGAGGTAGAGGCTGAGGTAGTACTTCTGATAGTTAGGCCACAGTCAATCAGCCTAAGCAAATAGTGCACCGGCGAGGGTATACACCATGAGGCAGCGAGAAGAGGCTGAAACTTCTGATATAGTTGCTGGTACTTTTTTATTCTTGATCAAGATGTGTTTGTGTTGTTTGATCCGAGTTTCACCCATTATTATGTTAGTGCTAGCATCATTGGTTATCTTGCTGTCCCTTATGTGAAAATGGATTTTAAGGTGTTAGTAACTAGTCCGCTAGGACAAGAGGTTAGGGTAAACAGAATGTATAAGGATTGTCCTTTGGTGATCCAAGGACACACATTCCTATCCGACTTGATTGAAATGCCCTTTAGAGATTATGATATCATCTTAGGCATGGATTGGTTAGCCAGGCATCATGCCATGATTGACTGTAGATTGTAGACAGTCACTTTTGGTCTCCCTCAGTATAGTGATGTGGTTATACATGGGGAGAGGCAGTTATTGCCATCAAATCTCATTTCAGCTGCACTAGCTAGAAAAATGATCAGAAAGGGATGTGAAGCATATTTGGCTCATGTGATAAACACCCATGTAGAGAGTCCCACAGTGAGGGATATTTCTACAGTTTGCGACTTTCCAGATGTGTTTCCTGAAGAATTGCCAGGGTAACCTCTAGAAAGAGAAGTGCAGTTTGAAATAGAGGTTATGCCTGGTGTGGACCCAATCTCTACTACACCTTATAGAATGGCACCTGCCAAGTTGAAGGAGTTGAAGGTGCAGTTGCAATAATTGCTTGATAAAGGCTTCATCCGCCCTAGTGTGTCACCTTGGGGAGCACCAGTGTTGTTTGTTAAGAAGAAAGATGGTACTCTCCGTCTGTGTATCGACTACAGGCAGTTGAAAAATGTGACAATAAAGAACAAATATCCATTGCTCCGTATAGATGGGGTGCAACTGTGTTCTCCAAAATTAACTTGAGATCAGGATATTATCAGTTGAGGGTGCAAGAGCAGAGCATTTCAAAAACTGCTTTTAGAACTCGATATGGCCATTATGAATTTCTGGTTATGCCATTCGGGTTAACCAATGCTCTGACTGCATTTATGGACCTAATGAACACTATCTTTAGGCCCTACCTTAATCAATTTGTGGTTGTGTTTATTGATGACATCTTGGTGTATTCAAAGGATGCAGAGGAACATGATAGGCACCTGAGAATTGTGCTACAGACTTTAAGGGAGAAACAACTATATGCTAAATTATCAAAATGAGAATTTTGGCTAAAGGAAATTTCTTTCTTGGGGCATATTGTGTCAGCTCAAGGCATTAAGGTGGATACCAGTAAGATTAAAGCTATCCTTAATTGGAAGCCACCCAGGAATGTTACAGAAGTTCGCAATTTTATGGGTTTAGCAAGTTACTACCGCCATTTTGTGAAGGAATTTTCTATGTTGGCATCTCCACTGACCAAATTGCTTCGGAAAGATGTGAAATTTCAGTGGACTGATAAATATCAGTAGAGTTTTGATAAATTAAAAAGATATTTGACTGAAGCGCTAGTCCTTACTTTACCTACACCGGGTAAAGAATATACAGTTTATAGCGATGCTTCTCACAATGGTTAGGCTGTGTATTGATGAAAGATCGAAATGTCATTGCTTATGCATCATGCAAGCTTAAACCACATAAGAGAAACTATCCTACACATGGCTTGGAGCTTGCAGCTATTGTATTTGCTCTGAAGATTTGGAGACATTACCTGTATGGGGAGAAGTGTTATATTTATACAGATCACAAGAGCTTAAAGTATTTGAGCACCCAGAAAGAATTGAATATGAGACAGAGGAGGTGGTTAGAGCTGATAAAATATTATGATTGCCTAATGGACTATCAGCCAAGGAAAACTAATGTAGTGGCTGATGCCTTAAGTCGTAAAATTATGACGAGTCTGAGAGTTTCTCCCTTATCCATGGTGCATTAATTAAGGACTTTACATGCTAGTTTGGAGATAGATGAGGAGGGACAGATGAGAGTTGCATGGCAAGTGAAATCGTTGCTAATTAATCAGATAAAACTGGCTGCATAGAATGATGAGAAGTATCAAAAATTGATGAAGGAAGCTCGGGACGACAAGAAACCTGAATTTTCTGTGCATAATGATGGCTTACTGCTACACCGAGGTAGAATGTGTGACTAATGATGATGAATTGAGACAAATAATTATGAAGGAAGCACACAAGTCTTCTTTTGCTATGCACCCTGGTGGCACTAAGATGTATAGAGGGGGTAAAAGAATATTATTGGTGGAATGGGATAAAGAAGGACATAGCTGAGTAAATATCTAAATGCCTAACTTATTAGCAAGTGAAGGCAGAGCATCAAGTGCCAGCTGGTTTTGCTACATCCATTGCCAGTACCTGAGTGAAAATAGGAAAGAATAACTATGGATTTTGTAATGGGACTTCTGAGAACACAGAAGAGCCATGATGCAGTATGGGTTATTGTGGATAGATTGACCAAGTCTACTCACTTTCTGCCAGTAAGGATGGACTATAGTCTAGAAAAATTGGCTAAGCTGTACATTGATGAGATTGTGAGACTGCATGGAGTGCCAGTGTCGATTGTGTCAGATAGAGATCCAAGATTCACTTTTAGATTCTGGGGTAGTCTTTAGAGAGCTCTAGGAACTAGATTGAACTTCATTATGACATTCCACCCACAAATAAATGGCCAATCTGAGAGGGTAATGCAGATACTGGAGGATATGCTACAGGCCTGTGTGATTGAATTTGAAGTTAGTTAGGACACGCACCTGCTTTTGATTGAGTTTGCTTATAACAACAGCTATCAATAAAGCATCGAGATGCCTCCATATGAAGCTTTTTATGGCAGGAAGTGCAGAACTCCTCTGTGTTGGGATGAAGTAGGTGAAAGGAAGCTGATAGGCCTAGAGATTGTTCAGTAGACAGAGGAGAAGATTAAGCTTATCAAAGATCGACTCAAGGTTGCGTCAGACCAGCAGAAGTCCTATGTTGATCTAAAGAGGAGAGATATTGAGTATACAGTGGGTGATAAGGTATTCCTCAAGGTTTCTCCTTAGAAGAGGATTATGAGATTTGACAAAAAGAGGAAACTGAGTCCTCGCTTTGTTGGACCTTATGAGGTTCTGGAGAGAGTGGGTCATTTGGCATATCGATTAGCACTACCTCCAGAGTTGGAAAAGATCCATAACGTCTTCCATGTATCTATGTTGAGGAGGTATAGATCAGACCCATCTAATATTCTACCTGTTGAGGAGATTGAGGTGAATCCAGACCTCACATATAAGGAAAAACCTATAGAGATTTTGGCACATGAGGTAAAGCAGATGAGAAACAAGCAGATACCATTAGTGAAAGTGTTGTGGAACCATCATTCAGGCCAGGAAGCTACTTGGGAACGAGAAGAGGATATGAGGAGGCAACACCCACAACTATTCAGAGACTAAGACCAAGTAAAATTTCGAGACGAAATTTATTTTAAGGGGGAGAGAATTGTAATACCCCTACATGCATAGTTCAGTATATTTCACTATTCTTGTGATCGGTGTCGGTCTGGACAGTTAAGAGGATTAGGACCATATTTAAGTCATCTAGAAAAGCCATGAATGAAAATAAATAGCCATTCCATGATGATGAAATGAAAACTTAGAAAACAAAGCATAAAAGGTTAAATGAGCCAGGGTCACAGTGATGGGTGACCGTACCGGGAAATGACTGCGAGGTCAGTTGTAACCCTAATTTTGTACGGGAAATTGTGACACCGCAGTCCTAGGAATTATTGCGAAGCTAGTGGGAATGAGAAAACCACAGAAAATAGTTGAGAATTAGGTCAAACAATTAGATCAGGGTTCATGAAGCAATGCAGAGTTATTAGAAAATCGGATCAGACCGGCAAGGGGCAAATTGGTCAATTTACCCTTAGAGGTTACTTATGGCCTAAATGTCCACTAAAATGTAGGAAATTAAATCTATGAAAATTTGATTTAAAGTGAAGAAGTCATGGAAAGAAAAGAAAAAGAAAATGAAAAAAATTCAAAAAGAAAAAGTATTATGACATAATAGGTGACATAAGCATGACACAATGATTATAATTATTAATTATTGAAATTGTGGATAAATACACACAAATTAAAACAAATTAAAAAGAAAAAATTTTATTTCTTCTTCTCTTCTTCCTTTTGTTGTGGCTTCCCTCTCTCTCCTCTCTCATTTAGTTCCTCCATTAAAGCTTAGTTTAAGCTTTTCAAAACCCTAAAATTAGCCATAATTGCCCTAACTCTCTTAAGTAAACCTTGTTTTTGAACCTTGGTAAAACTATTGACAACAAAAAGAAGAGGAAAGAAAGGAGATTGGAGAAGGAGGAAATTCAACAAAAAAGGTTAGTGATAAATCTTTCAATTTTTTATATATATTCATGTTTAGGTAATTGAATTAAGTTAGAAATTGTTGTAAATGAAACAAAAATGATGTGTTAGGGAATCCTATGAAATTCGGCAGCCATGTGAACATGAAGGTAGTGTTGTGTTTTAATGCAATTAACCTTATACACAAGTTCAATTAAGTAAGTGAAAATGATTAGTATACTTTAATTTCATAAATTGAATCACTTGAGGAATTAGGGTTCTTGACCCTTAGGGAAATTGGGGAAAAATTTGAAAGTTTTTAAAATTGATGCAATTTAACCTAATTGAGACTCAATTTGGTCAATTGGTGGGAATTAGAGTGTTATTGAATGATTGAGTCAAAAATGGAATTGTGAATGATAAAGACCAATTCTTGATAGCCTGACCATGGTCCACTTAAAAGACCAAATTCTATTACTCCAATTGGTGTGAGGCCAATTGGAGATGAAAATTAAGATATAATGCAACAATTTTTATGTAGAAACCTTACCCTGAAAATGACCATAAGCTAGTGTAAAATGAGGTTAAATCCGGATTAGGCACACTGCCACTGTACAAAAATGACTGCATGAACAATACTTGTTCAAATGGTCATAACTTGGTGTAAAAAAGTCCAAAGGACCTGCTTTTTACACCATTTTAAAGATATGACATAGTACTACAACTTTCATGAAGAACACAAACTCAAATTCTGCCCATAACCAAGTCAAATTGTCAACCAAAATTGGTTTCTCTAAACTTCCAGAACCAAAATGGTACCCAGAATTCTGGGTTTGAACCAATCCGGCTAGCCACCTTAGAAATAGCATAACTTGAGCTACAAAACTCCAAATGGAGCGATTCAAAAAGGGAATTAAAGTGAAGATATTAAGGAACAACTTTGATGAAGGAAAGTCACCAAATTTCCACTGTAGAGGGTCCAATGAAACAGTAGAAATAAGTGACCCAAAACTAAAAATTTGCCAATTCTCCTAGGAAAACTTGAATTGAGTTTGCTAATCAATACCAATAAAAATGTGACCCAAAATATGGTATGTGACACCCCTTACCCGACTACAGTGTAGCCGAGCAAGTTATGCCACTCAGTGTGCCGGAGCACTCTATTTTATCTGATTTCATTACAGTCCTTGATTTATTTATTCAAAAACTTTATTGAAGATTTAGGCTATTTTTACTTTTATCAAAATCTAACTAAATTGGAAATTTCAAAAATTTTAACGATAATTCGACAAAGTGCCGGCTGTAATTTGGACTAACAGTTCTTTTGAACCTGCCAAAGACAATTTCAATATATACTCAATTTCTCAAACTTAATAGTCTCAAAAATTTTCAAACATAATGTATCTCAATGCAGTATCCAGATTTCTCAGAAATCTCATTAGATTTTCAATATCTCAATATTCACAAGTATAATATCATTATAACTCAAATTTAATTCACATACTAAAATACTTACTTTGAATAGCTTCCATAATTCATAGGTTAATTACATGAGTTTATTTTGTACAAGATATACAAATAATTTACAATGTGCTAGGAATGAACAATATACATAACATGTATAAAATGAGCCCTATCTACATGCATTCTTTGAGGAGGTGACAATCTTGAACTCTTCGATACTTACAGATCTGGACTCCAAAAATCTCGATCGGCAGTCTCTGGTTTTACCTTGATACTGCGAGGAAGCAATTCCATCGCGCTAAGCATTTCTGCTTAGTGGTGCAATAATATAACCAGAAATAATATATACAAGTAAAGAAAGAAATAAATGATAATTCAGATACTCAAGAATCAATTTAATTTGGTATGGTATTTCTAGTATCAACGATCTTATATACTAGTTTGTTCCTCTTTGGAAGTGCTTAGTTTATAACTTTTCAGTAATACTAGCAGGTATATAATTTATTCTATCTGTATTGTATTTCAAGTCTGTACGGTTCTGCAATTTATATTTTTGTTATGTTTCTTTTGCTAATCTCTTTTGCTTATTCATTCAATACTTAATTTAATTGTACTGGATCTTAACTTAACTTAGCTGCCTGAATTGAATAATACTTTAATTGACTGCCCAAGTAACCTATACTAGACGACTGGACTGGATAACGGGTCGTTGGCACTGGACACCGCGGTGCCTCGGGCCGTCATACCATGGGACGCAGAACGTCAACCACGTATGCAGTCAGTATGGCTAAAAAGCCATGATATCACATAATTGGCATAAAAGCCATGAATACGGGCATAAAAGCCATGAATACGGGTATAAAGCCATGAATACAGGCATAAAGCCTTTCACAATACTGCTAAAACAATACCCTATTGGCATGCCAAACTATCCAAACCAATCTTGTTAGGTATACTAGGGCATTTGATACTTTAAAATATTAATATATTGTGCTTTATGACTTCATTATTTCATGATAAATTTCAATCATAATTCATACATTCATTTGATCATTTATATGATCACAATTCACATCAATTATCCTTTTATACCATTGTACTCAAAATACTTCTCCTCTTTACAATAATGAGAACTAATGTCTCATTCATACATTACTATGGTTTATTTATCCATTCATTATGTTATTCATATTGATCCCAATTCTAAACAATGGTTCACATGTACCATTGTATTCAAAACATTTTTTCCTTTCTCATTTATACATTCAAGAGTCTACTTATGTAATTACAAATTTTATATTTCAAGTTGAGTTACTAATATTTTATGAATTCCATTTGTGATGGGCATATATGCCCTAACTATCTATTCACATCAATTAGGTGACTTATTTTTCATGTTTCAAGTAATCCATGAATATTTCATGGATTTCAAATTTATGGCCTAAATTTCTTTTTAACAATTTTGACTAGGATGCATAGTCCATATTTGTCATACAATTCTAAGCATTTAAGCTTAGAATTGGTTCTAGGTCTTCATCTTAATTCACTAATCATTTTGATTACTATTCACCATACTAGTCAACCAAAATGTTAACCTTTTTATACTTAATGGATATATTAATTCTAATTACACCAAGATCCCACATTTTGAGTTTTACATTTACTAGTATTAATTGCCAATTGCAATTTAAAGTCTCCTAGATGCATTTCTAATTTCAAATTTTGAATTTCAAGTTTTGGTGTCACTATTCACCTCATTGGTCAACAAAAATGTTGACTTTTGCATAGACAATAGGTACATTGGTTTTAACACTCTCGATGTACCACATTTTGCATTTAAAACTTATTGGAATCAATTACCAAATCCATTTCCAAGCTTATTTCAAATTTTCATGTCACTATTCACTTCATTAGTCAACTAAAATGTTGACTTTTGCATAGAAAATATGTACATTGACTTTGGCACTTCCAACATACTACATTTTTCATTTAAAACTTGTTGGTTTTGGTCACTTTCTCAAAGCTTAGGTCATTTTGGCAAAATTGCCAATTTTCGGTTTTGGTGCTCCGAAGTTGCACTGTTTTATTGGTCGATTTACTGTTGGAATTTGACAAAACTTCCTTCATAGAAAATGTTCCTTATTTTGTCTAGTTGAATTTCTTTTTTTGAATCACTCCATTTGGAGTTTTGTAGCTCAAGTTATGGCCAAAATAAGTTTACTGTTTACGTGTCTCGTTCTGCTGAAATTTTGGGTTTTGGCAGATTTTGGTCCAACTTTGGTCAGTAATTTGACCAAGTTAAGTTCATAATTTGGTCTAACTTTCTTCATATGAAATGTTCTACCATGCCTTAGGTTTCCATCGGTTCAAGAATCGCCTAAATCCGAGTTTTCTAGAGAGAGTTATAGCCATCCAAACATTACTGCTCAAATGAAAATTCTGGAAATCTCAGTACAGTAAACTTTACTTTGCTCAATGATTTGATTAGGTTCTGGTCATAATTTGGGGTAGGTTTCTTCATGAAAGTTGTTTGTCTATGTCTTAACTAGTTTCTGTAAAAATTTCAGGTCAATTGACCAAATCTACAATGAGTTATGGCCAAATGAACAGTTACTATTCATTTGGTCATTTCTGCAAGTGCTGTTGCAGGGTGTCCGGATTGGGGCCAAGTTTTGGTCCACTTGCTTTGGTCTTTTGGGCATGGTTTC
Source organism: Hevea brasiliensis (assembly GCF_030052815.1). NCBI lineage: Eukaryota > Viridiplantae > Streptophyta > Magnoliopsida > Malpighiales > Euphorbiaceae > Hevea > Hevea brasiliensis. The sequence goes on along the minus strand of NC_079502.1, from coordinate 10,261,192 downwards.
TTCAGCAAAAATGTGCCATTATAAGTCTAGTTTTATGTCCAATTGGCCAAACACCAATTGGACCAACACAGCCCAAGTCATGGCTGTGTAATTGGACTGAATTTTCAATCCCTCTGCTGTTGTCCTAGGGTAGCCTACATCTTCACTTTGCAATCCTATTTTTCAGTCCAATTCATGGTCAACATACCTAAAATGGTCACTAATTGACCACTAAAATGTCCATTACTCAATTCAAATGCCAAGTCCAATTTTCACCCTTAAAACCCTAATTTCTCATTGCAATTCACCCATACACCTTAGTTACACACTTCCATTCATTATATATGTGTTTATACACTTTAAACATAAACTCTAATTCATTCTAAGTCCATCATCAACACTCAATCCTATTCCTTCCTTAGGGCAGCTAAAATCCATGGTATATATACACATGAATTTAGTCCATTTAACTTACAATTTCATACTAAATTCAAGTTCTTAACATGGAAATAAAGGAATATTAGCATAAGTAAGCACTAACCTCTTGTAGGGCAAAATTTTCCAAGCTTAAACTTCCCTTTCCTTCACTTTCTAGGCTGCCAAACACCTTCCCAAGATGAGTGGACAAGTTTTAATGAAGAGAATTTAAGGTTTAGTGGTGAGAATTCAAGGTTTGGAAGAGAGAAAATGAAATGAATTTTAATGGAGGAAGAAAGGTTCACGTATGGAAATTGGGAAGAAGAAGAAAGCTGCATTTTTCTCTCATTTTCTGCCCATTTTATTGATTTTAAATGGGTTATAGCCATGTGTCACCATATAATTGGGTGAAGGTACACTAATGACATCATGTGATGTCATAAATTTCCATTTAATTCATTTTTTTTTCTTTTATTTTCTACTCATTTTCAATTCAATTTTTAGTAATATTTATTCACATTTTAGATCATAATAATTATTTACTTAACTGGACAAGTCGGCCAAAAATCGTCTCTGAAGGCGAAATGACCAAAATGCCCTCCGTTTGGCTTAACGGGTCAAAATTGTCTGTACCGATTGAAAAATTTTTCTAAATATTTTCTTGGCATTCTAATGCCATAGGAACCTCAATGACCCTTCTCTGGAGTCCCAAAAATTATTTTATGAATTTTTCCCCAGGTCTAGGGCTCCTCGTTGCGAGAACCGCAACTTCCCTCCGGTTACCCATCGCTTGGGCACCGGCTCATTTGACTTGGTTGTATTTTATTTCTAAAATTTTTACTAAATTTTTCTTATTAATATTTGAGTTAATTATGGTTCCTGACTTTAGTTTAAATATTTTTCCGGACGTTCTAGCTGTCCGGACCGACACCGGTCACCGGAACAGTAGAATGTACGGAGTTGCTTCCGGGAGGGTGTTACATGGTATGTGGGAGTAATTAGAATTAACAAACCTATTTAGTATTAAAAAAGTCAATATTTTAACTAATTGGTCAAATGAATAGTAATCACCATAATAAAAAACACAAAGAATTCAATTTATGGGACCTTAGAAGTAAAATAAAGTAAAGTGAAAAATTCAATTATTGAAATTTTTATTAGAAATAATTTGGATAGATATTGAAACACTGTGATTTTGTGTTTCAGTAGAAAAAGAGACCGAAAAGGATAAGGAAAGAGTGAGTCAAGGCAAAGAGGTTACTCACTAGAGGTTTGTACACAACTAATTTTATTCAATTAATTTTTATATTGTAAATTATTTTGAATGAATTGTGAGTTTGAATGTTTTGGTAGTAATTGTGATTTTCTCTTTGAACTTTATGAATGGTGTATTGCCACCCCTTTAAGGGTAAATTCTTAAATGATTTATGTTGAGTGAATTGAAATGCAATTATTTGAATGTAAATTTTATGAATTAATTTTTAAACTACAGTTAGCATGACAGTCCCGTTCGGAAATCCCAGGTAGTAACAGTTATTTGAGGTTTGACAATTAAAAATTACTTATGTCTCCCATTAATAAAGGTTAGTGGGGTAAGACCATATGAGTACTCATTAGCTAGCTAGCCCTTCTTGTAGGAGCGGAAGCATGGTAATTGGTGCATTGGAACATTGAATTTCAAAAATTTTTCTTCTAGGGTTTCATGCATCATGCCACATCTCTTATGTGTCTAATTAATTTCAATGCTCAATTGCATATTAAAATACTTTTAATATGTATTAGGATCTTCATTTGTCATTTAAGATTATGAATTAACAAATTAATTCAATTAAACCCTAATTTGAAAGAGGAATTTGGGCACTAACCTCTTTAATGCACTATGGATGCAATTGACACCTTTAGGAAGCTCCTAGGACCCCAAGTATTGTCCCTCTAGCTTGTCCACACCAAGATCACCAATGGCAACCCCCAATTTTGCTTCTCAAGTCTTGCCAACCAATTATAATTTGAGGTTTTGCTTTTAGAGAGATTATATATGTGTATAGGACACTAGAAATAATTCTCAGCAATTTTAATTCAAAGAAACCAAGGAATTTTTCTTTGAATCAAGTGAGAAAAGAAGAGAGGAGATGGACTCTCCAAAGGCGCCGTCCACTTTGAAGAGAGGAAGAAGAATAATTTTGTTTCTTTTTTCTTTGCCTTTTATACTTAGGTTAAAATCTCATTAACCTTCTTACCACATGTCACTACTAGATTTAATCTTACTTTTGTTGACTTAATCTCATAAAGCCAAGTGTCAAAGGTAGATTGAATCTTGACTTTTATCATCTTGCATGATTGGAAGACAAATGGCAAGCTCATTTGGTGCCATGTATCACCATCTCATAGTGCCACATGTCACCATGTGAATGACCAATTTACCGTTACTTTTAATTTGAGTTCTCAATCCAAAATTATAATATCTCCTTTTTAAATTAATTTATATCAAATATAAATTAACTAATTAATTTTTATTAATTTATTTCTCACAATTAAATTCATATTTAAACACTTTAAATATAAATTTAACTTATACTATACATCCAATAACCTAGATTTGGTTTCAAGCCATGCTAGGGACTTTGCAATCTCATTGCAAATCAAACCTATTTAATTAATCAATTAAACTCTTTAATTAATCAACTAAATTACATTTTACTTGGTGATTAATTTGTGTATGTGTGTGACTCACTAGGCTCATCACTAATTGGCAATGAGATATGACATTAACTCTTAATATCATCAAAACTCTTTCTTACCATAAATGATTTCTCTAAATCATTTTAGGCATCTCATAGACTATGGTTGACACTTAGCATAGCGTGTCATAGCCACCCAATCAGTAATAAGGAATACCTTAAATGAACCTTTAATCATATGTTATCATGCACTAGAATCTCTCGGATACAAAATCCCAATTCGAGTTAGAGTCATGGTTAATATCAAACCCCATTAGCTATAAATATTATGTTCTCTTTTAATTTCAGTTCTTGATTAATTAGATTTTCTTGTCAGAAACTCTTTTCTGACTAAATCTGTCTGTCTTAGCCAGGAACTTGAAACATCAAAAATAATTAAATGAACATAGGATTTTATCTCTATTTACTTAGGGTAATGGATTCCATCTTGATCAACACCTATCTTCATATATAACTAGTAGGAGCCAATACATGCCCATATACCCATACACAGTACAAGTATGAAAGCAGTATCAAACTCAAATCACCTATATACAGGATAACTGTGTTATCTCAGGTCTAAAGAGTATATGCACTGATATGATATATGACAATGCATTGACAAGAGTAAACTCCATGTGCTTGTCACAAGCGTCACTAATTTGGCCTACTTATCATGTAAAAGTGCCTATCATGTTTGTTATGTGACATGAGACTCACCACTCCATCTTATTTATATCTCATATAAATACCTTGGGAACAAACATGATTATAATCTTTATAGATAAGTCATGTCCTTTGTGAAGTATCCTCAATTGTGAATCAATTTATGATACTTTGTGCTAGAAATACTGTCACTTATATTCTTAACAACTTAAGAATATAATTTCTAACAAAATATCAATAGACTTTTTCTATTACACATAAATATATTATGTAAACGGAAAAGTGAATTGCCTTTTATTAATAAAATATGTACTAGATACATACAAAATGATATGCTCTAGGGTATACTACTAACAATCTCCCACTAGCACTAGAGCCATTCATTACAATATCTTAGACCCATCTTCTCTTCTCAAGATGTCGATCTAACTGAGCTTGTGACATAGGCTTCGTGAATGGAGTAGCTGGATTTTCAACTGATGCTACTTTCTGCATGGCTACATCGCCTCGCCCAACTATCTCTCTAATAATGTGGTAGCGCCTTTCTATGTGTTTGGATTTCTAGTGAGACCAGAGTTTCTTAGCCTGTATGACCGCTCCATTGTTGTCACAGTAGAGTGAAACTACTGACTCAATGGAAGAAATAACTGCAAGTTCTATCACAAATTTCTTTATCCAAATATTTTCTTTTGCAGCATTTGATGCAGTAATGTACTCGGCCTTTGTAGTGGAATCAGCAGTCGTACTCTGTTTGAAACTCTTCCAATTGACTGCACCTCCATTACAAATGAACACAAACCCAGAGGTAGACTTTCTATCATTGATATTTGATTAAAAATCAGAATCAGTATGACCATTCAATTGCAAGTCACCATCTTCATAAATCAAGAATAAATCCTTAGTTCTTCTCAAGTACTTAAGGATATTCTTGACAGCTATCCAGTGTTCCAAACCTGGATTAGATTGAAACCTGCTAGTCAAACTAACAATATATGCGATATCCGGCCTAGTACACATCATTGCATACATCAAACTTTCAATAGCCGAAGCATATGGAATCCTAGCCATTTTATCTCTTTCTTCTGATGTCATTAGAGACATCTCTTTAGAAAGGTGAATACCATGTCTCACTGGTAACAATCCTCTCTTGTAATAAAGCATGTTAAACCTGTTTAACACTTTTTTTCAATTATAGACTTTAGGATAAACCAATTATTCTTTTTGCTCTATCTCTATAGATGCGAATTCCAAGAATATAAGTTGCCTCCCCTAAGTCTTTCATGGAGAAAGTATTTGACAACCATACCTTGACAATTGTCAATATACCTATGTCATTACCTATCAACAGAATGTCATCCACATATAAAACAAGGAAAGTGACAGCACAATCACTAACCTTTTTATATGCACATGGTTCATCCACATTTTTTATAAAACCAAATGACTTAATGGCTTCATCAAAACGGATGTTCCAACTCCTTGAAGCTTGTTTTAACCCATAAATGGATCGCTTTAGCTTGCATACCTTGGAACTATCTTGGGATTCAAAACCCCTAGGTTGTTTCATGAAAATGTTTTCATCAATGTATCCATTGAGAAAAGCTGTTTTGACATCTATCTGCCAAATCCCATAATCATAGTATGCAGCTATTGCTAATAGAATCCTAATTGATTTAAGTATGGCAACAGGCGAGAACGTCTCCTCATAGTCGATTACTTACCTTTGGCGAAACCCTTTCGCTACTAGCCTTGCTTTATAGGTCTCTATCTTTCCATCAGAACCAATTTTCTTCTTGAAAACCTATTTATTCCTTATAGGTACAATACCTTTAGGTGGGTCAACAAGGTTCCAAACTTGGTTCTTATGTATGGAATCAATTTCGGATTTCATAGCTTCAATCCATTTTGAAGAATCTATATCTGATATAGCTTCTTCATAGGTAAGAGGAATCTCCATGATCTACTTCTTCATGAGTAAATAACTCTTGTTCATCTTCATGAAGAAAACCATATCTCACTGGTGGGTGAGATATCCTGGTTGATCTGCGAGGAATTACTGTAGATGTTTCATCAATAGGTGTAGGTTAACTAGATAGATCTATATCTATTTGATCTGTTGGTTGGTCAGAATTCTGCAATTCTAACTCTATTTGCCTTCCTTTGCCTCCTTCTTGAATAAACTGTTGTTCAACAAATATGACATCTCTGCTTACCACAACGTTTTGTGATGTAGGCAAATAAAAATAATATCCAAAACTTTCTTTTGGATATCCAACAAATCGACCTTTTTCTGATCTGATTTTCAATTTATCAGTGTTTAGCTTTTTAATGTAAGCTGGATAACCCCAAATCTTAACATGCTTAAGACTCGGTTTTCTTCCATGCCATATCTTATAAGGTGTGGAAGAAACTGATTTTGATGGAATCCTATTCAGAATATGCAATGCTGATTCTAATGCAAATCCCCAAAAGGAGATTGACATATCAGTATAGCTCATCATACTGCGTACCATATCTAATAGGGTACAATTTTTCCTTTTAGATACACCATTCAGTTGTGGTGTACCTAGAGGAGTCAGTTGGGAGACAATGCCATACTCTTTTAAGTATTCATCAAATTCAGTACTTAAGTATTCACCTTCACGATCTGATCGAAGAGTCTTAATACTTTTTCCTGTTTGATTTTCTACTTCACATTTAAATTCTTTGAACTTTTCAAAGGATTCATGTTTGTATTTTATCAAATACAAATACCCAAACTTTGATTTATCATCAGTAAATGTAATAAAGTAATGAAAACCGCCTCTAGTCATTTTCTTAAATGGACCACATACATCACTATTTATCAATTCTAAAATATTTTCAGCTCTTATCCCTTGTCCAACAAAAGGTAATCTAGTCATTTTGCCTTAAATGCAGAATTCACAAGTTGGAGTAGGTTTAGAACCCAATGAGGATAAAATCCCCATTTTCTCCAGCTTTGTAATCCTATCTTCTGCAACATGACCTAGTCTTAAGTGCCAAATATATTTTGAACTTGAGTTGATTTTCATCATGGCATTACATTCATTTAGATTGCTTGCATTAGATTTGTATTTAACATTATTATCTAAACAATAAAGTCCATCATGCATATAGCCAGAGCCAACATATTTATTTCAAAAATAAATATTGTAAACATCATTTGTGAACTGAAATTCATAACCATTTCTAGTCAAACTAGATATAGAAATGATGTTCTTAAAAGCATCACATGCAAAATATTATTTAAATACAAAACATGTCCACACATGTATAAAGATTTAGATCCTATGGCTGAAGCTTCAACAGTTGAGCCATTGCCAACCCAGAGTCTAATATCTCGTGACTGCAAGCTGCTACTATTTGCTAGTTCCTGCATATCATAAGTAATGTGAGAACTAGCACCAGTATCTAAAACCCAAGTTGTAGATGAACTATGAGTATCATCAGAATCTAAATAATAAGACACAGACATACCTTCTGAAAGTCTATCCTTCTTATCCTTCAGAGAAGCAAGAGACTCTGGGCAGTTCCTTTTCCAGTGCCCATCCTTCTGGCAGTGGAAACACTTTCCCTTGCCTTTGTCAACTTCGGTCTTACCCTTCTGTTTGGCTTTCTTCTTGGAAGGTCCATGAATTTGAGGTTTCTTATTCTTATTGCCCTTCTTCTTTTTGAACTTTCCAGCAGAAGAAGAAGATACAATCAAAGCCACCTCTTTTTCTTTATTGCTCGGCATATTCTTTTGAGCAATAACCAGCATATTAAGTAACCCAGCCAAAGTACACTCTTGCGTTGTCATATGAAAATTTGTCATAAAATTCCCAAATGACTCAGGCAGGGACTGAAGGATCAAATTCGTATGTAGTTGGAAATCTATGTGAAAATCAAGATGTTCCAGCTGCTCAATAAGCCGAATCATCTTGTGGATATGATCTCCTACATTCTGTCCCTCAGACATCCTCATGCAGAATAACTGTCTAGATATCTCATACCTAGCATTCCTGCTGTGCTCACCATACAACTCTTATAGGTGAAGGAGGATCTCACTTGCATTTTGCATATTTTCATACTGCTTCTACAACTCATTACTCATAGAAGCAAGCATGTAATATTTTGCTCTCATATCATGCTCCTTCCACTTGTCCAAAGTATCTAGTTCCTCTTGAGTAGCCTCTAGAGGTAAGGGACCAGGAATCTTTAAGTCTAAAACATATCCAATACATTTTAGGTTCAGGACAAGTTTTAAATTTCTTAGCCAATAAAAAAGATTAGGTCCCGTCAACCTATTGTGATCAAGTATGCTCGCAAGGATATTGGATGGTGGTGGTTGTTGTGTGCTCATTATTATTAGAAAATTAACTGCAAAAAATAACTAGATTAATTAGTAAATGTATCAAGCAATTTAACCAAAATGATTATGATCTTTTAATCAAATTGGTCCTCCTACTAACTTGGTGAATCCTACACTTCCAAAATAGGAAACGAAAATCCTAGTTGGATGGATTTCTAGTGGGTGATTGAATTTGTCACACCTTACCCCTCTGTAAGGCATAACATGATCCCGTAGAATACTTAATGAACTACCGAACTTCACCTACCGATAACCCATTAAGTACCCTACAAGGGATTTTAAAACGATTTTCTTATATTTTGGAAGTGGTGAGCATTTTGATAAGAATTTAAAACCATTTATTCAAGTTTAAATACTAATTAAAATTTTTGTCCATTTTAGTTTTGCCGCAAATTTTATAAAAATTTTGACAGAGTTCCCTCTGTATTTTGAGAAACCAGTTCTTCAAAGACCTGTAAAAAGCACTTCCAAAAATATTTCACAACTCCCAACCTTCAATAAAACTCAAATCAACCCAATTCAAGTCTCTTCAAAGAAAATTCCACAATTTAATCAAAATTTGTCACCACAAAATATTTAACACTCCATTTACAAGGCATAAAGCAAAAAATTCATATGTACAACTATTAAATTTACAGAAGCAAACCCAAAATAATATTATTACAATTTATTTACAACTGCTCAACTTTCATTGATACATACAACATTCCTATATTTACATCAAAATTATCTACAATGGTATAAAATAATACCCGTACAATAGACTGGTGTAGTTTTCCAGTTAGTAGTAGCTCACTCTGCTACCTTCTCCTTGCTCTTATCTGCGACAGCAAAATAAGCTATCACTGAGTATAAACATACTCAGTGGTGCACAATAAAAATTTAAAATGCGATACATAAATCATTTATTGATGAAACATAATTTGAATACTTCACCATCACATTTCACAAATATCAAAGCTCATAACAACTCATTTTGTCAAATAATATATTAAACACAGTTTAGTCAAACAATTTCATAAACACAGTGTTGCCAAAATCATACACAACTTAAGCCATGACACAAAATTTCCGATCAATGCCGCGTTGTACATCACGACAAAGCAATCTATAACCCCATTAATCGAAATCAATGAGGGAGGTGGCTAGCTAGCTAATGAGTACTCATCCGATCTACAACCTCAACTGGCAAGCCAGAGAGGGAGGAAAATAAACGATCTCACCCCAAAAATGGAGGAGGATTAATAAGTAACTGTCATGCTAAGTGTGAATCAAAAATCCATTTCAAACATTTTATTCAAATATTGCATACAAAGATCAAATCAATTTCCAAAGTTACAATTTAATCACAAGATGGCAACACAAAGTTCTTAAATTCATATTGCGTACTAAATCAATTTTTCAAAAATAAAATGCTTAAATAGGGTTTATTATGCACAAACCTCAAGCGAGTCGTCCCTTAGCCTCGACTCGTTTCCTCGGGTTCCTTCCCGATATTCTTTTCAACTGAAACACAAAATTTTACAATGTTTCAGTACTAGAACTTAACATAAATCCCAAAATAAATTTTAACTTCGCATTTACCTATTTCTAACGTGTTAAATTCGACGTTCTCGAAATTTTGTGTTTCGGGTTACTATTCACTGCACTATTTAATTCAAATAGTTGACTTTCTAAGGCTTAATAGGTATGGGAACTCCAACTTCACCCACATACCACATTTTGGTCATTAAACTTGTAACACCCTCCCTGTACCAACTCCGTACATTCTACTGTTCCGGTGACCGGTGTTGGTCCGGACAGCTAGAACGTCCGGAAAAATATTTAAACTAAAGTCAGGAACCATAATTAACTCAAATATTAATAAGAAAAATTTAGTAAAAATTTTAGAAATAAAATACAACCAAGTTAAACGAGCCGGTGCCCTAGCGATGGGTAACCAGAGGGAAGTTGCGGTTCTCGCAACGAGGAGCCCTAGACCCGGGGGAAAAATTATAAAATAATTTTTGGGATTCTAGAGAAGGGTCATTAAGGTTCCTATGGCATTAGAATGCCAAGAAAATATTTAGAAAAATTTTTCAATCGGTACAAACAATTTTGACCCGTTAAGCCAAATGGAGGGCATTTTGGTCATTTCGCCTTCAGAGGTGATTTTTGGCCGACTTGTCCAGTTGAGTAAATAATTAATATGACATAAAATATGAAGAAATATTACTAAAAATGAAATTGAAAATGAGTAGTGAAAGAAAAGAAAAGAAAATGCAAAATAATGCAAATAATGACATATTATGATGTCATTCAAGATTTTCCACCAATCACCATTAAGCTCTCATTTGACTAACTATTAAAAGACATGAAAGAAGACCAAAATAAGAAAGAAATTGCAGCAGCCATCCTTCCCCCAAAAGCCAGCCGAAACCCATTCCATAGCCACCATCCATTAAAGCTTTTTCAAGCTTTGGATTTCCATCATTTCCACCATATTTCCCTAACCCCTTTCATTAAACTTTGACCATATCACTTGGGAGATCTTTTGGCAGCCAAGAAGGAGAAAGAAAGTGAGGTTTAGGGGCTTGGAAAATTCTGCCACTTGAGGTTAGTGCACCTATATCCATTAAACTCTTTATTTTCATGGTTTGGGACTTGAAACTAGTAAGAATTGTGATTTAAATTAACAAAAACTTATGTGTATAACATCTTGAATTTCGGCTGCCCTAGCTATGGAATAGGGGGAAGTGTTTTGATGAGCTTAGAGTGAAATAGAAACCATGTTGAAGTGATAAACATATGAGCAATGCATTGGTAGCTACTAAGATACATGGCATAAACCATGAATTTGAATTAGGGTTTGGAAAGGTGAAAATGTGACTTGGCTTAGGAAATTATTAGAGAGCATTTTAATGGTCAATTAGTGACCATTTTAGGTAATTTGACCAACAAAGGGACTGAAAAATAGGATTCCAAAGTGAGGTTGCAGGCTGCCCTAGGACAGCAGCATAGGGACTGAAAATTCAGTCCATTTGCACTGCCATAACTTGGGCTATGTTAGTCCAATTGGTGTTTGGCCAATTGGACATGGAACTAGGCTTATAATGGCACATTTTTGCTGAGGAAACCATGCCCAAAAGACCAAAGCAAGAGGACCAAAACTTGGCCCCAATCCGGACACCCTGCACTGATTCTGCAGAATTGACCAAATGAACAGTAACTGTTCATTTGGCCATAACTCACTGTAGATTTGGTCAATTTACCTGAAATTTTTACAGCAACAAGTTAAGACATAGACAAACAACTTTCATGAAGGAACCTACCCCAAATTATGGCCAGAACCTAACCCAAATGGCAGTGGCAGTCACTGTACATGTTACTGTAGATATGGTAATTCTGCAGTTTTGGCAATCCGGCCAGCTTGGGTTTTTGGGCCATATCTGGAGCTACAAAACTCAAAATGGAGTGATTCAAAAAAGGAAATTCAACTAGACAAAATAAGGAACAACTTTCATGTTTTACATTTCTTCAAATTCTCACAGTAACAGTGTCCAATGGAACAGTGAAGTTGACTCATCAAAACTGAAAATTCTGCTTGTGTTGGTTTAAACTTGAAATGGTATTAACACTTAATGCCAACAAGTTTTAAAAGTTTCAAATGCCCTAGTATACCTAACAAGATTGGTTTGGATAGTTTGGCATGCCAATAGGGTTCAGTTAGCAGTACTGCACATGGCAATATGCCATTCCGTGATTTCATGGCTTTTAGCCATTCTGACTTTATATTGAGACTTGGCCTAGTGCCTGAGATTATTTACAGCTTGGTAGCTGTTATGTTGCACACCGGGTGATGCACATGCGACCGATGGTGTGACGGCCCGAGGTATTAGATACCCAGTGCCAGTTTACCCGTTATCCAGTCCAGTCGTCTAGTATAGGTTACTTGGGGCAACCAAATGAATAAAAGTGGACAAAGTAAATAATATACAAATACCAAGCAAATGAAACATATACATTCACTACACATTTAAATTCTTGCTATTTTCTTTTATTATATTATTGCACCACTAAGCATTATTGCTTAGCGCGTTGCTTTGCCACGCAGCGTAGTACTGGAGATACCGATCGTGAGCCCAGTAGACCACGGTGGGTGAGTCCATCCGATTCGCTTTCGATGTCCGTGTCACCTCAACGTCTGCTGTGCATTGGTAGGACACTAGGTGTCATTTTGACATTTTGTAACTTAATTTTGTTTTCTCATATGTAATTAAACTTGTGTAATGTACATTGATGTTTATGTAAATTATGAAAATTGTGCTTGTGAATGGAAATGTAAATGTTTACTTGTGATTTATATGTGATCATCACATGTGATGGATGATTGAGAACTGGAATTGAAATGTTGTTGAGATCTTAATGTTGAGAATTTGTTGATAAATTGAGGTTGGGATTGTTTGGAAATTATTTGGAAGTGTTTTTAAACAGGTTCCGAAGAACTGTTTTCTCCATTTTTAGCCGGTACTCCGCCGGATTTCCTTTAAAATTTTTGGAACCCCAAATAAATAATAATTTCGATAAATGGCTTAAATAAATCATATTTCATAAATTAGCTTCAAAAGCATGACACAAATTAAGTAAGGTATATTAGAGTGTGCCAGTACACCGTGTGGTATTACTTACTCGGGTATACTATACACGGGTAAGGGGTGTCACATTTAGTGGTATCAGAGCACGGTTTAGGCGTTTCTGGGCCTAGATTGAGTCCATACCATGCATTGCATTTGTAAGAGTCAAGGTGACACTAACGCAGATCTGTTTATCTTTCTTATTTTGAATAGGATATGGATCCTTCATCTCAGAGAGCCGTTGAGGAGGAAGTGGAGAATCATGCTCCACCTGCAGCAGCTGAGGCCCTGGGGCATGAGAGAATCTGCTCAGCTCAAGCGAGCACCTCGACCTCCAGCCATGTTTCAACAAATGGCCGACTTCTTTAGACAAATGGCCGAGTAATGCCAGACCACCACCACCACCACCACCTCCACAGTAAATCACACTGGAAAGGCTAAGGAAGTTTGGAGTGTGGACTTCTATGGAAAGAGAGAAGATGACTCATTGCGGTAGAATTGGTTGAATAGAACAGGTGATTACTAAAACAACTTCACCGCACTCCAGAGCAAAACACAGAAAGTCGCCATCTCATGCTGCAAGATGATGCATATGAGTGGTGGGACACCGTGTCCAGTGAAGTGCAGCCAGAAGCTGTAACTTGGGACTTCTTTCTCTCCGAGTTTAAGAAGAAATATGTGGGTACTGTATACCTAGAAGAGAGAAGAAGGGAATTTATTAACCTGAGGCAGAGACAGCTGTCAGTGGCCGAATATGAGAAGGAATTCGTAAGATTAAGCCGCTATGGAAGGGAGATAGTCCCTAATGAAGCTGAAAGGTGCAAGAGATTTGAAGAGGGACTAAATGACAACATCAAGATCCAGCTCACTGCCTTGGGAATCACAGAATTTAGCAAGTTAGTGGAAGCTTCAATAAAGGTGGAAAAAGTAAGAATCAGTGAGCAGACCAGAAGGGATAGACAGCAGAAGAGGGGACCGGGTCAGTCTAGTTCAGCCCCTGCATTTGGGAAGAAGTTCAAGGGTCCTCCGCACGCAGTTGGGTCAACCACGAGTCGTGGTCGGTCTCGGGGCCTGTGCCACAGTTCACCCCTAGGAGAGGTCAGTCCACACCATCAGTGGGCAGCTCTCCAGGGATGGGGTTCAGGGGACCAGCCCCAGCATCTTCTGCGTGTCCACACTGTCAGAAATGGCATAAGGGAGGGTGTTGGAGAGTGACTGGTGCCTGCTTGAGGTGTGGGTCAACAGAGCATCAGCTGAGGAACTGTCCACGCAGAACTACTACAGCTGCTCCAACACAAGCAGACAGACCTGCTCCTGCACCACAAAGAGGTAGAAGGTCTGGTAAATCCGAAGCTATGGGACCATCTCAGAGGCACGCATTCGAGCCAAGAAAGAGGCGGATAATGGACCACCTACGTAAATTATGCCCTAAGAGCTCAGGAGGAGCAAGATGCCCCGGACGTCATCAGGGGTACGTTCTCCCTCTACACTACACCTGTGCATGCATTGGTGGATCCAGGATCCACTCACTCATACATCTGCATCAATCTACCCGTAGAAAGGGGATCTTGGTAGGGAGAGTGACCAAGACATTCTGGTCACTAATCCATTAGGCCACAGTGTAGTAGTGAACAAAGTATACAAGGGTTGCCCGTTAAGGATTCAGGGGTATGAATTCTTGGCAGACCTAATTGAGTTGCCCTTCCACGAGTTTGACGTGATTTTGGGAATGGACTGGTTGTCACGTCATCAGGCAATAGTTGATTGCAAATTGAAGAGAATTTCTCTAAAAACTTCAGAGGGTAATGAGATCACAGTTGTGGGGGAAAGGACAGATTTCTTGTCCAATGTCATCTCAGCCATAGTTGCAAGAAGAATGATGAGAAAAGGCTGTGAAGCCTACCTAGCACATGTGGTGGATACTAGGCAGGCTAAGCCAAACCTGAGTGACATACCCACGGTAAGAGACTTCCCAGAGGTATTTCCTGAAGAATTGCCTGGTTTGCCACCAGAAAGGGAAGTTGAATTTGCTATTGAGACACTGCCGGGTACAACACCCATTTCCATTGCTCCTTATAGGATGGCACCCACTGAATTGAGGGAGTTGAAAACTCAGTTGCAAGAGTTGCTGGATAAGGGGTTCATACGCCCCAGTGTGTCACCATGGGGAGCTCCAGTGCTGTTTGCGAAAAAGAAGGATGGGACTTTGAGGCTATGCATTGATTACCGGCAGTTGAATAAAGTGACGGTGAAGAACAAATATCCGTTGCTTAGAATTGATGATCTGTTTGATCAGTTGAAGGGAGCAGGAGTATTTTCTAAGATTGATCTCAGATCAGGGTATCATCAGTTGAGGGTGAAGGATGCAGATGTGCCAAAGACTGCATTCAGGACCCGGTATGGGCATTATGAGTTTCTGGTGATGCCCTTTGGCCTAACTAATGCACCAGCGGCATTCATGGACCTTATGAACCGTATCTTCCATCCATACCTAGATCGGTTCGTAGTGGTCTTTATTGATGATATTTTGGTGTATTCTAAGACCAGGGAGCATTTGAGGATTGTTCTGCAAACCCTGAGAGAAAAGAAGCTGTATGCTAAGTTGTCCAAGTGTGACTTTTGGTTGAATGAGATTGCATTCCTTGGACACATAGTGTCAGCTGATGGGATTAGGGTGGATCCCAAGAAAATAGAAGCAGTGATGGAATGGAAGCCTCCCAGGAATACAACTGAGGTTAGAAGCTTTTTGGGGCTAGCTGGGTATTACAGAGATTTGTGAAGGATTTTCCCTAATAGCCGCTCCAATGACCAAGTTGTTACACAAGAATGTCGATTTTGGAATGACAAATGTCGCACCAGTTTGAGAGGTTGAAGGCTATGTTGACAGAGGCACCGGTGTTAACACCGAGGTCGAGAAAGGACTTTGTGGTCTACTGGTGATGCCTCTCATAATGGGATAGGGTGTGTATTGATGCAAGAGGGAAGGTGGTCGCTTATGCTTCCAGCGGCTAAGGCCACATGAAGCAATTACCCTACCCATGATTTAGAGCTTGCGACAATTATCTTCGCCGAAGATATGGAGGCATTACTTGTATGGTGAAAAGTGCTACATTTACACGCACCACAAAAGCACGAAATACTTGCCAACCCGGAAGGAGCTCAACCTTAGACAGGCGATGGATTGAGTTCTAAAGGATTATGACTGTAATTGACTATCATCACGGGAAGGCAAATGTAGTTCTTGATGCTTTGAGCAGAAAATCCATGACGACTTTAAGATCATTGAATGCCCGTCTAACTTTGATTCGAGATGGAGCTATTTTGGTGAGTTGCAAGTGAGGCCAAACACTGCTCTGACAGATTTTAGATGGGCAAAGCGGATGGAAAGTTAACGGCCATTATGAGCAAAATCCCGAAGGAAAAGCAAGCGACTATGAAGTAAAAGCGGATGGGTGTCGTATTACAAAGGAAGACTGTGTACGGAAGATGGGAAGTGAAGGCGATGATTCGAAAGAGGCACACACCGGTGTATATGCTATGCACCTGTGAAGTACAAAGATGTATCACGATCTGAAGCTTGATATTGGTGGCTGGTATGAAGAGAGACATAGCCGACTATGTGACTAAATGCTTGACATGTCGGCAAGTCAAGCGAGAACATCAAGTTCCATCGGGTTTGCTCTGACCTATCGCATACCGAATGGAAGTGGGATCGGTCACCATGGATTTTGTAAGTGGTCTACCCCTCACCCGGAAGAAACATGATGCAAGCGGCATGGGTGATAGTTGATAGATTGACAAAGTCGGCACACTTTACGCGATTAGGGTGACTACTCACTAGAGAGGTTAGCGAATTGTATATCGGTGAGATAGTTAGGCGCATGGAATTCCACTTTCCATCATATCGATCGAGACCCAAGGTTTACATCGAGATTCTAGAAGAAGTTGCATGAATCCTTGGGTACACAACTCCATTTCAAACTGACTTTCCATCCTCAGACGGATGGGCAATGCGAAAAGAGTAATCCAGTAAATAATTGAAACCAATGAAATTGATACAAATATTGAACTGAAATGATAACAATAACATGAAATATATGTCGTCCTTGAGGATATCTTTGAGGAGTTGTGTCATTGAATTTGAGGAAGTTGGGATAGATACCTCCCATCGCGTAATTTGCATACAACAATAGCTACCAAGCTAGCATCCAAATGGCCCCATATGAAGCCTTGTATGGGAGAAAATGTAGAACTCCAGGTGTCTTTGGACTGAATTGGCGAACAAGCTGGTAGGGCGGACACAGTGAAACAGTGAGGAGATGGTAAAATCAATCAAAGCCAACTTGAAGGTTGCCTCGGACAGACAGAAATCTTATGCCGACCTGAAGAGGAAAGAAATAGAATATGTGGTTGGCGACAAAGTGTTCCTCAAGGTGTCACCATGGAAGAAGGTATTGAGGTTTGGAAGGAAAGGTAAGTTGAGCCCTAGGTTCATTGGCCCATATGAAGTCATTGAACGTGTGGGTCCAGTAGCCTATAGGCTAGCTTTACCACCAGAGCTGGACAAGATCCACAATGTGTTCCACGTGTCTATGCTCGTAAGATACGCTCGGATCCTTCACATGTCATCTCCGGAGAAGAAATTGAAATACAATGGATTTGACATACGAAGAAGAACCTCTACGGATCTTGGCTCGGGAAGTGAAAGAGTTGAGAAACAAGCAAATTCCATTGGTGAAAGTGCTTTGGAGGCACCACAACACCGAGGAGGCAACTTGGGAAAGTGAAGAGACGATGAGGCAACAGTTCCCTCAACTGTTTGCATCAGGTAAATTTCGAGGACGAAATTTAAATTAGAGGGGAAGAGTTGTAACACCCTCCCTGTACCAACTCCGTACATTCTCTTTGTTCGGTGACGGTGTGGTCAGGACAGCTAGAACGTCCGGAAAAATATTTAAACTAAAGTCAGGAACCATAATTAACTCAAATATTAATAAGAAAAATTTAGTAAAAATTTTAGAAATAAAATACAACCAAGTTAAACGAGCCGGTGCCCTAGCGATGGGTAACCAGAGGGAAGTTGCGGTTCTCGCAACGAGGAGCCCTAGACCCGGGGGAAAAATTATAAAATAATTTTTGGGATTCCAGAGAAGGGTCATTAAGGTTCCTATGACATTAGAATGCCAAGAAAATATTTAGAAAATTTTTTCAATCGGTACAGACAATTTTGACCCGTTAAGCCAAACGGAGGGCATTTTGGTCATTCGCCTTCAGAGGTGATTTTTGGCCGACTTGTCCAGTTGAGTAAATAATTAATATGAAATAAAATATGAAGAAATATTACTAAAAATGAAATTGGAAATGAGTAGTGAAAGAAAAGAAAAGAAAATGCAAAATAATGCAAATAATGACATATTATGATGTCATTCAAGATTTTCCACCAATCACCATTAAGCCCTCATTTGACTAACTATTAAAAGACATGAAAGAAGACCAAAATAAGAAAGAAATTGCAGCAGCCATCCTTCCCCCAAAAGCCAGCCGAAACCCATTCCATAGCCACCCTCCATTAAAGCTTTTTCAAGCTTTGGATTTCCATCATTTCCACCATATTTCCCTAACCCCTTTCATTAAACTTTGACCATATCACTTGGGAGATCTTTTGGCAGCCAAGAAGGAGAAAGAAAGTGAGGTTTAGGGGCTTGGAAAATTCTGCCACTTGAGGTTAGTGCACCTATATCCATTAAACTCTTTATTTTCATGGTTTGGGACTTGAAACTAGTAAGAATTGTGATTTAAATTAACAAAAACTTATGTGTATAACATCTTGAATTTCGGCTGCCCTAGCTATGGAATAGGGGGAAGTTTTTTGATGAGCTTAGAGTGAAATAGAAACCATGTTGAAGTGATAAACATATGAGCAATGCATTGGTAGCTACTAAGATACATGGCATAAACCATGAATTTGAATTAGGGTTTGGAAAGGTGAAAATGTGACTTGGCTTAGGAAATTATTAGAGAGCATTTTAATGGTCAATTAGTGACCATTTTAGGTAATTTGACCAACAAAGGGACTGAAAAATAGGATTCCAAAGTGAGGTTGCAGGCTACCCTAGGACAGCAGCATAGGGACTGAAAATTCAGTCCATTTGCACTGCCATAACTTGGGCTGTGTTAGTCCAATTGGTGTTTGGCCAATTGGACATGAAACTAGGCTTATAATGGCACATTTTTGCTGAGGAAACCATGCCCAAAAGACCAAAGCAAGAGGACCAAAACTTGGCCCCAATCCGGACACCCTGCACTGATTCTGCAGAATTGACCAAATGAACAGTAACTGTTCATTTGGCCATAACTCACTGTAGATTTGGTCAATTGACCTGAAATTTTTACAGCAACAAGTTAAGACATAGACAAACAACTTTCATGAAGGAACCTACCCCAAATTATGGCCAGAACCTAACCCAAATGGCAGTGGCATTCACTGTTCATGTTACTGTAGATATGGTAATTCTGCAGTTTTGGCAATCCGGCCAGCTTGGGTTTTTGGGCCATATCTGGAGCTACAAAACTCCAAATGGAGTGATTCAAAAAAGGAAATTCAACTAGACAAAATAAGGAACAACTTTCATGTTTTACATTTCTTCAAATTCTCACAGTAACAGTATCCAATGGAACAGTGAAGTTGAATCATCAAAACTGAAAATTCTGCTTGTGTTGGTTTAAACTTGAAATGGTATTAACACTTAATGCCAACAAGTTTTAAACACAAAATGTGGTATGTTGGGAGTGCCAAAGTCAATGTACATATTTTCTATCCAAAAGTCAACATTTTTGTTGACCAATGAGGTGAATAGTAACACCAAAACATGAAATTCACAAATTGAAGAATTTAAAAGTTTCAAATGCCCTAGTATACCTAACAAGATTGGTTTGGATAGTTTGGCATGCCAATAGGGTTCAGTTAGCAGTACTGCACATGGCAATATGCCATTCCGTGATTTCATGGCTTTTAGCCATTCTGACTTTATATTGAGACTTGGCCTTGTGCCTGAGATTATTTACAGCTTGGTAGCTGTTCTGTTGCACACCGGGTGATGCATATGCGACCGATGGTGTGACGGCCCGAGGTATTAGATACCCAGTGCCAGTTTACCCGTTATCCAGTCCAGTCGTCTAGTGTAGGTTACTTTTACAACCAAATGAATAAAAGTGGACAAAGTAAATAATATACAAATACCAAGCAAATGAAACATATACATTCACTACACATTTAAATTCTTGCTATTTTCTTTTATTATATTATTGCACCACTAAGCATTATTGCTTAGCGCGTTGCTTTTGCCACGCGTAGGTACTGGAGATACCGATCGTGAGCCCAGTAGACCACAGACTGGGTGAGTCCATCCGGCAGTTCTGCTCAGTGTCCGTGTCACCTCAACTTCTGCTGTGCATTGGTAGGACACTAGGTGTCATTTTGACATTTTGTAACTTAATTTTGTTTTCTCATATGTAATTAAACTTGTGTAATGTATATTGATGTTTATGTAAATTATGAAAATTGTGCTTGTGAATGGAAATGTAAATGTTTACTTGTGATTTATATGTGATCATCACATGTGATGGATGATTGAGAACTGGAATTGAAATGTTGTTGAGATCTTAATGTTGAGAATTTGTTGATAAATTGAGGTTGGGATTGTTTGGAAATTATTTGGAAGTGTTTTTAAACAGGTTCCGAAGAACTGTTTTCTCCATTTTTAGCCGGTACTCCGCCGGATTTCCTTTAAAATTTTCGGAACCCCAAATAAATAATAATTTCGATAAATGGCTTAAATAAATCATATTTCATAAATTAGCTTCAAAAGCATGACACAAATTAAGTAAGGTATATTAGAGTGTGCCAGTACACCGTGTGGCATTACTTACTCGGGTATACTATACACGGGTAAGGGGTGTCACAAAACTTGTTGGTTTTGGTCACTTTTTCAAAGCATAGGTCATTTTGGCAAAATTGCCAATTTTCGGTTTTAGTGCTTCGAAGTTGCACTGTTCCATTGGTCGATCTACTGTTGGAATTTGACAAAACTTCCTTCATATAAAATGTTCCTTATTGTCTTAAGTGTATTCTCATTTTTGGATCACCTCAATCGGAGTTTTGTAGCTCAAGTTATGGCCAAAATAAGTTTACTGTTCACATGCACTATTCATACTGGTATTTTGGGTTCTGGCAGATTTTGATCCAACTTTGGTCAGTAATTTGATTAAGTTAAGTTCATAATTTGATCTAACTTTCTTCATATGAAATGTTCTACTATGTCTTAGGTTTCCTTCGGTTCAAGAATCGCCTAAATCCGAGTTTCCTAGAGAGAGTTATAGCCATCCAAACATTACTGCTCAATTGAAAATTTGTAGAGTTGCAGGTTTGGTAACTTAACTTTGCTCAATAATTTGAATGGGTTAATGGCATAATTTGGGGTGGTGTTCTTCATGAAAGTTTTAGATCTATGTCTCATCTAATTGCTGGTAAAATTTCAGGTCAATTTGACCTGTCTAGCTCGAATTATGACCAAATGAACAGTTATTGTTCATTTGGTCAGTTTGGTGCAGTGGCAGCCTGCTCTCATTTCACTTTGGTCAATTGTTTCACCAAGTTTTGGTCAGTTTTTGGCCATGGTTCCTTAATGAAAATTGTGCTATTTTATGTCTATTTTCATCCCCAATTGGTGGCATATCAATTAGACTTGTAAAATTTGAGTTTTGGTCCTTCAAAGTGGGTTTGGTCATGCTGCCAGCAGCATGACCATTTACCTCCGAATTTAACTTAGTTTCCTATCATTCCCACACAAGTTATTTGGTCATAATCGACCATTATTTCACTTCACAATAGGTCCAACATGCCATTTATGCATTTCTCTAAATTTTGGTTCATAAACCCTAGTATTGAAAACCCTAACTCATCATTTTCAAGCCTTTAACTACTTCTAATGGTTTAAATGTTAATCATTTAACTAAGTAAAGTTTCTAAACTCATTCTATTGCATCATATTCATGCAAACTATACTCCTCCCAAGCTGCCCGAAAATTCAGTTTGTTCCTCCCCATATTTTTATTTCATTTTAACACATTACAAACTAATTCAACAACTAATGATGCATTAAAAATGGAAGATAATAAGTTAACATGCTCACCTCTCTTTAATCCTCAAAACCCTATCTTTAGCTCCACTTTCTTCTTGTAATTCTCTTCTCAAATTGCAACTACAAGCTTTAAAGAAGTTCTTATGAGAGTTATTATGGTTGGGTAAGGAAAATTTAAGCTTAATGTAAGCTTAAAGAGAAAGTTTCCATGGGGGATTTATGGAGGAAGGTG
This sequence comes from Hevea brasiliensis, assembly GCF_030052815.1. NCBI lineage: Eukaryota > Viridiplantae > Streptophyta > Magnoliopsida > Malpighiales > Euphorbiaceae > Hevea > Hevea brasiliensis. The sequence goes on along the minus strand of NC_079502.1, from coordinate 10,239,056 downwards.
GGGTGTCACTTTAGGAAGAAGAAGAGCTTTCTAATAATTTTCTTTTTCTTTTCTTTCCTTTATACGTTTTTTGCTTATGGAAGACCACTAAATCCAAATTAATTAATTCAATTTATTAATTTAGTTATGACATCATGCATGATGTCATAACTTTTGACTTTTTTCATTTTCATCTCTTTTTCTTTTCTTTTTTTTATTAGTTCTTTAATTTAATTCTCGATTCTGAAATTTTCTTTTCTCTGATTTTATTTGACAGTTAGGTCAGGAGTCAGCTCTCGGGGTCAATTGACCAAATTGCCCCTCGCCGATTCATCCCGGTTTGCAAATAATCTAATATTTCTTTCGGCTCCCTGACCTAATTATTTGACTGGCTTAACAGTTCTTTTTCATGATTTTCTCTTTTTCACTGTGTTTATAAGGGTCCTAAGGACCGCAGCGTCACTTTTTACGGTTCGAAATTTGAGTTTAAAACGACTTCGCAGTCGTTCCCAAGGAGGTCACTCATCGCTGTGGCTCTCGGCTCGTTTAACCTCTTATGTTCTGTTTTTCTTATTTATACTTAACTAATTGGACATTACTAATTATTTGTGTTTATGGTTTCTCTGGTTGTCTTAAGTGTGGTTCTAATCCCCTTAATTGTCCGGACCGACACCGGTCACCGGAACAGTGAAATATACCAGGCTATACCAATAGGGGTGTTACAATTCTCCCCCCCTTAAATAAATTTCGTCTCGAAATTTTACCTGGTATCAATCTCTGAACAGCTGTGGGTGTTGTCTCCTCATGTCCTCCTCTCGTTCCCAAGTAGCTTCTTGGCCCGAATGATGGTTCCACAGCACTTTTACCAACGGTATCTGCTTGTTCCGTAGCTGCTTCACCTCATAAGCCAGAATCTTTATGGGTTCTTCTTCATAAGTGAGGTCTGGATTTACTTCAATTTCCTCTACTGGTAGTACATGAGATGGGTCTGATCGATACCTCCTCAACATAGACACATGGAAGACATTATGTATCTTCTCTAACTCTGGAGGTAGTGCCAAATGATATGCCAAAGGACCCACTCTTTCCAATACCTCATATGGCCCGATAAAAGGAGAACTTAGTTTCCCCTTCCTGCCGAATCTCATAATCCTCTTCCAAGGAGAAACCTTGAGGAAAACTTTCTCACCCACTGCATACTCAATATCCTTTCTTTTCAAATCAACATAGGACTTTTGACGGTCTGATGCAGCTTTAAGTCGATATCTGATTACCCTGATCTTCTCTTCAGTCTGTTGAACTATTTCGGGTCCAATCATTTTTCTTTCACCCACGTCATCCCAACACAACGGGGTTCTACATTTTCTGCCATACAAAGCTTCATATGGAGGCATCCCAATGCTTGATTGGTAGCTGTTATTGTAAGCAAACTCAATCAAAGGCAAGTGTGTATCCCAACTACCCTCAAACTCAATCACACAAGCCTGTAGCATGTCCTCCAAAATCTGAATTACCCTCTCGGGTGGCCATGCATGCGTGGGTGGAATGCGATCGAAGTTCAATCTAGTTCCTAGGGCTCTCTGAAGACTACCCCAGAATCTAGAAGTGAACCTAGGATCTCTGTCTGATACAATGGATACTGGCACTCCATGAAGTCTCACAATCTCATCAATGTACAACCTGGCCAATCTGTCTAGACTGTAGTCCATTCGGACTGGCAGAAAATGAGCAGACTTAGTTAGTCTGTCGACAATGACCCATACTGCATCATGACTCTTCTGTGTCCTCGGAAGTCCCATCACAAAATCCATAGTTATTCTTTCCCATTTCCATTCTGGCACTGACAGTGGATGTAATAACCCAGTTGGTACTTGATGCTCTGCCTTTACTTGCTGACAAGTTAGGCATCTGGATACAAACTTTGCCACATCTCTTTTTAAACCCATCCACCAGTAATGCTCCTTTAGCCCTCTATACATTTTTGTACCACCAGGGTGCATAGCAAAAGGAGACTCATGTGCTTCCTTCAAAATGATCTGCCTCAAATCAACATCATTAGGAACACATATTCTACCCTGGTGTAGTAGTAGACCATCATTTCTGATTGAGAACTCTGGTTTCTTGCCCTGCCGAACTTCTTCCAACAACTTATGATACCTTTCATCATTCTGAGCAGCCATTCTAATCTGATCAATTAACACTGGCTGTACATGCCATGCAACTGCTGTCTGCCCCTCATCATTAATATCTAAACTGGCATGTAATAACCTCAACTCATGTACCAAAGACAAAGGAGTAACCCGTAGACTTGCCATAGTCTTGCGACTTAGGGCGTCAGCCACAACATTAGCTTTCCCTGGCTGATAATCTATCAGACAATCATAGTCTTTTATCAACTCTAACCATCTCCTCTGTCTCAAATTCAACTCTTTCTGGGTGCCCAAATACTTCAAACTCTTATGATCTGTGTAGATGTAACATTTCTCCCCATACAAATAATGTCTCCAGATCTTAAGAGCAAACACAATGGCTGCAAGCTCCAAATCATGTGTCGGATAATTCCTCTCATGCGATTTTAGCTGGCGTGATGCATAGGCAATGACATTTCAATCTTGCATCAACACACAACCTAACCCATTGTGAGAAGCATCGCTATAAACTGTGTACTCTTTACCCGGAGTAGGTAAAGTCAGGACTGGAGCCTCTGTCAAACATCTTTTCAATTCATCAAAACTTTGCTGGCATTTGTCCGTCCACTGAAATTTCACATCCTTTCTAAGTAACTTGGTCAATGGAGATGCCAACATGGAGAATCCCTTCACAAATCGACGGTAGTATCCAGCTAACCCCAGAAAGCTACGAATCTCTGTGACATTTCTGAGTGGCTTCCAATTAAGGACAGCTTCAATCTTGCTAGGATCTACCTTAATACCCTCTGTTGATACTATGTGCCCCAAAAAGGATATCTCCTTCAGCCAAAATTCACATTTCGACAATTTGGCGTATAGCTGTTTCTCCATCAAAGTCTGCAGTACAATCCACAGATGTCTATCATATTCTTCTGCATTCCTCGAATAAACCAATATATCATCAATAAATACCACAACAAACTGGTCGAGGTATGGTCTGAAGATAGTGTTCATCAGATCCATAAAAGCAGCCGGAGCATTAGTTAACCCGAATGGCATAACCAAAAACTCATAATGGCCATAGCGGGTTCTGAAGGCAGTTTTAGAAATACTCTGCTCTTGTACTTTTAGCTGATAATAACCTGATCTCAGGTCAATTTTGGAGAACACAGCTGCACCCCTCAACTGATCAAACAAGTCATCAATACGGGGTAATGGATATCTGTTCTTTATCGTCACCTTATTCAACTACCGATAATCAATGCATAACCGGAGAGTGCCATCCTTCTTCTTAACAAACAACACTGGCGCTCCCCAAGGTGACACACTAGGGTGGATGAAGCCCTTATCAAGCAGCTCTTGCAACTGCACTTTCAATTCCTTTAGTTCTGCTGGTGCCATTCTGTATGGTGTTATGGAGATTGGGTCCATACCAGGCATAACATCAATTTCAAACTGCACTTCTCTTTCTGGAGGGAATCCTGGCAATTCATCAGGAAACACATCCGGAAAGTCACATACAGTAGGGATGTCCTTCAGTGCTGGACTCCCCACTTGGGTGTCTATCACATGTGCCAAGTACGCCTCACACCCTTTTCTAATCATTTTTCTAGCCAGTGCAGCTGAAATGATGTTTGAAGGCAATAACTGTCTCTCCCCATGTATTACTACATCACCATATTGAGGGAGACCAAAAGTGACTGTCTTCAGTCTACAGTCAATCGTGGCGTGATGCCTGGCTAACCAATCCATGCCCAAGATAATGTCATAATCTCTGAAGGGCATTTCAATTAAATCAGACAGAAAAGTGTGTCATTGGATCACCAAAGGACAGTCTCTATATAGCCTATTTACCCTGACCTCCTGGCCTAATGGACTAGTTACTAGCACATCATAGTCCATTGGTACACACTGAATAGCAGTAGAGCACATCACACTAGCACTAACATATGAATGTGTGGAGCCAGGATCAAATAACACATACACATCTTGGTCAAGGATGGAGAAAATACCAGCTACAATGTCTGATGTTTCAGCTTCTTCTCTCTGACGCATGGTATACACTCTGACTGGTGCACCACTGGGTACTGGCTAGTTAACAGTGCTCTGACTTCCAGGAGTGCTACCAGGACCCCTACCTCTGCCTCTGCCTCTAGCAGCTGACTGTGACCCTCTGGGTGCAGAGACTTGGGCTGATCCTTCAGATGTAGTGAAAGATCCAGACCGGCGCGGACTAGTGCAATCCTTAACGAAATGTCCGCTCCCTCCACAGTTAAAACATGCACCAGTAGCTCTGAAACAAACCCCACCATGAGTTCTACCACAAGTTTCACACTGCCGGACTGATAGAGCTCCTCGGGGTGTCTGCTGGGTCTGCTGACTGCACCGGGTGGTCTTTTGGCGTAAAATCGCCTCTGCCTCTCACGGAGCTAGATCCCCCAAACTGTTTCCTCTTCCCAGAACCACTTCCAGATGCTTGTTCAGTAGTCTTTTCAGTTTTCTCTTTCTCTTGTGAACCCTTCTTCACTGCCCCTTCGGATTTTATCCTTTCCAATTCCAGGGCCTGTGAGATCAATTCAGCAAAATTCTGATGTCTGAAACCTACTACTTGCATTCTCAAATTCTGCCTTAGCCCAAACTCAAACCTCTTGCATCTGTCTCTGGGGGTGGAGACTAAGCTTCCAGCATAGTGGCTTAGTCTTGAAAAATCTCTTTCATATTCTGCTATGGTTCTGTTCCCTTGTTTCAGACTCAGGAATTCTTGTAATTTCATATCCACATATGCATCGGGGACCCATTTCTGTCGGAACTCCCTCAAGAAGTCTGACCAGGTTAACACAGGTGGCTCCACCAGGCTGTGGGGGATGGTCTTCCACCATTCATAGGCATCCCCTTGTAATAAGGAAACAGAATATTCGAACTTCATCTCTTCCGTGCACTGCAGCTTTCTAAAAACTCGTTCCATTCTTTCCAACCACTGTTCTGCCTCCAGTGGATCCACAGTGCCTTTAAACTCAGTGGCCCCAAATTTCATCAATTTTTCATCTTTGCGAGTGAGAAATTTTGTGGTTGTGCTACTGAGCCGGTATTTGAGCTTGGGGTGGCACATTACCCGCCATTTGCTGAAGGAAGGCAGACATCTACTGTATAAATTGAGCAGGAAACTGCGGTGCTGGAGCAGGAGCTGGAGTGGCTGACCCACTCACATTCTGGAGTGCTGGGGCTTCCTCTTGAACCTCAGCCTCAACAGATTGTTCTTCGGAATGATCTCCTCCTTCCATTCCGTTTTCTCAAAATTTCTACTTCCTGAGATCAAACACAAGGAGGTTGACCTCCGTTAGTGCATATTCATGATGTAAATACGTCATATGTATCAATTAAAGATACTTGAGCAGTTGTACTTATCAATAAAATATTCATACACATAGTCAAAATTTATTGAAAAACCATGCTCTGATACCACTAAAACATGTCACACCTTACCCCTCTGTAAGGCATAACATGATCCCGTAGAATACTTAATGAACTACCGAACTTCACCTACCGATAACCCATTAAGTATTCTACGGGATCATGTTATGCCTTACAGAGGGGTAAGGTGTGACAGAATTCTTATAGTCTTATTGATCATCCTCAGGCACATCCATTATTGGAATTACAATAAACTATAAGTGAGCAACTCCTTGCCCATCACATCTCATGTGAGGTTCAATCATTTATTTAGCCCCTAATGCTCAAAATCTCAGGCACATCCATTATTGATTTATCTTGCATTAGTTAAGTTGATCTCATTGAGCCAGTAAACATGCAAATAATTTTAATGTCCTTAAGCACATCCATTATTGGCCATCAACTATTTATATATTTACAACATCTCATGCTTAACAATTATTCTTAAAAAAATCTCTTAAATTAAATGCATCACATGCAAGTATTTAAAATTTCTTAAAATAATTGCATCAATAGAGGGCCATGGTATAGATATAATTACTTTAATTATACCATTTCCAACTTAATCATTTGTTTGGAAGATTTAGTGGTCGGCTTAATTACTATTATGGTCCCACTTTGCACATTATCCAATTGGCATGCATATATCATATACTTGCATACATTCCCATACATCTCATGCATACATGGATAAATAAATAATATGGTATGACCATGGACTTTCTAAGGGATTCAATTCTGAGCCACCAAAAATTGAATCAGGGCATTCCTAGGTGTATTTCATTCATTCATTTTACAAGAGTTACTGAAGAAGTACATAATCAACACTTAATCTTGATTTCCTCCCACTGGTCCCACCAATGCTCTTGACCTCCTTGATCTTCTTGCAATCCAATTACATTGTAATCATTGGCATACAAAGGCAAATTTATAAGAATATGGACTTTAAAGTCCTCAAATAAATGAAATTACAACCCAAATTATTACAATATTTATAATACATGCTACTAAAACAAAATTAATTATTTTTCAACTCAAAGAAAAATAAAAGAAATAAATCCAATCACATTGGTCTTTTATTGTCCATGATCATCCATCATGCATATTAAAATTTAACAATTAAATTAAATATACAAAATAAAAAATTAAATTGAATATCACATATTCAACAAAAAAATTCAGATTTGAATCTCATTCAAATAAATTTAAATTTAGAAACCCTTTCCAAATTTAATACTATGAAAACAATTATTCATAAATTAATTGTGTGATTAAAATTCTTAATTAAACAATTTAATTAGGTATGGGCCTAATTATGGGCCTTAAAATATACAACAATTGCATAAAGGACCCATAAACTATGCACATACATCAAACACACCCTTAGGGTGTGATTCACTTTTATGCCGCCACTAAGGTGAGATCCAAACAGCTTTGGATCAATCCAAATTTGATCAACTCACACAATTAAACCTCATATTCAATCCTAATGGTAAATATAGTGGCTCTGATACCAATTGAAGGAAGCAAAAGTATGGTAATTGGTGCATTGGAGCATTGAATTTCAAAAATTTTTCTTCTAAGGTTTCATGCATCATGCCACATCTCTTATGTGCCTAATTAATTTCAATGCTCAATTGCATATTAAAATACTTTTAATATGTATTAGGATCTTCATTTGCCATTTAAGATTATGAATTAATAAATTAATTCAATTAAACCCTAATTTGAAAGAGGAATTTGGGCACTAACCTCTTCAATGCACTATGGATGCAATTGACACCTTTAGGAAGCTCCTAGGACCCCAAGTGTTGTCCCTCTAGCTTGTCCACACCAAGATCACCAATGGCAACCCTCAATTTTGCTTCTCAAGTCTTGCCAACCAATTATAATTTAGGGTTTGGCTTTTAGAGAGGTTATATGTGTGTATAGGACACTAGAAACAATTCCTAGCAATTTTAATTCAAAGAAACCAAGGGATTTTTCTTTGAATCAAGCGAGAAAAGAAGAGAGGAGATGGACTCTCCAAAGGTGCCGTCCACTTTGAAGAGAGGAAGAAGAATAATTTTGTTTCTTCTTTCTTTTCCTTTTATACTTAGGTTAAAATCTCATTAACCCTCTTACCATATATCACTACTAGATTTAATCTTACTTTTGTTGACCTAATCTCATCAAGCTAAGTGTCTAAGGTAGATTGAATCTTGACTTTTATCATCTTGCATGATTAGAAGACAAATGGCAAGCTCATTTGGTGACATGTGGCACCATGAGCCATGTGTCACCATCTCATGGTGCCACATGTCACCATGTAAAATGACCAATTTACCCTTACTTTTAATTTGAGTTCTCAACCTAAAATTATAGTTTCTCCTCTTCAAATTAATTTATATCAAATATAAATTAACTAATTAATCCCTATTAATTAATTTCTCACAATTAAATTCATATTTAAACACTTTAAATATAAATTTAACTTATACTATATATCCAATAACCTAGATTTGATTTCAAGCCATGCCCAGGACTTTACAATCTCATTGCAAATCAAAACCTATTTAATTAATCAATTAAACTCTTTAATTAATTAATTAAATCACATTTTACTTGGTGATTAACTTGTGTATGTGTGTGACTCACTAGGCTCATCACTAATTGGCAATGAGATATGATATTAACTCTTAATATCATCAGAACTCTTTCTTACCATAAATGATTTCTCTAAATCATTTTAGGCATATCATAGACCATGGTTAACACCTAGCATAGCATGCCATGGCCATCCAATCAGTAACAAGGAATATCTTAAATGAACCTTTAATAATATGTTACCATGCACTAGAATCTCTCCGTTATAAAATCTCAATTCGAGCTGGAGTCATGGTTAATGTCAAACCCCATTTGCTATGAACATTATGTTCTCTTTTAATTTTAATTCTTGATTAATTAGATTTTCTTATCAGAAACTCTTTTCTAACTAAATCTGTCTGTCCTGGCCAGGAACTTGAAACATCAAGAACAATTAAATGAACATAGGATTTTATCCCTATTTACTTAGGGTAACTGATTGCATCTTGATCAACACCTATCTCCATATATAACTAGTAGAAGCCAACACATGCCCATATACCCATACACAATACAAGTATGAAAGCAGTATTGATGCGTCCCACATCGATTCTGCAGGGAGGTCTTGGGTGTTATATATATGAGTTTGCAAACCTCCCCTTGTGAGCTAGCTTTTGAGGTGGAGTTAGGTAGGTTCATATCATTTGGTATCAGAGCCTCACTCTGTATGGGTCGGTGGGCCATGTACAAAGGTTCCCTGACCTTATTCGGGAGAGGTCGGGGTGAACGAGTCATGACCCCGGTTACTTCACGAGGACGTTCAGTCTAAAGGGGTCGGGAATGATGCGTCCCACATCGGTTCTGCAGGGAGGTCTTGGGTGTTATATATATGAGTTTGCAAACCTCCCCTTGTGAGCTAGCTTTTGTGGTGGAGTTAGGCAGGTTCATATCAAGTATCAAACTCAAACCACCTATATACAAGATAATTGTGTTATCTTAGATCTAAAGATTATATGCACTGATATGATATATGACAATGCATTGACAAGAGTAAACTCCATGTGCTTGTCATAAGCAACATTGGTTCGGCCTACTTATCATGTAAAAGTGCCTATCATGTTTGTTATGTGGCATAAGACTCACCACTCCATCTTATTTATATCTCATATAAGTACCTTGGGAACAAAGATGATAACAATATTTTTGGATAAGTCATGTTCTTTGTGAAGTATCCTAGATTGTGAACCAATTTATGATACTTTGAGTTAGAAATACTGTCACTCATATTCTTAACAACTTAAGATTAGAATTTCTAATAAAAAATCAATGGACCTTTTCTATTACATATAAATATATTATGTAAACGAAAAAATGAAATTACCTTTTATTAATAAAATATGTACTAGATACAGACAAAATGATATGCTCTAAGGCATACTACTAACACTTCACTCATTAATAACGGTTAGTGAGGTGATTTGCTTTGTTGTGGTGTGGTGTACAACATGGCATTGATCGTGAAATTTTGTGTCATGGTTTAGACTGGGTGTTCTTGGCAATACCTTTATTTAGTGATTTGTGAAAAATGGTTTGAAATAAATAGTTCATGTTAACTTGAGATTTTGGAAAACACCTCATGTGATTATGAAATTTTTAATTTGTCATATTTTGGTTTATTATGCTTTGTAATGAGTTGAATTTACTTAGTTGCATACCACTAAGTATCAATATTCAGCAATAGCTTATTCTGCTGGCGCAGATAAGAAAAAGGATAAGGCAGCAGAATAAGCTGCTTGTAGTTGAACTTGAAGTTATTTTGGACTTTCTCCGGGTATATTAATTATACCCTTTGTAAATTTTTCTTTTGATGTAAATTAATAATATGGATCCATATATACAATTGAGCAGTTGTATAGTAAAGCTTTTAATAATGTTATTTTTGATTTTCTTTTTGAAATTTGGGACTATGGTACGTAAATTGAATTAAATGCAATGATGATAAGGTTTATTGAAATGTGCTGACTTGTGTTGAATTGAGAATTATTTAGAGTTGGGTTGATTAAAAATCTATTGGAAGTGCTTTCTTTTCAGGTTTTGAAAAACTGTTTTCTCAAAATACAGCTTGCACTCTGTCAAAATTTTTTCAAAAATTATAAAGATTTTATATAAATCAATAATTTAATTTTGATATAAATTCTAATTAAATAATTTTTGATAATTAAAAGATATGACCCACCATTTTAAATTGAAAGAAAAAGGATTTAAAATCTCTTATGTTTAATGAATTATCGGTAGGTGAACATAATTCGGTGAACATAATTCACTAGGAGATCGTGTTAGGGTAAGGTGTGACAATATCAGAGCGAGTTTCAATCTAGGAGACAGTTATTTTTTCTTTTCCTTCTGAAATTCTCTCAGAAACTTGAAGAATTCCATTAGAAGATTTGCGTAAAGCAGAGAATGGAGGAACATGTTGTAATAAGAGGTTGAAATCAAGTTGAAAGAGAAATTGTAAAAAATCAGAATACAGGAGATCCAATGAATTTACTAGGATCTGATCATCCAGGTACGATTCTCGTCTTAGCTCCTTTAGTTGGAAGTAATTTTCGATCATGGTGTAGAGCAATACGAATAGCCCTAGGTGCCAAGCAAAAATTAGGGTTTGTTAATGGGACAATTCCAACACCTGAAGAGGGATATGAGGGTTATGAGTTGTGGAAAAGATGTCATTACATGGTCACTTCATGGATTTTGAACTCCATATCAAAGGAGTTAGTGGAGGGCCTTTATATACGCAACTTCATCTAAGGAGTTATGGGAGGACATAGCAGAGAGATTTGGAGAGAGTAACGGGCCTTTGATTTACCAATTGCAAAGGAAAATTTCTTCAATCACTCAAGAAAATGTTACTATTGCTGTGTATTTTATGAAGCTTAAAGTGCTTTGGGATGAATTGAATTCTGTTGATGTTTTACCTCAGTGTACATGTGGAGTAGTAAAAGAGGTTACTGAGTTAACTAAAAGAAATAGGTTGATGCAATTTCTCATGGGATTAAATGATGTATTTGAACCTGTTCGTAATCAGATCTTGTTACAAGATCCCCTGCCTTCAATTAACAAGGCATATTCAATGGCTCAGAAGTTTGAGACACAAAAACAAGTTTTGTTGAATTTTTATGAACTAAAGGATTCAGTTCCTCTTTTTACAAAAACACAAACTCAGTCACAGAATTTTAAGAGAGACCAAGGGGACCAAAGAAGGTATGATCCGAGGAAGGGACATTGCACATATTGCAATCTGGATGGCCATACTAGAGAAGGGTGTTTCAAACTTTTAGGGTACCCAGATTGGTGGCAGTCCAAGAACAAAAATACACAGCAGAATATTCCTCGACGGTACAAGTTTAACTCAGATCAAGGCAATAGAGTTGCTGCAACAGCTGTGAATCAGTTTTGTTTGAATACTCCTCTTGATATTGCATGTGACAATAGTAAAATTGAGGAGTTAAGTACAATGTTGGGCTTATTACGGCAGGAGATTCAGAGACTGTCTAGAGGAAAAGCACCAATGATAGCTGCTACTTCTTCAATTTCACATCCAGGAACGTCAACACTTCAGAGTGTCACTAATTTTGCTGGTAATTTTAGTTAAGTTAGTGGTTTATTTGCAAAAGGATATGATGACAATTTATGGATAATAAATACAGGTGCCACAGACCACATGACATTTGCATTACACTTGTTTGGTTCCCTTATGACCCTTGCTACACCTATTTCTGTTCACTTACCAAATGGCAATGTTAGTCAAGTTACCCAAGCTGGCACCATTAGTTTACATTCACACATACAACTCCAAAATGCACTTTACTTGCCTTCTTTTACCCATAATTTGTTGTCAGTAAGTAAGCTAGTCAAAACTTCAACTACCAAACTCACCTTTTATCCTTTATTTTGTTTGCTTCAGGACCAGCAGACTGAGGAAGTATTAGCAGTAGGAAGAGAGGCAGCAGGATTATACATTTTGGACAAATTGAGTTTTGTAACTTCCACAATTGTTTCTTGTTTAAAAAAGCTGCAACAAATTTTTCTTTCTTTTCACTCTGTAAATACCATTCTCTCTAACTTTGAAATCAATAAAGAGAGTTTTATATGTTCCAATGCATCTTCTATGTCAACACAAAATATTTCTGTCATACATGCTAGATTAGGTCATGTTTCTTTTGGTAAAATGTCTCATTTACCTAGAATGTCATTTACAAATAACGATAAATTCAGTTGTCTCATTTGTCCATTAGCAAAGCATCATAGACTTCCTTTTCCAGATAGTGACTCAATATCCACCCATCCTTTCGATCTTATTCATATAGATCTTTGGGGACCTTATCCTATCACCTCTATCACAGGAGCCAAAATTTTCCTTACCATAGTAGATGATTATTCTAGAGCCACTTGGACCTTATTGCAACATAAATCTCAAACTCTTGGTATTTTCTCAAAATTTGTCCATTCTATTCAGAACCAATTTGGAGTTACAATTAAGACAGTTAGAAATGATAATGGAGCAGAGTTTTTAAGTCAAGCTTTTTCTCAATTACTGTCTGATAAAGGTATTTCCCATTAAAGAACTTGTCCTTATACACCCCAACAGAATGGGGTGGTGGAGAGAAAACGTAGATACTTACTTGACACAGCAAGGGCAATAAGACTTCAAGTCAATCTGCAAAAAAACCTTTTAGTCTGAATGTATATTAGTTGCTACATATATAGTGAATAGATTGCCAATTCAAAAATTAAGCTAGCTTACTCCTTATGAGCTTTTGTATCAAAAACCACCAGATTATACCCATTTAAGAGTCACAGGATGTCTTCGTTATGTAGCAAATATATACCCTCATAAAGTCAAATTCACTGACAGATCCATTCAATCCCTTCTTCTTGGCTATTCCTGCCATAGTAAAGCTTACAAGTTGTATGACTTGAAGACTAGGGAAATCTTTGTTAGTAGAGATGTTCTGTTTTATGAGTCTATTTTTCCATTTAAACACAAACTTGAAAATGAGTCTTCAACCATTTTTAATTTCTCTGATTTAGTTCTACCTGTACCTTCAGCATCTAAATTTGATAGTCCTAACTCTTCATCACCAGCTACTTCTACTGACTCACAAGATTCTCTTCCTCATGTTTCATCTTCTTCCATACCAATTTCTTCAACTCCACCTTCTACTCCTACTGATAGTGTTCCTGTTACTCATTCATCAAATATTCATAATTCTGTTCCCTTAAGAAGATCTTCTAGACATTCTTCAAAACCTACTTGGTTAAAGGATTTTGTTCATTTAGCTTCAGCTGCCACTCCAACTATAGTTAATACCGGCTCAGCTGCATCCTCATACTCAGGTAACCATTTTCTTGCTTTCACTCCCATTCATCAATCTTTTATAAACAATGTATCTGTTATTCATGAACCTGTTACATACTCCCAAACATCTAAGGATACTAACTGGATTGAGGCTATGCAGCAAGAGATAGTGGCTTTGGAGAAAAATAATACTTGGATGTTAACTACCTTACCAGTAGGGAAGAAAGCTATAGGCTACAAGTGGGTGTATAAGGTGAAATGCAAGCCTAATGGTGAGGTAGATAGATTTAAGGCTCGTTTGGTTGCCAAGGGATACAATCAAGTTGAGGGGCTGGATTACAAAGACAGATTTTCTCCTGTGGCCAAGCTTGTTACTGTAAGGCATTTTATAGCTTTAGCAACTGCTAAAAAGTGGCCCATTTATCAATTAGACATAAACAATGCTTTTTTGCATGGATACTTAGATGAAGAAGTTTATATGCAGCCCCTGCAACGATATGATAAGGCACAACCAGGGCAAGTTTGTTTGTTGAAAAGGTCTTTATATGGCTTAAAACAAGCCTCTAGACAATGGAAACTAGAGTTTACTAGCTTTCTTAAATCTTTAGGCTTCAAACAATCACATCATGATTATTGTTTGTTTACTCAAGGAAGTGCAGATAACTTCATGGCTCTTTTGATTTATGTGGATGATGTCATTATTTCTAGCGCGTGTACTGCTCAAATAGAAGTTGTCAAACAAGAATTACATTCCAAGTTTACCATTAAAGACTTGGGATTCATGAAGTATTTTTTAGGGCTGGAAATTGCAAGATCAGAAAAGGGTACTCTTGTTAGTCAGAAGAAATTCATCATTGATGTTTTGACAGATACAAGAATGTTAAATTGCAAATAAGCTACCTCTCCTTTACCTACTGGATTACATCTATCCATTGATTCTTGTGATCTTATGTCTGATCCAAATGTTTATAGAAGATTGATAGGGAGGTTGGTATATATCAACATCACCAGACCAGATATTAGTCATGTTGTGCAACATTTGAGCCAATTTATGTCTTCTCCTCGACAGCCTCATTGGAATGCAGCATTGCATGTCTTGAGATATTTGAAAGGCTCCACTTCCAGAGGCTTGTATTTTCTAGTGACCAATGATTTTAAGCTCACTGCATTTTGAGATGCAGATTGGGCTTCCTGTGCCTTCACCTGAAAATCACTCACTGGATTTTGTGTGTTTCTTGGTTCCTCTCTTATTTCTTAGAAGACAAAGAAGCAAACAACGATATCCAAGTCTTCAGCAGAGGCAGAATACAGTGCAATGGCTTCTACAGTTTGTGAATTGCTTTGGATCTTTTATCTTCTTAGAGACTTTCAAATTCTACTTCATTTGCCCATTAGCTTGAAGTGTGACAACAAAGTTAGCAGCAAGAAAATGGCTAAGCGAATGTTGTCCCAAAGAAAATGGCTAAATCAGAGTAAATTGAACACTTTCAATAATTTTTCGGCTCTTGCTCAAGATACAATGAAAATTTGCAGCTAGGCACTTGTGAGTAATGTTTTTTTATCAAAGTGTGAACTTAGTGAATAAACAAGTTGTTTGCAAATAATAGCTCAGTCACAAAATGTTAAAATGATTTTGTCAAATCTTTCTTTTCACATACAACTCAAAATAAGCAAGGCAACTTCATTTGGCTCAATACAACTCAATAACACAATACATCAACACATCAAAATATCTCAAAGTGATAAAGTGTTGAAGTTTAAAGAGTTTAATGGAAGAAAATGGTCAAACACAAGTTTTATAGTGGTTTGACTTTTATAGCCTACATTCACTTTTCTCAAAATTCCACTTTGAGAGTCTCTCCATTATTTGATATTTTCAACAGGCAAGATGCAAGCCTTTTACAATTGAAGCAAACTTCCAGGTTGCTTAAAACCTTTGCAAAGTGTTTTCTTCACTCTACCAACTCACAAGTTTCAATGGGTACTTGATAACCACTAACAATTGTGTCCTCACACTCAAACAACCTTAAAACAAGTTTTGGTTGGGTTGGAATCAATCTCACTAACTCACAAGTACAAGCATAAATGCTATAAGATTAAAATAGAAGACTTGCCACTTAAGAACAAGAGAGTATTTAATGGAAGCTGAAAATCGGCATAATAAATTCTTAATAATAAGTAGGAGCACTTTCATTAGGTAAAATGATAGTAAATGAATCTTTTTATAAGTGTGTTTCATAGTTTAAAACCTATGTTAAATGGTGTGTCTAACGCTATTTAAAATTCAAAAAACTAGCCATTATTATATAAAAAGTCCTACAAACAGAGTTGAGTCAGAGCAAACAAAAAATTAGTCAACTAAAATTTTTTGCAGAGTAAAAAGTAGTTAACTAGTTTTTACTCAGAGTAAAAATTAAATAACTAGTTTGATAAGATAAAAAATTAGTTGATAAAATTAATTAACTTAATTCGATTATGTCTGAATTGAAATTTGAAATTTTGAGTTTTTGAAAGAGATTTGTAAAAACTATTTTAACCATTCAAAAACCTTAGGAATGGTATAAAACACTTTTTAAACGCTTAAATTTAAAAACTAAATTGTTGGTAGGTCTCATTTAGCGTAAATCCTTTCCAACCTTATGCAATGTCCTATGAACATAAATTATGTCCTATTTCTTCATGAACTTTGATTCATGATAATCTCCTTTTAGATACAAGATGATAATCTCCTTTTAGATCAACACCTTCAATAGAATGGTCTTTCTATTAAGGTCGCCGCAAAGTATGCCCTAAGGATCATTTCAAACATTATGCACAAAAAGCTAAAATAATTTTCATTAAATTATGTTATCATCAAAGCCAAACTCATTAGAGCTTATGGGGCCTATAGTGGAGCCAAAAAATTATTTTAAAGGGGTCAATATTATATATATATAATTAATTTAAAAAAATAACTAATTACACTCATTATTTGTATATTTTGAATGAGTCAGTGTTAGTATCAAATAATCGATTTCATCAATGTGGATTACCTTATGAGTAAAAAAGGCTAAAGTGGTTAGTTTTTAAGGCTAATTATTGTACACACTGAAAATAATAAAAAATAGTGCTCCCTTGATAGAAAAATTCAATTTTTTTTTTTAATTCTAAAGAGGTAGGACCTATGTATTTGGAGAGAGGGTATATGTACATAATGTGCACTTCATTAGTAGGGTTCACTAATTGAAGCTGTTGCAATTTAATGTATCTTATGTAGCTATGTGCTACTTGTAAGTGGGAACTAGCCGGTCTTTTGTCACTTTATCAAGATGCCACAAAATTTAAGCCCTATTTGACAACAACTTTTGAGGTAGTATTTAGTATTTTAATTATAGTAAAAAAAATAAAAAAAATAAAAAAAACTACCTCTTTTATTTATACAATTCAGTAGTATAAGTGTCTATACTAATATTTAGAGGTTGAAGAAGTAGATCATGAAACGTTACTCCTCATAACTTACTTTTAAGTAGTATTTAGTGTTTTGATTAGTGTCAAAAAAGATATTACTATTATTTTTATATTTAACAGTTAATCCAATAACTATTTTTACTAAATACTTTTATTTTAAATCACTATATAAGTAACTATCCACTAATAGTTAATATCTAATAGTTAGCTGCAATTAAAACAACTAATGTTACTAGAATAATTATTATTGTCAAAAAAACTCTTTGAGTTATTTTGGCCCATCGCTTCCTTTAGTTAAAATTGGTCCCGCACTCTCAAAGCTCTTTGCTCGTTCATTTTTCAGGATTTCAGGTGACCTACCACTGAGGCTGTTTAAAGCATCTGGTCTTGGATTGCCATGTCAAGAGACAAACAGCAGAACAAGCTTGCAGTTACCATAGGTGCGGAGTGGAGGCATGCACAGAAATGAGAACGTTTCCTTAAACCGTATAAACCCTTTTATCCTTCAGCAAAAATGAAATTGCAAATAAGTTCAATATTACAAAAATTGCTAGGGATCATAGAATGGAATTTGATCAGCGAAAAATAAGATTAATTAAAAAAGAACTCTTAAAAAAGTCCTGGGACAAAAAATCACGCAATAAAACTTTTAGGACTCGATAAATAAAAAGGTTAAAATTCAGGAATAAAAATGTTGGCCTTTAATCTAATCACCTCAAATGCTCGTTACATCCTCATGGCAAGTACACAATATATGCCAACAATGAATCAGTAATGTTGACAGCATTGAATGATTGAGGGAAAAAATGTCAATTAACTGTTTCTTTTTTTCAATGATAAAATAGAAGAACTAAAAAAATAGTACTTGGCAAGAAGCTCAAAACTACTATCATGTCCTAGACTCGAAAGCATAGAAAATATAACAGGCCTTGATGCATTTTTAGCATATAATCCGAATCTTTAATACAGCACAACAAGATCAGCTATCATATGGAATTATAAAAAAATAAAAAAAAAGTGAATTGTAAACAAGGGGGCAGCTTCCTCTTTATGCAAGCAGTCTTCCTTCTCAGCTGATTGTTAAAGACATTTAAGGCTTTTAATCAATTTTTACCGATGAGAAAAGGTAATGCACAAAGTAGAAGGACATAAGGAAGCCAATTGTGCCAGTAGACAACATGATTGCAATTGCCATGAGCAGTGAATAGCCGAGATAGAGTATAGCTGATACAGGTCCACTTAAACTCTGCAGGTCAAAAACCAAATAATTGATGGAGTATAAGAAGACATAGAGAGCAACTGAACCGGAAGCAAAGAATGCCTTCCACCACCATTGCCAGTCCTCCACACAGAGATGCATGTAGGTTAGAACCACTGACACTTCGGCACAAACAATAACCAATAGCAGTAGAACTATGAGCAAGAAACCAAAGACATAATAAAAACGTCCAAGCCAAATGCTAGAAAGGATGAAGAACAGCTCAATGAAAAGGGTCCCAAATGGAAGAGTTCCGGCACCAAGAACAAGAAGCCATGATGGGTATTTGCGTGCAGGAATTTCCCTTGGGATCTGGTTGGTTCGGACTGGGTACTGAATTGCCTCAGCTCGTGTCCCAAGGAATCCTCCCAAAAGGGTGAGTGGCACTGAAACACAGAACCACAGGGCCAGAAGTACAAAATACAAGGAAATGGGAATAGCACCAGTACTCTTGCTTCCCCATAGAATGAAATTCAGTACTGTGAGGATAACAAAGGCAATTCCAGGGAAGAAGCATGCAGCTGACCAGGAAACTGACCTCCATCCTTCTGAGGTTCCCTTCATGGTTCTCCATAAACGTACTGAAACATAGCCTGCAGCAATACCCAAGAAAAGATAAAGAATTATCATTCCTGTCAGCAGCATTCCTCGTGAAGCTGGTGACATGAAACCAAGGGCTGCAAAAACAATTGTGACCACTGCCATCCCCGTAATCTGAACTCCATCTCCTACCATGACACAGAGAAGCTTTGAGCAATCTGGTTCCCTGAACACGTCACCTACAACAAGCTTCCACCCTGAAAGCTCCTCATTCATCTGTGCTTGAGATTCTTTGTCCAATTCCTCATATCTCGTCAAATCCCTTCTCACAGTCCTTAAGAATATGACAAAAACAATGCCTGCTAGGAAAAAGATCACCATAAGAGAATTTAGAATAGAGAACCAGTGGACACGGGCACCTTCCATCTTCAAATAAGCATCCCAACGAGATGGCCATCTAATATCACTTTTCACAAATTCAACCTCATAAGTGAAAGAAACCCTCTCGTGCTCCCTTATGATCTGAGACTTGTCAAGGTCCAAGGGGCAGTTGACTGATGAAATATTGTCATAGACATGAAGCTTCGACATCACTGCAGGATCATACTTAACACTGCATGGGACAACCTCAAAACCAACTATCTCAAACCCAGATGCCTTCTTCTTATCAGCTTCAGAAATCACACCCATACCTTCTTCTCCAGTACCAATTATCTCCACACCAGTCCCTTCATACTCATGAACCAAAATTTTGAACTTAAGGTGATTGATGATGTAATCATCATTGCTATTCTGTGGCGTATATCCAACTGGGAACCCAGTCCACTGAATGTTAACTCCATTTTGCGTAGCATACCTCATGGCAGGCAGATTATCTAAAATCATATTCACTTGATACAGATCACGGGTTCTCTGCTTCAAAAGCTTTACCTCATGTTCACTTAATGGAGGCGTAGTACAAAGGAAAACAGACTCATTGATATTCATTCTAAACCGGTAAGGAGAGTTATCAATCTGATCTCCCATAAGGAGCTCCCCAAGATTCTCTGCACTTTTTTTTATTCCACCATTTGGCTTGCAATAAGGTAGACTATAGTAACTAAAGGGAAGCTCGGTTTCAATAGAAGTTAAGGAATTAACTTTGGCAAATATCGGTTCACCATTGGAATATGTGTGCATATAGCTACCAGGCAGATAAAACGCATTGCAAGCATGCACAAAGAGAACCACCAAAAGGGAAGCCCAGTAAATGGTGGGCATCCTCATTTTCGACATCAATGAGAAAGCCACTAAATTAAGCAGATCTTTGAATCAGAACTCGATCTAAGTTAACCTACAAGCAAATTAAAAAATCAAATCTATAGAAAAATGAACTTATTTACTATCAATCCTAGTGAAATGATTATGTAAGTAACTAAATAAGACGAAAATTTATTCATGATTTTAAGTTCCAAACGAAATAATTACTCCTATTCAACAAAAATGCAAAAATGGCTAATCGCAAACAAAAATTTACATAATAAGATTGTACTAATAGAGGCCACAAAATACTACCTTCAGTAGACAACCATAGATCTAACAGGAAAGCTCGTATACAGATACAAATAATTATACCCACTCATCAAAAACAAAAACTTACCTTTTCCGTGTAATCAAAAAATAAATAAATAAATTGAGAGATTGAGATTGAGAAGGTTACCTGAAGCAGATCTGGAGAGGTGAAGACAGTCCTAGTGGAAACAAGTCGGATCCGAAATCCGCGATGCCGCCTCGAACAGCGTGAATAGAAAGCAGAACCAGAACCCTCTGCGTTTCTCTGTGGGAAAGTTCTGATTTTCCTACTTGATGCGAGGAAGAGAAGAAAATCGAGAGATATTGGTTTATTACCCTACCAAATAAAAAAATAATAATTGATTTGATGTTTTTTTTTTTTTTTAATTTTTACAACGGAAATAAGGTTAGATCTTATTGGACAGTTGATCAATTTTGTTGTTGAATCTGTTATTATAAAAAAAATATAATATTAATCAATCTCATTCGATTAAATAATTAATTTAAAAATATACTATTTATTAATTAATTGTGATTATTTTCAATTGATTTGTATAAATTAACTAATAAAAATTTTAATTTGACAAAAAAATATTAATTAATTATAAATAAAAATATAAAAATAATAATTATTTAAAATTTATTTGAGTTAATTTATTTTTTTTTATTTTTAAAATTTAAATTAAAAAAATATTAAATATTAATTTTACTTTTTTTATCTAGTAATATTAATTAACTTATTTATTTATTTATTCGCACTTAAAATAAAATTATAATTAATTAATAATTTTATTATTTATAAAATTTTATAATATAATTATAAAAAATAAGAAATAATTTATGAAATACACAAATAAAATAACTAATTTAAAGAGTACTTAAAAATGAAAGATTATTTTTATTTTTTTAAAAAGTAAAATTATAAAAATAATATTATATAATTTTGCAATTTGACATTTAAGAGTTTGCGTTTAATTTTAACAGTGTTAATTTACTAATGAGATAATAAAAATAGTATTTTATTATTTAAATAAAATAATAAAAATTAAATAAAAAATGATAATTCATTCTCCTTTGAATTTCTGTTTAGGATAAAATTTATTCAAAATTATGGATTTGTTATTTGGGAGGATTCATGATTTTTAAAACTATATTTGAAGGTTCTCAAAAACCAAACATTTCCAACTCTAGAGGTTTTAATACCTTTATCTTTTATAATCTTATCTTACATTTTATCTTACTTTTAAAAAATCTTTCTATACTTCATTCAAATATATTATATTTAAATAAAAATTTATTTAAAATTCTTAATAATTAATTTTATAAAATTTATTATAACTAAATCAAATTTTATTAAAATTTATAAATAAATTTAAAATTTAAAATTATATATATTTTAAGTGATAAAATTATTTTTTTATTATATATTATTTTATTTTATTTTATTTTAAATATAAAATTTATTTCATTTAGAATATATTTATATTTAATGTAAAATATATTAAATAAAAAAATTTATTTATTAATAAATTCTACCATAAAATTTATTTATAAATAAAATAAATTTTACTATAAAATTAAACTAAACAATGTTTAAAAGTTTAAGCACAATTTAATTTAAAAATTAAAATTTGTGAATTAAATTTTTTATTTCAATAAAAAATAAAAAATTTAATTTATTAATTTAATCTAAAAAAATAAAATTTAAATTAAATTAAATTAAATTAAAATTAAAATTAAAATTTTTAAATTAAATTAAATAAAAAATTAAAATAAATTAAATTAAATTTTCGAATAAATAAAAAATTATAAATAAAAAAATTTATTTATAAATAAATTCTACAATAAAATTTATTTATAAATAAAATAAATTTTACTGTAAATTTAAACTAAACAATGTTTAAAAGTTTAAGCTCAATTTAATTTAAAAATTAAAATTTATGAATTAAATTTTTTATTTAAATAAAAATAAAAAAAATTAATTTTTTGATTTTAAAATTAAATTTTAATTTATTAATTTAATCAAAAAAATAAAATTTAAATTAAATTAAATTAAATTAAATAAAAAATTAAAAATAAATTAAATTAAATTTCCGAATAAATAAAAGGTTGCAATTGAGGTTGAAACCGTACTATTTTTTCCGTTTATGAGAGAGGGAGCAATTTTGGGGCAATTTTTTAGAGGAAAATATATACTCTCTGCATCCACGACCCTTGTCTCCAAAACGCCATCCACATTGCCGTTTCATGCGGATTTCCGTTGCAACAAAGATTAATACTGATACCGGCACCCTTTCCCAAACGCCAAGCCATCCTCTCACCATAGCTGCCGCCGCCACCCTCCCGCCACGCCAGCAACGACATTAACCCAAGCCCACCATCACCACTCATCCTCTTCCTCATACTCTCCTTCAAACCCAATACAAGTTTATTTTAAAGGTCATTTCTTCGAAGGTTTTGTAGTTTCTATCTCATATGCATGGTTTGCTGCTAGCTCCACTTTCTTCTAAAACCCTTAAACCCTAGCAACTGTATGTTCAACATCCCCTGAATTTTAGCTTTTTAGTAATTGTAATTCATAACCCTCAATTCTAAACTTGTAGAATTTTTTCTTTTTTTTTTTTATATTATCATATTTTTGAAATAATTTAGCTTTTCTTGGATTTCTTTACAGAGCTTTTATACACATTCATATAGAAATGGCTTTGTCTAGAAGCGCAAAGCGTCCACTTCAAATAATGCTAAGTACCAGGATTGGCTTCTCTGGGCAAAATTATTCTACCTGGACGCGCAAAGCAGTGTCCACTCCCATATCTCAACTTGCAGAGATCAAAACCAGATCGGAATCTGCTTTTGGAATGTTTTTCCGGCGATTCAGCGTTCAAGCTCCTGCGGCACAAGAGCAGATGAATCTCATTAAGCAGTTGAGAGAGCGGACTAGCGCTCCCATCAAGGATGTCAAGGCTGCTCTCATTGATTGCAATTGGGACATTGGTACGGATAGAGAATTTTGATTCGATTTGATGGTTTTTTTGGTTCTTGCAGTTTCTGAATTTGGTTATTGTTGCTTGTACATGTAGAGGAGGCGCAGAAGGATTTGAGGAAGAGAGGGAAGGTTTTGGCCTCGAAGAAGTCGGGCCGAACTGCTGCCGAGGGGTTACTTGCATTGGCACAGGATGAGGGGAGGGCTGCAATTGTTGAGCTTAATTGCGAGACTGACTTTGTTGCTAGAAATGAAATCTTTCAGTACTTGGTTAGTGGGTACTTGCCATTTTCCATTTGAAGTTGCTTAAAAGTTCTATCTTTTATTTTTTCTTCCTGCTATTCATAATTTATTCCCATCAATTTTTATTTTTCTTGCAGGCTTTATCTTTAGCTAAGCAAGCCTTGTTGATTGAGAATGTTTCTCATCAGGTTTCTGGCGTCCATGCTGTTGGACCCGAGTGTTTGGAGGTGAGACTTTTTTTCTTTAACTTTATTGTTGTTGCACTGCTAATTTTTACTTAGCGGATTGTGTTTGGCATCACCTAGAGCAATCAATTGAATTTCTTTCCTCATTCAAATGATAATCATGTTTCAAATGCCCTGCCTAGGGCTTTAATTCTTGATATGTTTTAGGAAAAACAGTTGAGGAGCTCACCTTATTACATTTTTAAGGATCTTTTCAAGCCCAGTTCATTCATTTAATATGTGGCAAAAGTTTGCTTTTATAGCATGTTTCCATATCAGCTAACTTTTGAGAATTGACTCGAAGAATCCAGAGTCAAGATTATCCTCAGGTTCTTTGTGAGAATGTTAATTAGTCTTGTCTATAAATGTTGTAAATTAGATTCTATAGAGAAAACATGGGAGATCTGATAACAAAATCTGAGAATTTGTATTGATGAACTTGTGTTGAGGCTAATTCAAGCAGATCTATTGATTGCCAGCCCTTTTGGAACTGTAGCTGAAATTTGATTTCCTGGATGACTCAGTTTGAATAATTTTATCTTAATCAGGACTTGAAGTTAAATCTTGAACATCCCAAAATAAGTGGAGAAACAACTGTTCAAAATGCAATTACAGAAATAGCTGCAATGATGGGTGAGAATGTGAGACTCAGAAGGAGCTTTGTTATGTCTACATCTTCACCTGCTGTTCTGTCCATCTATCTCCATACAAGTCCTCAACCGGGTAAACTGTTTTGATAGCTGCCATTTTTTGCTTTTGTGGAAGATTTTTGGTCTTGGATCAGACAGTTGCACACACACACAGTCCTTAGCTCATTGGTTGATACATGTGAAATGCCACGATATCTGACTATTTGCATGAACTGGAGGGTATGGAGCTGGTAAAGAATCCAATCTGATTTGCACCATTAAAATTTTGGTTGGATGTAGGTTTGGGTCGTATTGCTGGACTTTTATCTCTTGAAATAGAGGATGGGAATTCCCAGTTGGAAGCTCTCCAGCGCGTTGGTTCGGAACTGGCAATGCATGTGGTGGCAGCAAAGCCGTTGTTCTTGACCAAAGAACTTGTCTCCTCTAGTGCATTGGAAAGTGAACGTGAAATTCTTAAGTCTCAGGTACAGTGAGATTCCTTATTTGCTGCTAGTAGTTCTATGTAAATTCATTATGAAGAATGCTGAAACAACTACTATTGTCATTTGTTCCATTTTTAGTTGGTGCCTACATTTTAGTTCTTTGTTTTTAATTTTGCAGGTCTTTAAATGTAGTATTTTCACATTTTGACATATCTATAGCCTTTTTTTGGCCTTTTAGAAGTATCTTACTTGTGTTACGTGGCTTACCCCTTGACAATTACTTTGTGCTTTTAGATGTTGCATGGGCAATATAGCATATACCAAATTAGAGGAATGACTGTACTTTCAGATGTTATGATATATTCAATAAATGAAACATGGTATCTGATATACAAATTTCTAAATCAAGATGATAATATGGACAATGGAAATCATGGAACATGATACATTTATTAGAAATCAATAATTGTGGAGAGGATGGGGAATATGGTGATGCCATGGCCATTAAAGATGAAGGCTTTCAGGTCAAAAAGAACGTGGGTTCGAGCTGTATAAGGAATTGATTCAATTGAAGATTGGACCTCAAAGGAGCATAACTGTTTGATTGACATTGTTGATTCCTAGTAAATGTTCATCTTAGTGGGGTTTTTGGTAGTATGGTACACTATTTTTCAAAAAAGTTTTTAGGGAAATATTTAACTTTCTTTATTTGTTTTCTTTAATTAATAATTGACCAAAGGAATTTGCAATTATTATTGTCCTCTGGTTCTATTTTGCTGCATGTATTCAAGATTTCTTCTCTTTTCCTATTGATAAGTACTTTGTGATGATGCGATTTTTGGTTGCTTCAAGTTTGCCTATTAGGTAAGATGCAAGCCAAGATATGGCAGCTTAAATATGAAAAGCCTCAATTTCACTTATCCTTATTCAAGCGAAATTGACTGAGGTGTTAATTATTAGATCCTATTGTTATTCAAGGTGCTCTAATGATTATGTTGAATGGTTTTACTCTCTTTCTTATTTGTTTGGAGAGGAGAGGAGGATGCTTTTCTAGGCATGTTAGTGGGGGAAAAACAGAGGAGGAGGAGGAGGGAGAGGGGGCGGGGGATGTTTCTTACAGTTCATCTTTATGTTTTAAGCACAATCTAGTTCCTTGTTAATTGCCTCATATTGCTACTTAAAGATTTTAATAATCAATCTGGTTTTATATTGCAGGCGGAAAGCACAGGGAAGTCTCAGATGGCAATAGAGAAAATGGTAGAAGGTCGTTTGCGTAAATACTATGAGGAAGTTGTTCTAATGGAGCAAAAGTTCATAATGAATGATACTATAAACGTAAAGGTGCGCTGGACAATGTTGCGTAAAAGTCTTGGTTGTCTGTCTGTTTGTCTGTCCATCTCTCTTATACGTCTGTGTATGCACATGTGTATATATGCATGCATCATGTAGTTAATTGTTATTGTAAATTTATGTTTTACACATTGTTTTACTTGCAGACACTGTTAAACAATCTGTCCAAGGAAGTGGGCTCACCTGTGAAGATAGGGAACTTCTTTAGAATGGAAGTTGGAGAAGGAATTCAAAGGTAGGGAATACTGCACTTCTTGTACTCATGAAGAAAGATGAGGGTAGAGACTAGGTAGCAAATGTTTCCATCATTTATGCCTTATTCTTCCTTTGCTACTGCATGTTATCTGAGCTATTTCACACGAATGGATAGATGTGTTCCTTAAACAAAACTCTGATGGTGGGACTTAATTCCCATTCTGCTGTAAATCTTTGAAGACATTTCAGCTAGCCTGATGGAATTCTATGTATTTTTATGACGCTGTAACATGATATAGGATGTGATGTCTGTAATACTGCTATTATCAATGTGTATTATGCATTAGTGCTTTGTGTATTTTTCCTTTCTGTTTGATTGCTGTTTTGAAATATTTCCCTGCTATACCTTACTTTTCCTGAGATGGGCTCCTTTTATATTATTACTGACTAATGTGGTTTGCAGGCTAGAGGCATCGGGTGCAGATGAACCTGTCGCTCAGTCTGCTTAATTTGAGGGGATTGTGTTCCTTAAACCGTTTCAGCTCATTTGGGTAGACATTGGTCTTGACAATATCACTTTGAGTTTGAGGTTGATGGGCATATTTTGGGTTTTCATCATTTGATGATAGTCTTCCTGCAATCAAAAATTGTAGTTACTTACTACCAGAATGCCCAAATATTAGAGTCTGAGCTTTGATATCCTTCTGGGACTATGAAATTCTTTTTCTATTCTAGTAGGCATGATAATTTCCTGAATCAGATAGATGAGAAGAGCAGTAGGATATGGTATTGCAATTATATCATACTATGGTGGAAGACAGGAAGTGGCGCAATAACACTCGCCTCCATGCTTGTATTCTCTATTCTAGAAACATTTTGATTGGGTAGAGCCAGTGTTGATTTTTGGGGTCGACAATTTCAAACGTTTCAGAAGCAAATTAATAATTGATAATCATCTCCAGTAACATGTTGGGAGTTGGTGCACTGAGTTCTGTATGACTAAGAATTGAAAGTGCAAATTGTGGATGACCATCATGTGCCATTTTCTCTTAAAGTTTTTTCCCCATTTATATCAGCTTCATTGTTGTTGTTTTTGCCATTATATTACCCCTTTGCAATTTGTTAGGGTCATAAAGATGCCTGATTATCTCTAAAAAAACTAGACAATAACATTAAGAGGTCTTTCTTGATCTTAACATGTCCCTTATCACAGAAAATTACAGTAGGGCTTTTTCACACGATTGTTACAATGAGTAGGAGAAAAGAAAGGCCAAAGGGAAGAAGCAGCTAGGGCAGGTCCAATCCACAAATAGACAAGAATTGGCTCTAATGGAACTTGAGGCTTGTCAAGATATTGTTGTTGACAGGATCAGCCAAGTGATCCAGGAGGTTTTGGTATGGTCCAACTCCAGTCACAAGAGCTTGTATGAAGTAACCCACAATTGCCAGCATAGCCAACCTCCCATTCTTCACCTCCTTGAGCTTCAAATCTTTCATTGATTTCTCATCTTTACCTAACCCAAGAGGGTTGAACAGGGGTCCTCCCGGGTAGATTGGGTCTCCAGACCCTCCCAAATACTTCTCCAACCCCAAGAAATACTGCTTGCCCATGGAGCCTGGGTTTGCCCAATCTTGGAATCTCCTGTGCTCTGCAAATCCCATGAGTGCCATTTCCAGCACAAACAGTGTGTATGGGTCTGCCCAGTAGTCGTATGTACCGGCAGGTGGGATCACACCAGTTTTGAACCAAGGGAGGGCTGTTTCTTGGGGGATGAGACCAGCCTTGCCAAGAATTTCTGGTGCAATGGCACCTACTGCCCCCAACATGGCATATCTTCCATTGATGACCTCACCGTAGGCTAACCATTTTGGCTCAATGAATCCTCCTGTACCTTCAGGGTCTGAAAGACCAAGCGGATCAAATCCATAGTCACCTGGAAGACTACAGAGTAGTAGAAAGTTTCATCAGAAGTGAACTAGATGCCCAGATTCTCTATGTCAAAATGCTTATTAAAAGACTCAAGCTTTTAGCAAGCACAGAATTACCTGCCATCCAAGTAAGAAAGACTTTGCCTGGAAGCAAACCATAGTTGTCTATCTGCTCCTTGCTGGAAATCACATAACAAAACATTCATTAGGACATAAATACATATTAAAATTCTGATCCGGTTGTGAGAGAGGCAGAGACATACCTTAACAGGAGGAGTAGAAGATGCCCTAACAACAAAGGAGCTCTTCCTTGAGGACCCAAAAGAAGACTGGGTTGGTCTTGCTCGTAGTATTTGTCTGGCAGTCTCCGCTGAAGAGGTAAGAGAAGATACAAGTGCTTGTGTTGCCATTTCTGAGTCTCTCTCTCCTAAGGAACTTCGAGCCCTGCCTACGATACGGAAAACCAATGCAGGAAACGAGGGCCAACCTAAACCACTACTTGTGGGCTTCAAATCTAGGCTGACATGAGAGATGACCCAGTCTCTAGATTAGGTTGTTATCTTCTTGGCCAACTAGGAATTCACACGTGGCTTTATGAATTGGGTAAAGGATATGCTGCCACCCTGTGTAATTGGCCTGAAACCTTCTTTGCCACATGGCACGCTCTCCTCCATGACTCTTCCCATTATGCCCTCAAAAAATCTGGTGTTATCAGATAGCCTAACTTCCAAGAATTCTACAAAATTTTATAGTATTTAATTAAATTTTGTATTTATATAATTCATTTTAAAATAAATTTAAATATTTTATTAAATTACTAAATTTTTTAAATCTAAATTATTAATAAAAATATATTTAAAAATATCAAAAAAATATGAGCAACAAATTTAAATATCTGATTTGAAATGTTCTGTATGTGGAGATGTGAGGAAGAAGATTTGGGGAGACAATGGAGAAGAAATAAAGTATAAAATGTAATTTAGATACATAGAAATAAGTTCTATATTCAATAAAACTTTTCTTCAAATAATATCCAAAATTTTATATTATTTATTATTTTTCTTTCGTGATTAGATTTATCATAATTATATTTGGTATGATATAACATTTTTCTTAAATTTAAAATAAATTTTCATAAGAAAAATAAAAAAAAATAGAAAAATAAATATTTTCATTGAAGATAAAAAGCGAAGTTATTAAATCTAACTTGTACATTGACTCAGCTAATGGATTGGGTTAACGGGACATCAGTTCAATCGGTGTGTCAATGCATTAAATTATTTAAAATTAATTAAGTAATATATTTATTAATATAATTAAATAATTTTAATTAACTAAATTTTATTTTTAGAATTAATATTTTAACATTTATTACATTAGACATACATGTATCTTAATAATATTATTATAATTTATATAAAAATATTCAAAATCTTTAAATTTAAAATATTTTATTCTCAATATTTACAGTTAATGTATAAAATAAAAATACTGTTATAATTGAATAACTATTTATTAATATTTGTAAAATATTAATTATATATTAAAAATAAAAAAATATTATTTTTCACAAAATTTTTATATTATTATAAATAAAAAAATAAAAAATTGAAAATATTTTATTCATTGACTAAATGTAAATATAAATTTTTAAATATTAAATTTTAAAAAAATTAAATTAATGGGTTATTGAATTTATGAGTTACTGATTTAATCATAGCATCATTTGTTTTGTTAGTTAATTTCGATTCAATGAGAGAATTTATTCAATTTTATGTTCGAATGACCAGTTTATTAGGCTAATCCACCAAATTGGTCCGCAGTTTAATTACAATGATAAAAAGTTCAATTAATTTCAGATATTTTATTATTAAAAAATAAGATTTAGTAACCTATTATTATTTAATTTATATATTTTAATTAAATTAATTATTTAATCTATATATTAAAAAATATATTATTTAATTTTTATAAAAAATTTTATTAGACTATTTAATTCATCTGTAAAATTATTTATTAGTTAATATTAATCAACTTATTATTTAATTTTTTTTATTTTAATAAAATTAATTAAGTAATCCTCATATAAAAAATTATATTAATTAATCCCTATAATTTAATTCTATTAATTATTTAATATTATAATTATTTTTTACATCTAATCTATCCTAATTCTTTTACTCTTATTTATTTTTATTCTTTTTTATTTTCTTCTCCGTATTTTTTCTTCCCAGCCTACACATTTCTCCTCTTTATTTTATCTTGATTTTTATTTGTCAATAAAAATTGATGTAAGCTTTATATATAAAAATATTATTTTTTTTAATTTTTAAATAATTAAAAAAATTATTTTTAAATAGAAAAATATAAAAATAATATTTAAAAAATTAAAAATTTTAAAAAAATGTAAATTAAAATTTAATTTTTATGTAATAAAATTTTTATTTTTATTTAAGAGTATATTTTTTAAAAATATATAAATTAATTAATTTTTTTAAAATATAATAATTAAATAATAATATTTTTTAAAATATAGAGATTAATTAATTATTTTTTTAAAATAAAAAAATTAAATATTAATATAAATAATATGAGTGAGGAAATATTTACCGAAGAGATTGAATAATTTAATAAAAAATTTTATATGTATTTTTTAAAATATAGTGATTAATTAGTTAGTGAGACAAAATGATAGATAAATTAATTTAATAATTTTAAATTTTAATAAAAACAATGCTGTTTTGGAATGAAAAGTTTGACTCCTTCGACGCAAAGGAGAAGGATCTTTCATGATCTGTGATCAAGCTGCCAGATGATACGATAACAAAATGTTGAGGATTAGATTACGGAGAGAGCAGAAGCTCCTCAATCTCATTGCGGGTAACCCAACAAGAAGATGTCTGAGCACCAAGAACCTTAGAAATTGTAGTGGGGGTACAAAAGTTATGAGCTTTGGTGATGGCGGCCATGGAGCTCTGGGACTACCCACCTCTCTTACTGGCCTTGGAACCGACGCCTACGAGCCCACTTGCGTCCCTGGCCTTCCCTCTGACATTGTTGGAGTCAGCGCCGGCCACTACCACTCCCTTGCCGTTACTTCTCAAGGTGAGCTCTGGGCCTGGGGCCGCAACCACGAAGCCCAGCTCGGCCGCGGCCTTCTTGCCTCCAGGTTAACTGAGACTATCCTCTCCATTCTCTAGTTCTTTATTGTGTGAGTGAATCCCTAAAAGGTGGCTTTTACTATTCTATACCAATTTATACTTGTGTGCCTGCCAGTTGTTTGTTTTTATGTCGCTATGGTTCCTAAATGATGTTAAATCTAACATTATTAATGCTTAATATCGCTTCATGTGTAAGTAATTAAGAATTCAACTAAGGAAACGGATAAATCAATATTTCTGAATGAAACTTGTGCCCTGTAACTGCGTTGCGGATGATTGATAATTTCCAAGGAGGTGCTTTGTTCTGGCTTTTAATGGAAGGATTTCATTTATGGTGGACTTAGATAATAGAGACAGATTTCTCAACAACGGATGCACGCGCCTGGTGTAAATTCTTCTTCAGTTTTGATTCTTAAATTTGTACACTAAGAATAGTAAATTGCTGACTACAAAATATTGATTTTAGCAGAGATACATGGAATGAACCAAAGAGGGTAGAAGGGTTGAATCAAGTCCAAGTCCTCTCCGCATCTGCATCTGGCGTTGTCTCTGCAGCCATTGGAGATGATGGCTCTTTGTGGGTTTGGGGAAAGTCTAAGCGGGGTCAGCTTGGTCTGGGGAAGGGAATCACAGAGGCCTTGGTACCTGCCAGAGTTGAAGCACTTGCAAGAGAAAAGATAGCTAAGGTAGACATTTAAAAAAGGTAGACATCTTTTTGGCAACACAAGCTTCATACTGATGTAGATGTAGCAAGCTTGAAGTCTTTTCAAATTGTTTGATGGGAACTTCATTAAGTGCATTTTTGGTCAGCAGGTATCATTGGGTTGGGGGCATACCCTTGCGTTGACTGACAAGGGAATGTTATTTGGCTGGGGTTATTCAGCTGATGGTAGGTTAGGAAAGATCACCAGAGCTGTAGAGGCGTCTCTACTGGATTCGAGTGCAGATATGGTTAAACCTAACCAACAACTTCCAAAATCAATCTTAGAAGCTGCAGAAAGGCATGTTTTAGAAGGAATGGAGAAGGAGAAGGACATGCCAATAGTCTGGGATCCTTGTTTAGTGGAAGAATTACACGGCACTGAAGTTGTAGACATTGCCAGTGGGCTTGATCATTCCTTGGTTCTTTGCCGTAAGTAATGCTGCATGTTATATTGTCTAATAGGTTCAAAGTTGATTAATGCTACAAAAATTTAAAATCACCAACATAACATGCAAATTGTGTGTTGCTTGTTTATCTTACTGTCGTATTCCAGGTGATGGCACTTTATTGAGCTCTGGAAGCAATATATATGGCCAGTTGGGCAGAGCAAATCATGAAATAGGATTGTTTCCAGTTGATATGAACTTCCATCTGTTGTCTATAGCATCAGGTCTTGGCCACTCTTTGGCAATTTGTGGAGTTGCATTATCCGAAGGAGATGCCACTAGCATTGTTTCATGGGGATGGAATCATAACTCCCAGCTTGGAAGGATGGGACCAGAGAACATCCCATTGGAGGTTGAGGGATTGGCAGGGGAGTGTGTTGTTTCGGTGTCAGGAGGGCGAGTACATTCCATTGCTCTCACATCCAAACAGGAGGTATGGGTTTGGGGCTGTGGTAAGAATGGCAGACTTGGGCTGGGGAGTTCTGCTGATGAAGCTGAACCGATCTTGCTCGACAGTTTAGAAGGTTATGAAGTTTTACAAGCTGTTTCAGGCTTCGATCATAATCTAGTCTTGATTACTCAATGATGCTTGTCGAACGTTAAAGAGTAATATGATTCCTGCAGTTTTGCTTTTTCCAAATCTCTTTTACTGATTTCTTGGATTTTTAGATGCAATATACAAGCTTTAGTCGACTTTAATGTGGATGCTGGACGGTGTCTCTCACAGCATATCCATCTGCATGTCATGATTTGTATTTGGGGCTTCATTTACATTGTTTTATTAATTAGAAATTATGAAAAATTAATTTAAAATTATATTTAACACATTTTAATAATAAATTAAAAAATAACTTTTTTAAATAAAATTTTAAAATATTTTTTTTAACATCATTAAAAATTATATATATCTTTAAAAAAAGTAAATTTGAATTATAATCCCAAACTGGCCTGAAATTGCGTTGTCTTGAACCAATAGTAACAATCAGTAATAATTCAGTTTAAAAAATAATAATAAAAAAATCACTCAGAGGCTGAATTTGAGATTAATTATTAAAAAGTATTTTTAATAGTGCTTGCTTTAAAAAAGTTAATTGAATTTATTACATTTTTTAACTTCTTAAATTATACATTATTGTTTTATATTTTAATCTTTAATTTTTAACTGCAAAACAAATTGATAATTATTATAAAATTTTACATTTTTCATTATATTTTAGTTTTTAACTTTTTAAATTAAATTATATTTTACTAAAATTTAAAATTAAACTATATTTTATCTTTTGAATTATTATTTTATGGAACAATAATCAGAGCCTATCGGTGCCACTATACTAAAACAATAAGAAAGTATAGCCTTAAATATTTTTAAACTTATTTATTGAGAGTTTTTTTATTAGAATTCACATTTTAATGTCATAAATTTATAAATAATTCTAATATAATTAAATTAAAGTTTATTAATTAAATTATTATTTTTGGGTGTGTGCTATGACCCATAAATTTTAATAATTTAACGACAACAAAAGTTGTTTCACAGAAAAAAAAATAATAAACATTTATTTTTATCACGTCTCTTTATCAATTAAAAAAAATAAAAAAAAATTCCTTAGTCTATAGCTTACTAATGATTTTTAAATAGATTTAGTCTCCTGCATTATTTATATATTAAATTATTTATATTATCTGATATTATTTATATTCAATTGAGATGGTGTTCTTTGTGTAATTTTTTTGCCGTCATATGATGTGATAATACACTAGACATTGTGTAATGCTCTTAAAACTGTCAATTGAATTATCATTTTTTGTGTAAAATCATTGATGACAACACATTGAAATATCATTTTAACTGACGAATTTTGTGAGTAATACATTATTTTAATAAATAATTTAAAATTTACATAATTATTATGGTAAATAATTTTTAAAATTATATTATTTTAATAATTAATTTCTGAATTTAGTATATGTAAATTATTTTAAATATTCAATTAATTAAAGGTTAGGAAAATATATTTTTTAATGAGACTCATTTATATAGCATGACTCACTGTCATTTTAATTTAGTTATTATTGAGTTGACAAGAATATGTCATGAGAATATAGGAAAATAAGACAACAATAATAATAATAACTAAATCTTGTTGTCAAACTAATTTCCATATTTGAAAATTAGAATGTTATAAGAATTTAATTTAATTAATTTTTTTGTCAATTTTTGTATTTAAAATAAAAAAAATTAATTTTTTAATTTAAAATAACTAATTTTAAAAAATATATAAATTAAATATAATTATGTGAAAATTTAATTTAATTTAATTTTTTTTCTTACAAATGTCTAAATTACCTTATTATTTGGCATCTTTTCAAGTGAGGTTGTATAATTTAATTTATAACAAAAAGCATCTTGTAATTTTCTTTAACACCATCTATTAATGCTTATATAGCATTAAACATTCATTTAAAAATAATTTTTAATTATAAATATGAATCTCACTTGAAATAAAATGTTTCAAAAATAAAGAAAATTAAATTCTTTATTAAAATGTTCTTTAATTGCAATCATTTTCAGTGTATAACATGATTTCGTAGAATACCTAATGAACTACAACTTCACACCCCGATAACTCATTAAATACCCTACAAGGGATTTTCTTCTACTGGCACACCTCAACACTTCTCCGAGAAAGAATCGCCTAAATTGAGTTTTTCTAGAGAGTTATAAATATACCAGGCTATACAAAATGGGAGTTACAATTCTTCCCTTAAATAATCCGTAACCTCATATGGCCCAATGAAAGCGAGACTGGCATCCCAATGCTTAATTGGTAGTTGTTGTTGTAAGCAAACTCAAATCAAAGGCAGTGTGTCCCCCCAACCGCCTCAATTCAATCACACAAGCACATGCCTTTAGCCCCTATACATTTTTGTGCCACCGGTGTGTGCATGGCAAAGGAGACTACTGTGTACAAAATGCAAATCGACATCATTAGGAAACATATATTCGCTTGGTGTGTAGCAAGAAGACTCATCCTCCTCGATTGAGATTCTTTTTTGCTTGCCTCTTCCTTTCCTTTTTTTTTTTGATTGATCATTCATTCGCGGGCATTCATCTAGCTAAACCTAGAAAATCGAATCTCTTTGACATTTTTTTGGGCCTCCAATTGTGGATTCTATTCTATCTTCTTGATCTCCCTTGATGCCCTCTTCGATACTATGTGCTGCCCCAAAAGGAAATCTCCTTCAGCAAAATTTCACATTTATTTTATTTGCATATATCTCTTTTCTCTCCAATACAATCAAAGATGTTGCGCATCACATTCTCTTCTCTTCCTCCGCATTATAATAGAATAATCATCTATATATATCTATCAAAATCAAGAGGTATGATGCGTGAGCAGCTGTTCATCGGGATCCATAAAAATAGCGCAACCCAAAGTTAGCACAATGGAACAAAAAAAAAAAAACTATAACTCTCATAAGTTAGTTTGTAGTTTTTTTAAACTTTCAACTCTTCACTCTTCGAATAACTGATCTCAAAATCAATTTAGTCAAGACCATGCAACACACTGACCTTCCGTCAAGTCAAGCACTGTCAATGGCAATCGATATCTATCTGTTATTTAATTTATTTAATCGCTAATCATCACATAAGAACCAGTGCCATCCTTCTTCTTTACAAACTTCAAAACAAACACGCCCAAGGCTGATATGGCTAGATAAGCAAAGCTTCAGCAAAATTTTTGCAAGCAGCACTTTTCACTCTTTCAAATCTCAGCAGCCAGCCTATAGATATGATTTTCCACACACCATAACATCAATCATCACATCAATCTCAAACTACACCTCTCTCAATTCATCCAAGAGCAAGAAATCAGAAAGTCACATAGGTTAAAACATACTTCAAAAATTTTGCTCTACTACTAAAAAATGTCACCACACCTTACTCTAAGTAAGGACACATGATCGTATAGAGACAATGTTTGAACAACCAGCTCTTCAAATACACAAAAAAAGCACTTCTAAAAATTTTCTTCAACAACTACTTCAACATTGTATGGGAATTCCATTTTACCACATACATTTTTTTCACCACCAAACTTGCATCGGTTAAAGAATCGCCTAAATCGGAGTTTTAGAAATTTTATGTTTCAAATGGCAAATCTGCGATCTGCAGATTCAGTCACCAACTTTTTTCAGTAATTTGTTTTTAATCCTCCATTGAAAAAGATTTCCGATTCTTGCTTATGATATACATTTTGAAATATAGAAACTTCGATAAGAGTACTTAAAGGTTGTTTGGTTTACCTGTTGGATGTAGCTAATAGCTAATAGATACCTAAGTTGGTAAAGTAAAATATTTTATAAGTTTAAAAAAATAAAGTTGATAGCTATTTTGATTTTATTTTTTATTTTGATTATATTATCCTCTTTCATTTAACACGAAAATTAATATTATTAATACTTTTATCTCTTTTATTTATAATTTTAAGCATTTTAATTTTGTTAAAATATTTTTTATTAATAATATAAAATATAAAATATTTATTTAAATCTAAAGACTTAAAATTAATTATAATTTTTTTATCAATAATAATAATTACTTTA
Source organism: Hevea brasiliensis (assembly GCF_030052815.1). Taxonomy (NCBI): domain Eukaryota; kingdom Viridiplantae; phylum Streptophyta; class Magnoliopsida; order Malpighiales; family Euphorbiaceae; genus Hevea; species Hevea brasiliensis. The sequence goes on along the minus strand of NC_079502.1, from coordinate 10,201,864 downwards.
TTATTTTATCTATATTTTTAAAGTTATTTAATGATTTTTTTTAAAATTTAATTATTTTTTTATTTTAATAATAAAATAAATACTATAATATAATAGATTAATAATTATATATTTATTTTAATAATGTAATAAATGATATAATATATTAATTTAATAATTATATATTTAATTTAATAATAAAATAAATAATATAATATAATAAATTCATAATTTTATATTTATTTCAATAATAAAATATTTATATGATATATACTCTTATTAATTATTTCATATATCAATAATAATAATTAAATATAATTTTATTAAATATTTAATATAAATTAATTATTATTAATTATTAATTAATAATTATAATTATTAATTAATAATTATTAATTATATTCAATGGTTAAACCCAGCATATCTTTAATTGGATTTGTAGACAATCCAAAACCCAAAGGAATCCAAATAGTCCAAAAAATTATAAATGGCACAAATATGTTGCCATCATCAAACAGGAGAAGTTGTAGACAGCCACACGATTTAAGTCATCACTATGTCAGCCATTATCAAACAGGATTTAAGTCTCATAAATACCTTGCTACCATGTAGTTCACGCAAGGAAGAGCCACACCTCTGCTATACCAAGCATAACTTGCATAGCCTTTAAAGCTCATAAAGAAGTTTCAGCGGCGAAGGGAGTAAGAAAGGCGGCAATGACCACAGTGCGACATCCCATCCCGTGACTACCTTGCCACCATAACAATCAAACAAAGACCCTTTAGTTGTCGGAGAAATTAGATATCCCCAAAGGAAAGAAGACTGCCAAAAATTCCGCAAATCAATCAAGAGTGATAATGATAGAATCTAGGTAAATCATGCATTAGAAGCAAATAGAATCCATCAAAATTACTTCACTAACATTACAATTAGCATGGCTAACCATTTAATTCCTAATCAACAACAGTGATATAATCATTCTAGAAATAATTATATATACATCGCTTTTTTTTTTGTCAATAGATAAACACATATACATATAGCTCAACAATGAGAATAGACACTTATTAAAATCATGATAATTTTATTAAGGTCTTTATTTTCATATGAATCATACACGCACGCTGTTCATAATTAATATAAAATTCCGAATGATCAACCCCTGAGCACGCTCAACTCACCGCTTTGACCCTCTTCAATATCGTGAACTCCATAAAGCTCGTCAGGTACGCTCGCTATCATCCCATAATGAATTGAGCCAAGCGTCATCTGATGAACCGTAACTTGCGAGAATGAACTAAACAAAGTAACGCTGCAATTGAACTTGTAGAGAACTTAGTAGAAAGGGAATATTTTGGTTATAATTCTTAGGTAATTCGGAACGTTAGCAACATGTAATATGTTTTAATTTATATAAAATTTAAATAATTTAAATTCAAATAATTAGAAAAAATAAATTCAATTAAGAGTTAACTCAATTATTCAAATATTCTATTTGAAATCGATTAGTTTAGGCAATCAAAATTTTAACTTGAAAAATAAATGAATAATTTTTTTTTATAAAATTAGTATTTTAATTTAAAATAATATGCAATATAAATTAGTTTTAATTTACTCTAAAATTATATTTAAATTAAATTTAATAAATAACTTTTTTTGAAAAGTAATTAATGGAATGATAAGAGCGACAAAGCTAAAGGGTTATAATAAAAAAAATTATATTTATAAATAAGTGAATTAATGAAAAGATAAAGATATGTAGTGTATATTTTTTTATATTTGAAAAAATGTGAATTAATGAAAATTTTAAAAAATATAAAAAATAAAATAGTTATAGCCCTCACTTCTTATTTGTTTTTTTTAAAAATTGATATTTAATAAGTAAAAAAGAGTAAAACTTACCTTAGTTACCTTTTATAATTCACCATTTTTCAAATAAGAATATGTAAATTACTTATCTATCCTTACTTTTATTTGCCTCTCTTTCATTCACATTCAAAGTGATCATCAATTGTTGCCATTTCCTTTTTCATTTTGTATTTTTTTAATATTTATTTTATATTTTTCTCAATAATCTTCATATTTGTAATCATTTGAAACATATATGTGTTTGTTTTCAGATCATCTGAGTTTTGTCTTATCTTTTGAAAGCATTTGTTATCTCATCTTCTATAAGAATTTAATATTTACTCCTTTAATGAGGTTTTATTATTTTATCAATTGCAAGAGTAGTAGATTGCTACTGAGTGGAGTATGTTTTTCATCGAATGATCAACTCAAATGCTCTATCAACATGATCATATAATTTAAATTAAAATAATAATTATTATATTTTATATAAATAATTTATTTTAAATTTTTTATGTAAAATTATGATAATATGATATTTTATAATTTATATTTATATTTTTTTATTAAATAAAAATTTTCAATTTTATTTTTTTTGAAAAACTCTTACGTTCTATTGCCATGAGAATGAAGACAACCTACTTAAAATGAAAACTAGATATATTGACAAATAAATAGAAGTAAATTTCACTAAATTCAATTTTACTTATGAATAAAAACAGTTTTTTTTTTTAATTATAACTATTTTTTTCACTTAATTATCAATCTATGATTGATTTATTATGAGGTATAGTGTATAATTTCTGCTATTATAACCTTAAATGGGCAAACCTATTTGGTACTTCGAACTTGGTGCCATTAATGTTTCCGTACAAACTAAACGGTGCCGCGTCTGGGAAAGTAGATGGATGGAGAATAGATAGAGATAGAGGGGTTAAAGAGCAATTAAGAAAAGTAGAATTAGGATGAAAATGCAATTTATGACAGCGAGTGGTTTTCCAAAGCGCGTAGAGTGAAGGATAGACTAACCCGCAGAGCTCCTGGATCGAATCGAACCCAGTCCAGAATCCAGGGCCGGACACCAGGTGAGGCGGTAGACTCTCCGTTGAGAGGAGGAGAGAGAAAAGAGGCAGAGATGCTGGAAAACCCTACACCTGCAGCTCAGCCTGATTCCACCGCCGTCGTCAAGCGTTATGCTCCTCCCAATCAAAGGCAAGTTTTCTTTGCTTTTTATATTTTCTTTGCTACGTGACCCTAAGATCAGGAATAAGGTCTTGTTGTTTCAAAATTTGCAGGAATCGTTCTCTTAACAGGCGCAAATCGGGAGGTCTCTTTCTTTTTTCTTTTTCAAATTGTTAATTTATGAAAAAATTGTAGATTTTTGTTAGGAAATATTGTTGATATGCATTTATGATTTTGCTTATCAGGGAATTTTATTAAACTAAATTCAGTATGAATTAAGCCTCTTCCATTAGCTTAATTCCTGATAAAAGACTTGTTTTTGCTTATCATGTTTAAATGGCTCTTTTTTTAACATGAAGCTTGTACCAACTACAGATTATTGTTTATCGATTCATTTGGTGTCTTCACTTTTCTCTGTTTATCATCATCATCATCATCATCATCATTGTGAAAGAGGGACTAAGTGCAAATAATAATGAAAGTGTTTCTTCTTTTCATTTGTCTTGTACGAAAACTGCTTTCATATCAGCGCTAGCAATATGTGTCAAACTTGTTTGTGTCTGAGTCAAATGAAAAGAATCCTCTAACTAAAAGGAAATATCAGCTTTCTCTCAAAAAAACTTTTAGAACCTGTAGTATCCGATTAGTGACAATGGCACTGTACTAAACAATTTGTTCTTAATTTTAAAATCTATTCTTTGAGTTCCTTATGGAAGTGATGCCCTTATCAAAGCAAAATGGAAGAAAAGGACCTTGCAGTCGAGACCCACCTGTGTTGGCATTCAGGTTGTGTTGGGTTTAATTGTATTCTATTAGTCCCAATAAGATTGATGTGCACTCCATCAGTATATTAAATCGATCAAATAGGTCAAATATGCTTTTAGAAGAACAATGCTGAATTTTATGTAAAATGTTTGTGCCACTTGGTTGTTAATATTTGCTAGCAAAGAAAATAGAGAGAAAGTTTTTGATCGAAAGGAATAATTCTGTCAGAAGTCAAAACATTATTGGTGCATTAGCATCACATTCATAGGACTTATGAATTAAAACATTTATTACACAAGCAATTAGTGTTCTTTAGAGTGTCTTAAGGATGACGTGATTATTGGTGTGACACGTCTTATTACTTAGGTAATTGTGTCACCAAGTTTGCATTTAACTGCACTGAAAAGATATGTCAAGAATTGCTATGTGGCCATTGAAAAGGACTGTATTTAACTTACTTTCTTAGTTGAGATGAGGTTTTTGACTGCCATTTCGCTGGTGGGGATTTGGGATTTAAGCTACAGAGGAAATTGGTGGATTTTTTAGGAGATGGTATAGCCATGTATAGATTAGTTGTGATAGGTGGTAAAAATGTGAAGTTGACATCTTAGGAGGGGTAAGATTCTTCTAAATGTCCAGGAGGAACTCCTTCATGAAATGGGAAATAATTATTTTTCAAAATGCATTAAATAAAGACAGCTGAGAAGACTTGTATGAAAAGCATTCTACTTTGAAGCTTTGGATGCTTATATCATTTTCTTTGCTAATAGTAATTTGAGACAAAAATGTAAAATGTCAACTTGTTGGTCATATATACTCATCATATATTTCTGTCACATTTCATCTCTTCCCCCCCTTCTTTTCCTTGATTTTTAAATTCAGGCCATGTTTATGTTAGTTGTTGGGCATGTAGTTTTGAAGCAAATCCATTGCTCTGAAGAATTAATTTTTATTGAGTGATATGAGGTTTTAAATATTTTTGTTATGCTCTCTCTTTATGCTTCTTTATTCCTGAAAAATTGTACTCAGTTAAGGTACTTCTGGTTGTTTGGACTAAATATTACATGTCTATTTTGATTGTTATCTCAACTTTCGTTTGGTGGCATTGCTGTTTATTGCATGAAATGCTTCCTCTTCCTATCATTCAATGTGGATTCCCATACTGTGGTTCAAACTACGATAAATGTTTTTAGCAGCCAAAATAAAGATTCTGTTTGCAGTTATGCTTACCAAACATGTTAAATTTCTTTGTATTGAACAGTTAAGCTGTCAGATGCATAAAAATAGTGGAGAAGTTCTTTATGTTTTTCTGTCTATTATTGCTTTGGCACTAAATGATAAAGGGATTAAGGTTGTCTTCATTTTGCAGACCGGTTTGATCGAAGCAGTCTTAATGCAAGTGATGCGGAGAAGAATCAACAGCATGCCTCTCCAAGAAATATTCCAATTATAGATCAAGGTGATGTAGGGAGCAGCAATCTCCTGAGTGAGAACTCTCGCCCAGGCTTAATAGCTTTAGAGGGTTGCTGTCGCAGTGAGGCTTCCCAGCTTTTGAATGATCGTAAGTGCATAATGCAGTTGCTTTAAAGGATTGCTTGTGGTCTCCAAGCAATAATATTGATTACCTTGTTGCTTTTATTTATTTATTATTATTATTATTAATTTTTTATCAATAGCATAATAACAGCTAAATTTTTGGAGTAACAATCTATATAACAACTAAAATAACATGGTCACCCTGGAGCGAAATTGAACACTTGATGTGATTCACAGTGCAAAATAATTTTGACTTTTTATTTTTGCTGGTCACTTAGTCCCTTGACAGATATATCATAATTGTGCTCAAAGTATAAGTTTTATTTCTTGGAGGTAGGTTCTTTCATTATTCATATAAGTGATCGGATGGTGCTTTTTAGGAACCTTTTTAAAGTGGTCTTATTTTAAACATCACATTGCTATCCTCTTCCTCAACGAACAATTGAGTCAATTGTCTTAAAAGGAGTGAAATTATTTAGTTCTGGTTACTAAATTTTGTGAAAGTTTCTTGTTTGGACCAACTTAAATATTTTCCCAATGCCTGAGAGATCACTTTTTCTCCTTTAATATTTCAAATATGGTATTTAGATGGGTAGAAAAGCATGTTTTCTGACACAGTAGAATATTAAAATGGTGTTAATGGATTTGACCCACCAATTTTTTAGGATCAGGATGAATTGGATTGATGTCACTTGTATACTTTGTGGTTTCCTGTTAATCTTATTTATTTCAAATCCACAGAAAATTTCACTTATTTGATGACTACTCTGGTAATTGCACTTATTTGAAGTCTTTGGTTGTTTGTTATGTATTTTAGTGGGTGTGGAGTGTGAGCAAAACTAATGCATAAAGCAAAGAAGAAGTTCAAATTTGTTTCTGTTTTGGTTACTTAATTGATTATATAGGATAATGCTTGGGTTATTTTAGAAGTGCAAGGGCCCATGCAAGGTATGGTGTGACCTGTTTACCTTTATGTTATTTTAAGTGCAGGCTGGGCACTGGCAATGCATAACTACAATGATGTATCCATAGATTTATCTGGTGAGTGGAATTTACCATGGAAGTCTTTTATTCTGTTGCTGATTTGACTGGTTTCTTGATGATATGGGCACTTTTTATTTTGGAACTAGTACTACTAGCTTGTGTGAGTGCAGTGGCTCTGTGTGGTGCTTGTTTGCTTGTGCATGAGAATCAAGTTTCATTGACATAATGAGAGGTATAATTTTAATGAATTCTGGGCACTGTTATAGTGATTCTAAAGGCAGTGATCTATATAAGGTTCAAAAATGTTGGGATATATTTTATTGCAGCTACATTTATAGCCTGTAAGATCTCCAAGCTAGACTGCAAGAATAAAGAAACAGAAAGCTAGTTTGTTTTGTTCTAGTAAAAACTAATGCAGAAATGTGTTACAGCTGCATGGTACATATAGTGTTGCACCGATGTCTTATTGATATTCACTGCATTTTAAGGTGTTTGAATTGGTGTTGTATAATTTATGAGTAGATGCTGGTAAAGTTCACATTGAGCCAAAATTCTCTTTTTTCAGATTGACATCTTTTGCAGACATTTATTGTGGATTTCATTAATGTCTTGCTATAATTTTTGGGCCTATCATCTGTGACCTTCTGGTTGTGGTTTACTGGATTGGTTTGTTTTTCTAATTTGGTGGTCCTTTTCCCTCTTTCCTCGGTTGTTGGACTCTTTTCTTCTGATGCATAGTAAAACTCAGTCACGTTTTAAATGCTTGTGAATGCATAGGCGGCAGCAGCATAGCAAAGTATACACTTTTCGGTTCTTTTCCATTTGGTGACTTTCTACAAGCTATTGCAATATTCATTATCATGGACATGAAAATTAACATTGAAAAAACCATGTATATTTTCAGATTACAATTAAGCTATTGTTAGAATTAATGAGATTTTCCTTAATTTAAGGAGAAGATTGCTCCTTAATTTAGGGGATGAGTTGTCTCTTTAACATGGTTATTAAAGGCTCATGGCACACTAAGGCGCTAGGGAGTCCTAGAGCCTGGGCGCAAGGCGCAAGCGTAGGTGTGCGCCTGAGCGAGGTGAGGCGCAAAAGTATGAAAAATTCATTAAAAATAAATTATATAATAAATTCATTAAAAATAAGCACCATAAATTTAATTATTATATTAGTAATCATATGAAAATATATTAACCACCATTATTTTAATTAAATTATATATATTATTGAAAATTATCATTAAAATTTATTATATTAATTTTATTTTAAATCAAATATAATATTAAAATAATAATTTTAATTTTTATTGCATTATAATTTTAATTTTAATTATAGGTTTAATTTAGGAATATCTACCTAAACATAATTTAAAATAATTTAAATTGAATTTTATAACTATAATTTATATTTATTTTTATTTATGAAAAATAAAATTAAAAAAATACATGTAAAAAAGTATTAATAAAATATATTATCTCTAAATTAAGTTTAGCCCAATAACCGTCAATCCATTAAAATCAGCCCATTTAAATAATATTAGTACATGCCACACCAATAAAAGCCCCCTACTTAGCAGCAGCCTACATTTCATTAGCAGGCAGCCAAGTACGCATTGTCTTCAACAACAACTTCTTCTTCTTCTTCTTCTTCTTCTATTTTAAGGCCTTTTTTTGTTGTCTTTAATGTCTTTTTCTTCTTCTTCTTTTTGTTTTGTGGCTGTTGTCTACATGTGGGAAGAAAAAAAAAACGCGAGTGTTTATGACTGGGCTCTAAGCGCGCTTGATGCCTTGGTGCGCCTGGGCTCGCCTGGGTGCGCCTCCTGTAGGTCGCTCGCCTTTGGGTGTCTCAGGCGATGGGCCTGAGGCGTGCCTCGGGTGCGCCTTTAATAACAGTGCCCCCTAATTTATGGAATCACCAAAAGTCAATAGTTTAAGAATAATTTATGGAACTATGTTCCATTATAAATATGCATGTAAACAAGTGATGCAAATGAAACATGTAGCCTTTGTGTTGTTTCTCCCTTCCTTCCTCTCTTTTTTCTTATTCTCTTTCTAAAGCTTAACATGTTAAGTTCTTAGAAAGAGAATAAGGAGAAAAGGAGAAGGGAATAACCACAAAGACTATATTTTCATTCACTTCACATTTTGGTTACACAATACATGAGTCCATATTTATAATGGAGGATACAATACATATACCATAAATTATTCCTAAACTACCGACTTTTGATGACCCATAAATTAAAGGAGAATTTCAACACTCCTCTTGAATCATGGGATTTTCCAATATGAGACAATTCCCATGAATTAAGTAAAACCTCATCAATTTTAACTCTCCCCTTTGATGTGATTTCTCTTGAAGTTATGAATTCATCATCAAGCTGCTTTTTTTTTTTTAAATAAACTACTAATGTTTGAAGATGGATGATTCTCCTGTAAGATTCATGACGAAAGAAAATTTGGGAGAAAAATTGCTTTTGGGATTCAAACCCAATTTACCCAAAGCTGAATTGAAGAAGAAGAATACATAAGAAAAATAACTTGGGACTAAAACCCACAGCTTTGGGACTCAAAAGCAGGAGGGAGATAGCTTTGAGACTAACCCACAGCTTTGGAAGGAAGAAAGAGCAGGGATTTCAAGCCTAGGTTTTAAAGAAGAAGAGGAGAATAATAAGAATAATCTCAGAATTTTTAAGGGAAGAATAAGAAGAGGAGGCCTGGAATTTTTAGGGCTTTGATACCATGTTAAGTTTTTAGAAAGAGAATAAATAGGAAAGGAAAGAGAAGGGAAGAACCACAAAGATTGCATTTTCATGTACTTTACATTTGATTACACAATGCAGGAGTCCATACTTATAATGAAGGATACAATACATGTGATGATACCATAAATTAAGGATTTCAATGCTCCTCCTGAATCATGGGATATTCCAATATGTGACAAATCCAGTGAATTATATATAATTCTAATATGTGTTACATATATATTTGTACATATCTTTCTTTTAATTTATGGTTTCCATTATTCAGAAAGGCCGGTTATGTATTCAGGAAGTAGTGCATCAGCATGGGGAAACTTAAGACCTCCTCATCAGGTGAGCAAATCTTCCCCTGCAACATCATCCTTCCCCCTCTCTCATTCTCTCATGATATGCTGCTGGATTGCTTTCCAGTTAATTTCTCCAGGTGGTGGTCCCTCTTCTGGTTCACAGATGGACTTCTTAAGTGAACTTCGCCGTGCTATTCGGAATGCCAGTGCCAATTCCAACAACTAGCAGTCTTACATCTCTACTTAAGGATGAATGCTGTCCAACAGCTAGCAGTCATACATCTCTACTTAAGGATGAATGCCGTCTGAATCTGAAACTGGTGTAGTGCTTGGAGCGATGGTGCTCCGGACTCTGGGTTACCTGTTCTGTTGTGTTAATTAAAACCCAGAACTTGCTACTTCCTTTTTTTTTTTTTGAGTGATTTATTGACAAAGGTTATGCACCTTAAATGTAGTCTTGTGATTTATGTTATAGAGTTTGTTCTGCGTAAGAACAAAAATCAATCTCTCCTGTTATATTTTATTGAATTTATTAAATTGGTACCTCTATCCTTAGAAAATGTGATGAAAGAGCAAATGATGCAAGGATGGTAAATTCACCATTCAAGAATTTTGATGAAATTTACATTGATGATGTTGATCCATGATGTGACCAAAAAGATTATCAGTCTTTTTGCCTTAATAAACATTATGTTATATCATAACCATTGAGCAAAAATGCAATACAATGGATGATCATGTTACGTCACTTGGAATGAATTTGAGTAACTTAATGCCTGTAATTCATTATTGTTCTTTCCACACTGGAATGATTCCTTGAGCTGCCAAACGCTTTTCCACCCAGAATACTACATGTTTTGCCGTGATTTTCTTCTCATCAACCAGAAAAGGTTCGACAGTGCTTGCTCCCGAGCCATAGGAGGATAGAGAAAACCCTTTTGGACCTGTCACCAATAAAAATGGGATTAATTATAATAATAATGATAGCAGTAAGGTATAGTTGGAACTGGTAAAAGAGCAATTGCCTGTTAGGTTTCCACTGGGGAAGAATGCCCAAAATGAGTAAGGGTTGCCCTTCTTTTTAAAGTATCCATCCAACTGTTATTTTTAATGCAAAAAGGAAATGAGAAACTTTGGTTGATTTGGTGACACGGTGAGGAGCAAGTCAATAATCAGTAGTGACAAAATCACAAGACTTACTCTGTTGTCTTGGAAAGATAACTCAAGTTCAGTGATATCTTGTTCAGCTTCAAGAATCGCTTTTAATGAAGGAATCACATCTTCTTCCATCAACTGAGGGAGTGCTTTGGCAGGAGCCTTTCCTGCAGATTTAGGCTTTGCTGGTGCCGTCTCTTCAACTTTCTTCACCTTCTTCTCTTCAACTAGTGAACCCAAAATAAACAAAAATGGTTAATTAATGCATGGTTTTAAAACCTGATCACTTCTAACTAACTAGAAGTTCCACAGCCACAGGCAGCAAAATCAATGGTGTATATATATATAGCAAGAATGTGAAAAGTTACCTGTGGAAGTAGATGATTCTTGCACAGCAGAACAGGTGATACTTCTTCTTGAGGTTGCTGACTTGCTAGCAATCTGCTGCTCACATTTATAGATGATGCAGATTATTTAGCAAGGAAAAAAAATTCAAAAAAACCTCCAAATTCTATGTAAAAAGGGGGGAAAAATCTAATTGAATAAACTTAGCTTTGATTCCAACTTGAACATAACTAACTCTTATCAGTGTTCTTTATCTGCATCACTGACATTCATTTCAACAATCCAAACCCAACCCCAGATGGATAATTCAAGAATTATTTGGCTAACATATACACAACAGGATTTTTCCAATATTTGAGCAGCTAAATTCAAAAGAAAAAACACATAATAAATGTTTTGCGTGTAATTAATGATGGAAAAAATATTTACATACCAAAGAGAGGGTTGAGCAGGTGGTTCTGCCATTCCTGCAAAAACATGAAGGTGTTGAAGGGAAGCTCGAAACTCCCATAGCTCCACCTCGAGTTGCCATGTTATTAAATATTGAGTTCATTCAAGAAAGATTTTGATAACAACTTATAACTTTTTCCAAATTATTTTTCTTTTTCAATAACCAATCATTTTTCTATTTTCTAAATTCTTTGCAATTATATATACATGTATACAATATGAGAAGAAAATCAGGGAGAGAGAGCTGATGAACTCAGAATGAAAGAGAAGCACTCAAGAGGAGAGAGATAGTACTCTGATCCACACACAGCCTGGTAAAATATATGCCACTGATTTCTTATAATTATTATTATTTTTTCTTTTCCTCTCTGGACAAACATAAATTTCATAAATTATAGAAATAAAAAAAAATAAGTAAATTTTATATTTCTTGGTGGTCCACCATCCGTTGCCTATCAGCTTCTGTCCCCTGTTTTCACTGGAATTATATAATTTATTTATTTATATTTTTAATATGGATTACGGGTTCTTGATTTTGAACAGTGGATTGATCATATATGTATATATATATATATTTATTTATTTATTTACAAATTGCTTATAAAATAATAGTAAAATAATAAAAATACAGAAAATATAATCATATATATCACCACAAGATAATGATTCAGTTTGAACAGTGGGGTTGATCATCAAACAAGAAGCAAAATTCAAACATAAAATCAAATAAATGAACCTAGGATTGTTGATTTATGAAGGAAACAATCTGCTCTGTTAATCTCTTAGCTCTATCACAGTAGGGGTTAAACAAATGAAACCCATGGTCCTCTCCTTCAGTCTCCACAATCTCCACAACTCCACCCCACCCACTGTTCTTCACTGCCTCATAGTAACTCACTCCCCTATCCTTATACTTCTGATCTGCTCCAGCAACACATACAAGAATCTTGCTTAGAAACCCCAGCTTCCTCAGATCCACCCCAGCACCAACTGGGTTGATTCTGGGGTCACTTGTCCCTTCCAATGTTGGGAACAAGAATTCCAACAATTTGCTTCTTTGATCATCACTTTTGCCAAAAAAGGGATGAACCAAAACCATTCCAGCAATTTTAACCCCAAGTAGCCCTTCATCAAGCCCAAATCTAATTCCCACATTGTGTGTAATATTAGCACCAGCACTGTCACCCACTAAGAACATCTTCTCAAAATCTGCGTGCTGATTAATCCAAGTTTCAGGACCATCTCTATTCACATGAGAAGCTACCCATTTAACTGCATCACAAGCATCATCATATGCAATAGGGAGAGGGTGTTCTGGGGCTTTTCTGTAAGGAATCACTACCACTAGTACGTTACCATTTTTTACCAAGGAAGCCAGATGGCCATAGTAAGTAGGAGAGAAAGGAGTCTGAACACAAAATGCTCCACCATGGATGTATATAATGAGAGGGAGTTTTTGATTCTGGTTAGTGGATATGGGGAGGAAGAGACGACCAGAGAGGGTATGTTCTTGGAAGAAAAGGGTATCTTTGGTTTGGACTCCAGCTTCATGGTCGATGGAGGGTGGCATTATTTCTGTGCCGTGTAGTCTTTCCACTCGACCATCTTCGTATACACGGATAAATGGGGAGAAGTTCCATGGGGTTCGGCTCCATTGGTTATTGTGGCTACAAGATCTAGCTAGAAAGAAAACCAGAAAGTTTATCCTGGTGAAGTGGTGGGCTGTATCGAATTTGTTAAGGAAATTTCCTTTGTTGTAAATGGGAGCGAGCGCTAATTATAGAATACTCCGTGTTAGATCCGGCCACGGACCGGTTTGAATTGTGAATCACATTGGAAGTGGCTCAAGTCAAATCTGAAATCAATCTGCGTCAATGGTTTTGACTTATGAATCGGTCTAAAATCGGGGTATCGGGAGTCGGTTATGATTTCTTGAACTTCAACAGATACTAACCCAAAATTGCCTGGTTCAAATAAACCGGCACTTTTGAACCAAAATCGACCTGTTTAAAATTTTTTTTTCAAAAATTTATATGGTTCTAAATTTGGCTCACTTTTATTACTTTACATTAAAAGTTAAAGAAACTAAATAAATATATAAAAATTTATTATAATTTGATAATAACATGAACTGAAACCGTATTAAATTAAAATTATTTTAAATTGAAATCATTTCAAATCAAAATTAGCTTGAACTATGAGGCCGATCAAATTGGCGATTCTAACCCGAAACCGACTCGTGATATTTTACATTCTCAAATTTTCAGTTACTTCTTAAAATATAAATCTCACAAGCATGAAATAATTTGGGTGGAAGTGGGATCCAAATTCTTTTTCCATCACTTCTGCTCCCAATCTCTTTCAACATGTCTTTATCAAGCTCAACAAAAAGCAAAACTCACTGCTGTTAGTGGTAGTAAGTAGTGATAAGTGAGGAGGAACTCCACAAATAATGTTGTAATCACATGGTAAAAGTAATATAAGCCTGTCTAGCATTCGTTGAAACTGCTGTTAAAAAACTTATTTTTTTAAATATACTAATTAGAGAGTGTTAAAAAATAATTAAAAATTAAATTTGATCAATTTTAGTCATAAGAATATTAAAATAACAAAACAATTTTTTTCAAACTATTTTTCTTAATAATATATAAAATGATACTTTTATTCAGAAAAATAGTTTCAAGTTCTGAAACTCAATAGACTATTGTATCATGATAAACTTTGGTCCGCCACCTGGCCTGCTTCTCACTTATCTACATGTTTTTCATGTCTATCACCCATTAGCATGGATAGATCATCAATAAACATATCAATTTAAATTTTATGGTTACTATTTGGTACTTGAATTTTGATTAATATCATAAATTGATATTATATTTTAAAAATTAAATAATTTTAATCATCACTTATACTTTTGTTAAAATTAGAGGCTATTATGTTAAAATATTGCTATTAATTTAAGTAAAAAAATAAATATATCTTTATTTAATTAAGAAAAATTTACTATTTGATTCTTAGAGTTTGATCATATTATGATTTAGTCTCTATATATTTAAAAATTAAATGATTTAGCCCCTCACTTATATTTATCTTAAATTAAAATTAATTATTATCAAATAAATTAGAGTAAATATCACACTCGATTACTCAACTTTTCGAGTGTTTCATAAAAGTCATCAAATTTTAATTTATTTCACAAAAGTAATTGAATTTCAATTTGATTTTATAAAAATTACTGTGATCGAAATTAAAGATTTTTAGGTTAATTTACTGTTAACTATTTTATTAATTTCTTAAAAAAAAGCAAGAAAATAAGATGCATAAAAACGCATCCATGCTGCCATTCTCACCATCAAATCTCTCCCTTTTTTTTTTTTTGTTTCTTCTTCTTCTTCAACAACTACAAGTTATATAATTTTATTTACAAAATAATTGACAGGTTAGCAAATTAACATAAAAACTTTTAATTTCAGGTAATAGTGACTTTTATGAAATTAAATTAAAATTTAGTAAGTTTTATGAAAGAAATTAAAATTCAGTAACTTCAATAAAAATACTCATGAAATTCAGTGACCATATATGATAATTACCCAATAAATTTATTCTTTTTGTTCTATAAAAAGAATTCAAGAAAAAATTTTAATAAAAACAAAGTTAATAAGAAAAAGTAAAACAAATTCTAATAATTTCATTAGTTATCAAATTTTCAATTTTTAAAATACAGTGATCAAGTTGTAATATCAATAAATTTTCCTTAATTTAGTAAAAGATATATTTATCTTTTCACTTAAACTAATGATAATATTGGATAAAAGGACTTTTAATTTTGACGAAAATATAAATAAGGGACTAAATTATTCAATTTTAAAAATACAAAGATCAAATTATAATATCAATCAAAACTCATTGACCAAATAATAAATTACTTTAAATTTTAGCTTTTGGAACCAGTTTGGAATCAACCCTTAAATCTCTAAAGTTTTAATTTTGATTTAATCTAATTCAGTTTAAATTCAACGGTTTAAATTTTTTTAAATGAAAAATCCGGTTTAGCACTTTAGCCTGGAATTAAATCAAACAGTTGCAGTTTTTTAATTCATATAAAATCCGAATGATCCATAAAATTAAAGATTAGTTTGACAATTTATATAATCCGATCCATAGCTAACCTGTTTAAGTTAACATGGTCAATTCGAATTTTGATATGAAAATTTTAAATAATCAATTTTTTTGAAAAACTATTTACAATCCCCAAATTGATTCGAAATCGTTTTAGCAATTCCATAGGTGAATCAAATCAACTCGGAACTCAAAATAACTGAATTTATATCTGCCAAAAGAAAAAAAAAATATTAATATGTAATATGAAATGATCCAAATTCAAACTCAAACCCATTCAATTTGATTCATTTACCTCTTCTACAATGATAACTTAGATTTATAGAGTATTTGATTTGACTATTTACATTTGATTTTTAATTTAAAATATATTTTTTTTATAAATTAATTTAAAAATAAATAAATAATTATTTGATAAAATTATTTAAAATTAAATTTTAAATAATTTAAGTATTTAGTTAAAAGGTACTTAAAAGTAGCTTAATTTATCAAAATGACAAAAAAAAGATATATCATTAAGTTTTGCGATTATTAAAATGATGATAATATTGATATTTTAAAAAGTTATCGAGATAATATAGTCTTTTACTTAATCAAAACATAATTTTAAAATAAGCAGATAAGTTATTAGTAAGGAGTGACTTTTGATTTATTCTGAATAATTTTTTAACTTATAAGTGAAACCAAACGCTAATCTACTTATAATTTTTTAATTATAAATAGGTTTAACCAATCTATAAGTCAAATCAAATGCCTTCATAGAATGAAAACTCAAGAAATAGATTTGAAAGAGAATTTTTTTTTCCTTTTGATTAATTTTAAATTAAGAAAATAATGTGGAAAATAGATAATAATTTTCTTAATCCGTCTTTATTTAAATTAAAAAAAATTATTTAACACTTATCATCTTATGTTAAATCTAATCTCAATTGATTTGCTATTTTATTCAATAATATCTCTTAATGTAAGATAAATAAAATAGTAATACTGTCACGACCCAACCTATGGGCCGGACCGGCACTAGGACCTGGGCGCTAAAGCCCCCTAGACCCATAGTAAGTCTAACTATTCCTCAACCCAATCCTAAGGCCCATTTGAGCCCAATTTCAAGAATTCAACCGGACATAATCCGACCATAAAATGGATCATTCAATGGGAAGTTTTTGACTTACCCGACCTGTAAACACAATATATAATAATTTGGGGAGCTCAGCTCACCCTCCACATACTCATAATATCCTAAAATCCAATGGGAGCTCAGCTCCCTCATCAAATCCAGTCATGCATGCATTTAATATTCTTACAAATTCAACACAATATTATATTACAGACCCAAATTAATTAAAATACTCCTGACACATGCGGAGTCTAAAATTTAACTCAATTGTACAAAATACATCAGATATTACTAATCGACCTGCGAAGGAGAAAAGCAGGTTAGTGACAACAAGAAATCCTCCTGTAGCCTGAAAGAAAAAAATAGATGAACAGGAGTGACTCAGAGAATAAAATACTAATTTTAACCACAATTTCTATAGCTACATAAAGCTAATGCATTCTAAGGAATGGAATGCAACATCATCATAAATTTCATAAAAATCACATTATAACAGTGAAAAGGCAATTTGGACCACTCACACACCCAATACTGTTCAAACAGTACATATATGAGAGCTGATTTGTAACACCCCAAATTTCAAATGTATTATTTTATGAGTAATATTAATATTTTTATTTTATTTAAATTTTAGGAAATTATTTAAAATTTTTTGGATTTTCAAAATCAGGTTTGATTTCCCAAAAATATAAAACTTTGATGATTTTTAAAAATTAATTTAAAGACCATGTGGCAAAACAAAAAATATATTTGGAGTCTACGAATTTTTCTGAGTTTTCTAGAATTTTTCTGAAATTTTTAGGCCTCGTTTTCGGTCCCAAGGTAGAGTAAAAATTCAAAATTTTGTATTCTAAATCGAATCGGACGAATCGAACTTGACCGGATCGGAACGGTCGAATCGGACTGGCCATTTTCTTTTTCTTCCTTCTTCTCCATTGTGCGCTCGACCTCTCCTCCTTCCCTTCCCGTTTTCTCTCTCCTCCCTCACCCCCAGGCCGCGCCACCGTCTCCCCAGCCTCCCTACCTCTCCGGCGCGCTGCCCCGGTGCCTCCCCACAGCCAGCCGTCGTCCCAGGTGGCCGGAAATCGCACGCGAACGCCTCCTCTACTCGAGCGTGACGCTTCACCTTCCCGGCTGAAATTCGACCGATCCGGCCACCGATTGGGCCGGATCTTGTGTCAAACACCATCTACACCTCGAGAGCTTTCCATAGACACAAAGAACACCTAAATCCATGAGCAGTTTGTCCAACTTTTGTCCGGAAAGTTTTAGCCCATTTTGACTTTTGGGCTAGATTTCTCGCAAACCGTGAACCCCACGAGAAAACCGAGAGTACCGGAGCGCTCCACTCGTCAAGAGCTTCCCGGCAATATAAATTTCAAAATTTTCTGACACCGTTTTTTGATGGGTCTCACGGAACTTCTTAGTATTTTTTCGAACATTAAATGAGCTTAGAAAATTTGGTAAAAATTATATACTAACCCCCGTATTGTGAACTTCGTGTAGGTACCTTCAATTCGCGAAAATCTGACACTTGTCCAAGTCTGTGAATTTCCGGCCAGACAGACCGGCTACTGAAAAAGTCTCCAAATTAGATCGAGATTTTGGCTACCCCACCATTGTCAGACGTCCTGTGCGCATCCCCAGAGTCAGAATTGGCATAGGTAAACCCGAACCTTGCTTTTTCATAATTTTCTAGTGCTTAAATGGGATTAAAAATTCATAAAATATTCGTGATAGCTCAGAAAATTATGATTCTTTTTGCAATAGCCTAGTAATATTGCTAAGGACTGTAGGGCAAAGTTTTAGAATTTTTAGAGTTTATTTGGATAGCTTTTTTAAAAAGGGTCAATTATAAGGACTAAACTGTAATTTTATATCGTGTGATTGATGACTGTTTGGATGGGCCCAGGAGGGGCTGTGTGATATGATTGAGTTGTGGGTATATAGTATGCAAATATAGAAGTGTGTTTAGCCTTTTTGCAGGACCTAGGGAGACTCTGCCGGATTTTCGACATGACTTAGGACGTATTTGGTCTTTTCTTGGTTTGTATTGAGTCAAGTGTATTAAATAATTGTAATAAAATTGTCAGGTGAGCCGGGACAGCTTTCTTCCTCTGCCTAGCCACCACAGTGACTGCTGTCAAGTCTGTGAGTAAAATATTAATTTTAATTGTAATTTCGATATTATTATATGTTCAAACATGCCCATGCATCACTTATATGTATATATCTATGTAGTTAAACTCTAGGCACGTTTTATATTGCATTCACAACTGTTAAAGTGCCATGGATGTTGTTGTGGTAATTTGGAGCAGTGTGCGTGCGTTGGCGTGCGTGTGATGTGGTGTTGGCTATGGATACGGGTAGACACGGCTTGAGATCTTCGCTGTGACCTGGTCTTTCGGGGTAGACACGGCTTGAGTTCTTCGCTGGGACCCCGATTTGGCTTATTAAGTGGAAGTCCGAGCTGAGTTCTTCGCTGGCACAGGTTGGAATAAGAGAGCTATATAGGGGATCAGCTCTCATATATTTATGATTTGACATTACTGGGTGTGTGAGTGCTCCAAATTACCTTTTTGCTGTTATGATGTGAAAATATTGCTGATGTTGCATTTCACTTTACAGGGTGCATTAGCTTTAGATAGTTTTAGAGATTATGGTTAAAATTGATATTTTACTCTCTAGTCGAACGCTCACTCATGTTCATTATTTTTCAGGCTACAGGAGGATTTTGTTGTGGTTAACCTGCTTTTCTTCTTCGCAGGTTATTTATTAATGTTTGTGTAATTTTATTAACTCCTAGAATTTTCGTATGTGTTAGAAGTATTTATTTGATTTGGGTCTGTAATATAATTATCATGTTGGACCTGTAAACGTATTATTATATGCATGTTTGATGCACTGGATGAGGGAGCTGAGCTCCCATTTATTTTTATGACATTGAGTATGTGGAGGGTAAGCCGAGCTCCTCAATTGATTATATATTGTGTTTACAGGTTGGGTGAGTCAAAAACTCCCCGTTGAAATGTCCACTTTATGGCCGGACTCTGTCCGATTGAATTCTTGAAATTGGGCCCAAATGGGCCTTAAAGTTGGGTTAAGGAATAGTTAGGCTTACTACGGGCCTTGGGGGCTTTAGGCTGGCCCAGGTCCTAGTGCCGATCCGGCCTATAGGTTGGGTCATGACAAATGTGGTATCAGAGCTTAGGCTCCAGATTCATAAGGAATAATTGTCTAAAGTATTGGGAAGAGTCTACTAGGAGTCACATGCAGAAAATAGGGTCCACATTCGTCTTGCATTGTCATCTTTGCTTCTAGTTTCTGCTTCATATAATTATGTATAAATATGAGTCTATAGAGCTGTGTAACATGCTGTTTTGAATTTTGTGGGCTAATGCTGCTGAATTTCAGAAAAATGCGTAAAAGCAGGAGAGCTGCCACTGCACCAGAACCATATGTGCCTGATGAAGTGTCGGCATAGGATGAGGCGCCTACCCCGAGGAGGTGGGGTAGGAGGCCTAAAGCTACTCAAGTAAAAGAGTAGCTGCCACTAGTTCAGGATCAGTCTTTTATGGCACAGGGTCCCACGGACCCAATGACAGCTACTCTAGCTGGTTTACAGAGAACCATCGATATGATGGCACAATATATGGTCTACCCTCCCCAGCATCAGCAGTCCACCGCACTAAGAGGGGAACCTTACAAACAGATAATCAATTTCAAGAAGTTGGTGCCTAGTACTTATGATGTGTCAGATGATGCCTATCGATTTTTGAATTCCTGCAAACAGGCAGGAACAGAATTGCGGTTGACTGACAGAAGACTTATTGAGTGTGTGTAGCATGTCATAGGGCCTATGCCTAGACAATGGATGAATAACTACATATTACCTCAGATGGAGGGTTTGTCATGGACTCAGTTTGTGGAACTGTTCATCAACCGGTTTATACCAGAAAGTTTCAGAGATCAAAAGCAGTGGGCCTTTAAGGCCTTAAGGCAGAATGGCAGGTCTGTAGATGAATATGCTACAGAATTTCTGGAACTAAGCAGGTATGCCCCTACAGCAGTAGCTATAAAAACTATGAAGGTGAAGTGGTTCCTAAAGGGGCTTGACAGGAGATATGCAAACCTGGCCATGATGTCTGATCAGTCTTTTGATGTGATAGTTGATCGAGCCAGACAAATTGAGATTAGCTATGCTGTGGATGACAGTGGAAGGGTAAAGAAAAATAGAGCAGAGGGTTCTTCAAGTGTTCCCCACATGGGTACTACGGATAGTGGTGGCCAAACTAATTACAGAGGAAGAAGCAGGAATAAAAAGAGTGGTTTTAGACACAAATCTCAAGGATTAAGACTAGGGTACAGATCCAGCAATGGTCACAGTTCGGGATACAGCAGTTCTGGGTTTGTTTCAAGATCCTCCTTGGCACCTTGCGCACAGTGTGAAAGGGGACATTCAAGACCTTGTCTGATGGCTTCAGGAGTATATTTCAGGTGTGGCCAACTAGGTCACTTTGCTAGGGAATGCCCCGTGTTCAGCGAGCTACAGATGGGGTCACAGGGTTCTATTGCAAATGTTTCGTCGATTGTATCCACAGTGCTTCCATGGCATGGGCGATCGATGTACAACAGGGCCGAGGATAAGGGGGACGTGGATTTGGAGGCAGATCAGGAGGTAGAAGTCAGTACCAGGATTCTGCCACCCAGGGTAAGGGTTAAGCTCAGGTTTTCACCCTGACCCACCAGGATGCTCAGGCTTCCAATGCAGTTGTGGCAGGTATTCTTCTGGTCTGTTCCTATGAGGCTCATGTTTTAATAGATCCGGGTGCTACACACTCATTTGTCTCCCCAGTGTTTGCCATGAGATTGGGTAAGAACCCTACCACTTTAGAATGCCCTTTGTCTGTAGCTACCCTGCTTAGTAATAACATAGATGTAGATATGGTTTTTCCAGATAGCCCAGTAGTAGTGGATGGAAAGATCCTCCCAGCAGATTTGGTTCCTCTACCAGTAATAGATTTTGATGTAATTTTGGGGATAGATTGGTTGGCAACTCATTATGCCACTTTAAACTGCAGGAACAAAAAGGTGTATTTCCACATACCTGGTGTGGAAGAGTTTAGCTTTGATAGTGACAGGAGCGTGGCTCCATATAATTTAGTGTCAGCAATTAGTGCTAGAAAAATGTTAAGGTGTGGATGTCAAGGGTATTTGGCATTGGTGAGAGATACATCTGTAGAATGTGTCAACATGGAAAATGTTCCTGTTGTCAGAGAATTCATGGATGTCTTCCCTGAGGAGCTTCCAGGGTTGCCACCAGGAAAGAAAATAGAGTTTTGCATTGATGTTGTGTCGGGTACAAACCCCATATCAATACCGCCTTACAGGATGGCACCAGCAGAATTGAAAGAGTTAAAGGAGCAACTACAGGAGCTTTTGGATAAGGGTTTTATACGTCCGAGCACTTCACCCTGCGGTGCTCTTGTTCTATTCATGAGAAAGAAAGATGGGTCCTTGAGGTTGTGTATTGACTATAGACAGCTGAACAAGGTGACTGTGAAGAACAAGTATCCACTTCCTCGGATCGATGATCTGTTTGATCAGCTCCAAGGGGCTAGATTCTTTTCCAAGATAGACCTACGGTCAAGCTACCATCAGTTGAGAATCAGGAATGAGGATGTGTCCAAAATAGCATTTAGGAAAAGATATGGTCATTATGAGTTCTTGGTGATATCTTTTGGACTCACTAATGCACCAGCAGCCTTCATGGACTTAATAAACAGGGTATTTAGGCCATTCCTGGACCGTTTTGTCATCATATTCATAGATGACATTTTGGTATACTCTCGGATCGAGGAAAAACACATGTGGCATTTGAGGATGGTGTTGCAGATTTTGAGGGAGCACCAGTTATATGCCAAATTTTTAAAATGTGAATTTTGGCTAGAAAGCATCTCATTCTTGGGACACGTGGTTTCTAGTGAAGGCATTCAAGTGGATCCCAAGAAAATTGAGGTCAGAATCGATTAGCTTAGGCCTACAACAAATCGAGGTGCAAAGTTTTACAGGCCTATTGGCTACTATAGGCGTTTTGTGTAAGATTTTTCCAGGATAGCGGCTCCTCTAACTAAGTTAACTCAGAAGAATGTTCCATTCATTTGGACAGATGACTGTGAGGAGAGTTTCTAGAAGTTTAAGAAGTGTCTAACCACCACCCCGGTGTTGACACTACCGATGAGTGGTGAAGGATATACCGTGTACTGTGACGCCTCCAGAGTTGGCATAGGGTGTGTTTTGATGCAGAATGGAAAAGTAGTGGCTTATGCTTCAAGACAGCTGAAGAGGCATGAGCAGAACTACCCCACCCATGATTTGGAAATGGCGGCTGTAGTCTTTGCACTAAAAATCTGGAGACATTACCTGTATGGTGAAGTGTGCGAGATATACACCGACCACAAGAGTTTGAAGTACATTTTCCAACAGAGGGATTTAAACTTGAGACAGAGAAGATGGATGGAGCTTTTGAAGGACTATGATTGCACCATCCAGTACCACCCTGGGAAGGCTAATGTGGTAGCAGATGCTTTGAGCAGAAAATCTTCTGGCAGCTTAGCGCATATATCAGTGGAGAAGAGACCGTTGATTCAGGAAGTACATGAGTTGATGGATCGAGGTTTAATCCTAGATCTTTCAGATGAGGGGTATTGTTGGTTCATTTTTCAGTGAGACCAGACCTGTGAGATAGGGTTAGAGTTTCTCAGCAAAGAGACCAACAATTGATGAAGATTATAGAAAGAGTACAGCAGGGTGAAGGTGGTGAGTTTGAATTTGCCAATAATGGCGCCCTACTGCAAGGTTCTAGGATATGTGTGCCCAATGTGGACAATCTCATAAATGAAATCATGCAAGAGGCACACTATACATTGTACAATGTCCACCCAGGCTCCACCAAGATGTACCATGATGTGAAAGATAGCTATTGGTGGAATGGCATAAAGAGAGACATAGCAGACTTTGTGTCCAAGTGCTTAGCTTGTCAGAAGGTGAAGTTTGAACACCAGAGGTCGTCAGGGAAGCTGCAAGAGCTCCCTATCCCAGAATGGAAGTGGGAAATGATTACTATGGATTTTGTGACTGGGTTGCCTTGTACCATGTGAGGATATGATTCGATATGGGTAATTGTAGATCATCTGACTAAATCAGCTCACTTTTTGCCGGTGAAGATCACATATTCTGTTGCACAGTGCGCCCGACTCTATATTCGAGAAATAGTCAGATTGCATGGAGTTTCGGCTTCCATAATATCTAATAGAGGGCCCTAGTTCACTTCTCGATTTTAGAGAAAGTTGCGGGAGGCACTTAGCACACAGTTGAACTTTAGTATTGCTTTCCACCCTCGGACAGATGGACAGTCCGAAAGGACAATCCAAACATTGGAAGACATGCTTCGCATGAGTGTTTTGGATTTTGGAGGTCAATGGGATGATCAGCTATCTTTGGTGGAGTTTGCCTACAACAATAGTTACCATTCCAGCATAGGGATGGCACCCTATGAGGCACTATATGGAAGAAAGTGTAGGTCTCCTCTGTGTTGGACGGAAATGGGAGAAGCGAAGGTGCATGATGTAGACCTAGTGCAGTACACTTCAGACATAGTTCCTTTAATCAGGGAACACTTGAAAACAGCTTTCAGTAGGCAGAAAAGTTATGCAGATCCTAGACGGAGGGATATAGAGTTTGCAGTAGGCGACTATGTATTCCTGAAGGTTTCTCCGATGAATGGAGTCATGAGATTTGGAAAGAAGGGCAAGTTAGCACCTCGGTATATTGGACCTTTTGAGGTTACTGATAGAGTTGGAGCAGTTGCCTACTGGTTGGAGTTACCACCCAACCTTTCCCACGTTCATCTTGTATTCCACATCTCCATGCTCAGGATGTCACACCTTACTCCTCCGTAAGGCATAACATGATCCCGTAGAATACTTAATGAACTACCGAACTTCACCTACCGATAACTCATTAAGTACCCTACAAGGGATTTTAAAACAATTTTCTTACATTTTGGAAGTGGTGAGCATTTTGGTAGGAATTAAAAACCATTTATTCAAGTTTAAATACTAGTAAAAATTTTTGTCCATTTTAATTTTCTGCAATTTCTATAAAAATTTTGACAAAGTTTCCTCTGTATTTTGAGAAAACCGTTCTTCAAATACCTGTAAAAAGCACTTCTAAAAATTTTTCTCAACCACTACTCCAATTTCATACTCAATCCCAATCAATTTCTCAACACATTTATCAACTTTCAAATTTCAAATCCACTATTCAATTATCATCAAAATATTAGCAATCCATTTCATTCAAATTAAATAAAATAGTTGTACTCATTTTTCATTAGGGACAAAATAATTTATATACATTCTTACAAAATTTACGTCAAAAGAAATACAACTAAACTTTATTACCAACTTCATACAAATATTTGTACTGCTGCTCAAGACCCATTTACATGTCCATACATTTATGTGCAATATATACATCAAAAGAAATATTTACAGTTAGGGTATAAATTATACCCGAAGACTTCAAGCTGATGACTCCTCATACCTCAGAAATTTTCTGCTGCTCCTCTAGTCTCTGTATCTGCGACAGCAATAGAAGCTATCGCTGAGTACTAGGACTCAGTGGTACACAACATACTAAAATAATCTTTATGCAAAATATAAATCACACTTATTCAAAAATTTGATTAAACATGAGCATTAAACACAAAACATGAATTATGAGGTTTTAATGCAAACCAAGTTCATTTCGAAGTATCAAAACACGTTTCATAAATTCCACAGTTAGATCATGCCATTCGAAACAAATAGAATCTCAATAACCAGAGGCTAAAGAGAATCACATCACAAGGCTAGCTAGCTCAAATATATGGATATCCATTCACATCCTCTTCTACTGGCACACCTCAACACTTCTCCAGAGAAGGAATCAAAATTCAAAACTAATTACCCCCACTAATCGTGTTAGTGAGGTGTTCAAATATATGGTCATGATACTGTGGTTTCAAAACTTATCTTAACAATTTGTTAAACATTGTCATTTCAAATATACACAATAACTTCCAACAATTTAAGTCAAAACATCATAACTAATGTCACAAATAAATTCTAAATAATTCAAAGCAAATGTAAAATACATATTTCATTCACTTTATCAACACATTTTAAAGCATAGTGATGTTGTGCACAAACCTCAAATGAGTCGCCTTTTGGCCTTAACTTGACTCCTCGGGTTCTGTCCCGGTATTCTTTTCCGCTGAAACACACAATTTTATAGTGTTTCAGTACCATAATTTAACACAAATCCAAAAATAAATTTAACTTCACTTATACCTTGCTCTAACGTGCTAATTTTGACGTTCTTGAAATTTTTGTGTTTCGGGTTACTATTTACTGCACTATTCAAGTCAAATTGTTGTTTTTTTAAGGCTTAATAGGTATGGGAACTCCAACTTCACCCACATACCACATTTTGGCCATTAAACTTGTTGGTTTTGGTCATTTTCTCAAAGCTTAAGTCATTTTGGCAAAATTGCCAATTTTCGATTTTGGTGCTCCGAAATTGCACTGTTCCATTTGTCAATCTACTGTTGGAATTTGGCAAAACTTCCTTCATAGAAAATGTTCCTTATTGTCTTAAGTGTATTCTCATTTTTGGATCACCCCAATCGGAGTTTTGTAGCTCAAGTTATAGCCAAAATATAATTACTGTTCACATGCACTGTTCATGCTGAGATTTTGGTTCTGGCAGATTTTTGGTCCAATTTTGTTCAGTGATTTGATCAAGTTAAGTTCATAATTTGATCTAACTTTCTTCATATGAAATGTTCTACTATGTCTTAGGTTTCCATTGGTTCAAGAATCACCTAAATCCGAGTTTCCTAGAGAAAGTTATAGCCCTTCAAACATTACTGCTCAAATGGAATTTTGCAGAATCGCAGGTACAGTAACTCAACTTTGCTCAATAATTTGACTAGGTTAATGGCATAATTTGGGATGGTGTTCTTCATGAAAGTTTTAGGTCTATATCTTATCTAATTTTTGGTAAAATTTCAGGTCAATTTGACCTTCCTAGCTTGAGTTATGATTTCATTTGTTCAGTTTGGTGCAGTGGCAGCCTGCTCTCATTTCACTTTGGTCAATTAGTTCACTAAGTTTTAGTTAGTTTTTTGCCATGGTTCCTCAATGAAAATTGTGCTATTTTATGTCTATTTTCATCTCCAATTGGTGGCATATCAATTGGGCTTGTAAAATTCCTGTTTTGGTCCTTCAAAGTAGGTTTGGTCATGCTGCCAGCAGCATGACCATTTGACCTACGAATTTGGTTTTCATTCCAACAATTCCCACACATCTCTTTTGGTCATTATTGACCATTTTTCATCTCATAATTGACCAAAGTCATCATTTAAGCCTTTCTCCAAAATTTAGTTCACAAACCCTAGCATTCAAACCCTAACTCATACATTTCATGCAATTAACTACATCTAATGGTTTTAATGCTAATCAATCAACTAAGTAAGGTTTCTAAACTCATTCAAAACCCTCAAGCCATACAAAATCATACTCCCTCTAAGCTGGACGAAATTTCAGCAATGGTCCTTCCCCATATTTGTTTCATTTAATCAAGTTCTAAGCTCACTTAAATACCTAAACATGCATTTGAAGTAGAAAATTGAAAGTTAGCACACTAACCTTTCTTAAATCCTCCAAACCCTATCTTTAACTCCTCTTTCTTCTTGTATTCCTTGTGCTTAAGTTGAGATTGCAAGTTCTAACAAGGTTTTTAGGAGATTTATGAAGAGTAAGTGGAGCAAATTAAGCTTAAGTGTAAGCTTAATGTAAGAAACTTTCATGGAGAAGAGAGGGAGAAGGTGGGGTGGCACAACAAGGAAGAAAGAAGCTAAAATAATTTTTATTTTTCTTGTATTTTCTTTAATCTTATCCCTTTTGAAGACCAAAAATCCCAAATTAATAAAATAAGTTAATTAATCTTTTATGACATCATTCATGATGTCATCACCTTTGACTTTTCTAACTTTTTTCTCTTTTTTTTCTATTTATTTTTTTTTCTATTAGTTCTTTAATTTAATTCTCGATTCCGAAATTTTCTTTTCTTCGTTTTTATTTGACAGTTAGGTCAGGAGTCAGCTCTCGGGGTCAATTGACCAAATTGCCCCTCGCCGGTTGATCCCGGTTTGCAAATAATTCCATATTTCTTCCGGCTCCCTAACCTAATTATTTGACTGGCTTAACAGTTCTTTTTCGTGATTTTCTCTTTTCCACTGTGTTCATAAGGGTCCTAAGGACCGCAGCGTTACTTTTTACGATTCGAAATTTGAGTTTAAAATGACTTCGCAATCGTTCCCGAGGAGGTCACTCATCGCTGTGACTCTCGGCTCGTTTAACTTCTTCTATTCTGTTTTTCTTATTTATAGTTAACTAATTAAACATTACTAATTATTTGTGTTTATGGCTTCTCAAGTTGTCTTAAGTGTGGTTCTAATCCCCTTAATTGTCCGGACCGACACCGGTCACCGGAACAGTGAAATCTACCTGGCTATGCAAACGGGGGTGTTACACAGGAAATACATTCCTGATCCTTCTCATGTGTTACAGCTGGATGTAGTAGAGCTGAAAGAAAACTTGACGTTTGAGGAGCAACCTGTAGCCATAGTGGACTATCAAGTGAGGCAGTTAAGATCAAAACAGATCCCTATGGTTAAGGTTTTATGGAGGAACCAGTCAGTGGAAGAGTGCACTTGGGAGTCAGAGCGGGACATGCGTAGCAAGTACCCTTATCTATTCAATGTGAAATTCAGTACTTTATTCTGCCATGTGTAAAAACTCAACGACGAATTTTCTGTAAGGGAGGAAAAATGTGACACCCCAAATTTTAAATGTATTATTTTATGAGTAATATTAATATTTTTATTTTATTTAAATTTTAGGAAATTATTTGAAATTTTTTGGATTTTCGAAATCGGGTTTAATTTTATGAAAATATAAAATTTTGATGATTTTTAAAAATTAATTTAAAGACAACGTGGCAAAACTAAAAATATATTTAGAGTCTATGAATTTTTCTGAGTTTTCTAGAATTTTTTCAAAATTTTTGGGCCTCGTTTTCAGTCCCAAGACAGAGTAAAAATTCAAAATTTTCTATCCTGAGTCGAACTTGTTGAATCGAACCGGACCGTATCGGACAGGTCGAATCAGACTGGCCCTTTTCTTTTTCTTCCTTCTTCTCCCTTGCGCGCCCGACCTCTCCTCCTTTCCTTCCCGTTCTCTCTCTCCTCCCTCACCCCCAAGCCACGCCACTGCCTCCCCACCTCGCCGGCACGCCGCCCCGGTGCCTCCCCACGGCCGGCAGTCATCCCAGGTGGCCGGAAAATGCGCGTGAATGCCTCCCCTGCGCGCGCGAGACGCTTCACATTCCCGGCCAAAATTCGGCCGATTCGACCACCGATTGGGCCGGATCTTGTGTCAAACACCATCTACACCTTGAGAACTTTCCATAGACACCAGGAACACCAAGATCCATTGAGCGGTTTGTCCAATTTTTGTCCGGGAAATTTTAGCCCATTTTGAGTTTTGGGCTAGATTTCTCGCAAATCGTGAACCCCACGAGAAAACCGAGAGTGCCAGAGCGCTCCACTCGTCGAGACCTTCGCGGCAATATAAATTTCAAAATTTTTCGGTACCGTTTTTTGGTGGGTCCCACGGAACTTCGTTGTGTTTTTTTTAGCATTAAATAAGCTTAGAAAATTTCGTAAAAATTATATACTAACCCCTGTGTTGTGGGCTTCGTGTAGATACCTTCAATTCGAGAAATCCGATAGTTATCCGGGTCTGTGAATTTCCGGCCAGACAAACTGGCTACCGAAAAAGTCTCTGAATTGGATCGAGATTTTGGCTGCCCTACCATTGTCTGATGTCCCAAGCGCGTCCCCAGAGTTAGAATCGGCATAGGTAAACCCGAACCTTTCTTTTTCGTAATTTTCTAGTGCTTAAATAGGATTAAAAATCCATAAAATATTCGTGGTAGCTCAGAAAATTATGATTCTTTTTGCAATAGTCTAGTAATATTGCTAAGGACCGCGGGGCAAAGTTTTAGAATTTTTAGAGTTTATTTGGATAGCTTTTGTAAAAAGGGTCAATTATAAGGATTAAACTGTAATTTTACATCGTGTGATTGATGACTGTTTGGATGGGCCCAAGAGGAGCTGTGTGATATGATTGAGTTATAGGCGTATGGTATGCGAATATAGAAATGTGTTTTTAGCCTTTTTGCAGGTTGGGTAGGTCTTAGATATAGGGGAGACTTTGTCGGATTTTCGACACGACTTAGGACGTATTTGGTCTTTTCTTAGTTTGTATTGAGTCAATTGTATTAAATAATTATAATAAAATTGTCAGATAAGCCGGAACAGTCTTCTTCCTCCGCTCAGTCGCCACAGTGACTGCTATCAAGTTTGTGAGTAAAATATTAATTTTAATTGTAATTTCGATATTATTATATGTTCAAGCATGCCCATGCATCACTTATATGTATATATCTATGTAGTTAAACTCTAGGCACATTTTATATTACATTCACAACTGTTAAAGCGCCATGGATGTTGTTGTAGTAATTTGGAGCAGTGTACGTGCGTTGGCGTGCGCGTATTGAGTCAATTGTATTAAATAATTATAATAAAATTGTCAGGTAAGCCGAAACAACCTTCTTCCTCTGCTCAGTTACTACAGTGACTGCTGTCAAGTCTGTGAGTAAAATATTAATTTTAATTGTAATTTCAATATTATTATATGTTCAAGCATGCCCATGCATCACTTATATGTATATATCTATGTAGTTAAACTCTAGGCACGTTTTATATTGCATTCACAACTGTTAAAGTGCCATGGATGTTATTGTGGTAATTTGGAACAGTGTGCGTGCGTTGGCGTGCGTGTGATGTGGTGTTGGCTATGGATAGGACGGGTAGACACGGCTTGAGATCTTCGTTGGGACTCGGTCCTTCGGGGTAGACACGGCTTGAGTTCTTCTTTGGGACCCCGATTTGGTTTATTAAGTGGAAGTTCGAGCTGAGTTCTTCGCTGGCACAGGTTAGAATAAGAGAGCTGTATAGGGGATCAGCTTCCATATATTTATGATTTGACATTACTGGGTATGTGAGTGCTCCAAATTACCTTTTTGTTGTTCTGATGTGAAAATATTACTGATGTTACATTTCACTTTACAGAGTGCATTAGCTTTAGATAGTTATAGAGATTATGGTTAAAATTGATATTTTACTCTCTGAGTCGAACGCTCACTCCTGTTCATTATTTTTCAGGCTACAGGAGGATTTTGTTGCAGTTAACCTACTTTTCTCCTTCCAGGTTGTTTATTAATGTTTGTGCAATTTTATTAACTCCTAGAATTTCTGCATGTGTTAGAAGTATTTATTTGATTTGGGTCTGTAATATAATTATCATGTTGGACCTGTAAATATATTATTATATGCATTTTTGATGGACTGGATGAGGGAGCTGAGCTCCCATTTATTTTTATGACATTGAGTATGTGGAGGGTGAGCTGAGCTCCCCAATTGATTATATATTGTGTTTACAGGTCGGGTGAGTCAAAAACTCCTCATTGAATTGTCCACTTTATGGCCGGACTCTGTCCGGTTGAATTCTTAAAATTGGGCCCAAATGGGCCTTAGAGTTGGGTTAAGGAATAGTTAGGCTTACTACGGGCCTCGGAGCCTTTAGGCTGGCCCAGGTCCTAGTGGCTGTCCTGCCCATAGGTTGGGTCGTGACATGATTCTTAATCCAACCTCTGCCAGCGAGTGTATCTCAAGCCGGACTTTCGCTTAATAAACTAAATGCGGGGGCTAGCGAGTGTCTCTCAAGTCGTATCTACCCCAACTTATCCATAAAGGACCAGGTCCCAGCGAGTGTCTCTCAAGCCGTGTCTATCCGTCCTGTCCATATCCAATATCACACACTACACGCACACCAACGCACGCACACGGCTTCAAATTACCACAAACAATATCCATGGCACTTCATCAATTATGAATGCAATATAAGACATGCCTAGTATTTAACTACATAGATACATATTTATAAGTGATGCATGGACATGCTTGAACATATAATAATATTGAAATTATAATTAAAATTAATATTTTACTCACAAACTTAAATCGAGGCCACTGCGGCGACTGGGCTGAGGAGTAAGGCTGTCCGGCTCACTTGACAAATTTTATTGTAAATATTTAATATATTTGACTCAATATAAGCTTGGAAAAGAGCAAAGACACCCTAAGTTGTACCAAAAATCAGGCAGAGTCTCCCCTATACCTAGGACCTATCCAACCTGCAAAAGGGTTCAAAATGCACTTCTATATCCACAAGTCACACATCAACAACTCGATCACATCACATGGCCCCTCCTGGGCTCACCCAAACAGTCAACAACTATAATTTAAAAAATTACAATTTAGTCCCTACAATTACTCCTTTTGCAAAAACTACCCATTTAAGCTCCGAAAATTCTAAAACTTCGTCCCGTGGTTCTTAGCAATATTATAGAGCTAACACAAAATGAATTATATTTTTCTAACTTACCACGAATATTTTATAGATTTTTAATTGAATTCAGGCACTAGATAATTAAGAAAAATGAGGGTTCGGGTTTACCTATGCCAATTCCAACCCTGGAGACGTGTCCGGGATGTCTGAAAATGGTGGGGTAGCCTATACTCTCAGCTCGGTTCTGAAGCTTTCCCAGTGTCTGTCTACCCGGCTCAAAATTACAGACCTGAGCAACCGTCAAATTTCTGCAAATTGAATGTACCTACACGAAGCCCATAACACGGGGGTTAGTATATAATTTTTATAAAATTTTCTAAACTCATTTAATGCTCGTAAAAATAATGTGAAGTCTTGCGGGACCCACAAAAAAAAAGTGTTGGAAAAATTTGAAATGGGTATTGCCGCGAAGCTCTTGAAAAGTGGAGCACTTTAGTACTCTCGAATTTTTTGTGGGGTTTACGGTTTTCGAGAAATTTAGCCCGAAAGTTAAAATGGGCTAAAACTTCTTGGACAAAAATTAGACAAATTGCTCTATGGATTTTTGTGTTCTTTATGTCTATGGAAAACTATCGAGGTGTATATGTGTTTTTAGACAAGGCTCGGTCCGATTAGTCTCCAGATCGACCGGATTTTGGCCGGGAAGGTGAAAAGTTGTGCGGCGCGTATGGGGAGCTTTTGGGCCATTTTTCGGCGGCCTGGAGTGTCGGTCGACAGCGGGGAGGGGTGTTGGAAGTGCGCTGGCAAGCTGAGGAAGGAGGGGCGGTGGCTGGCTGGCAAGGGGAGGACGAAGGAGAGAGAAAAATAGAAGGGAAGTGAGGGTGTCGGGAGCGCACAGGGAAGAAAAGAAGAAGGGAAAGTGGTTCGGTCCAATTAGATCGGTCTGACCCAGTCCGGTTTGATTGGGTCAGTTCGATTTAGGGTACCCGAAATTGAATTTTTACTCTGTCTTAGGACCGAAAACGAGGCCCAAAAATTCTGAAAAAATTTCAGAAAACTCAGAAAAATTCATAGAGTCTTTAAATATATTTTTATTTTTGTCACGTGATTTTTAAATAAATTTTTAAAAATCATCAAAGTTTTATATATTCAGAAAATCGAACTTGATTTCAAAATTTTGAAAAATTTCAAATAATTCCCCAAATTTTAAATAAAATAAAATATTAATATCCATCCATAAAATAATTAATTTAAAAATTAAGAGTGTTACATTCTTCCCTCCTTACAGAAAATTCGTCTTCAAATTTTTATACAAGGCAGAATAAAAGAATAGAATTACACATTGAACAAATAAGGGTACTTGCTATGCATGTCCTGCTCCGACTCCCAGGTGCATTCTTCTACTGATTGGCTCCTCCACGACACCTTAACCATAGGGATCTATTTCGACCTTAGTTGCCTCACTTGGTAGTCCACTATGGCCACTGGCTGCTCCTCAGATGTCAAGTCTTCTTTCAACTCTACTGTATATGATTGTAGCACATGAGAGGGATCTGGTATGTATTTCCTGAGCATGGAGATGTGAAATACAGGATGAACATGAGAAAGGCTGGATGGTAATTCCAACCGATAGGCAACTGCTCCAACTCTATCAGTAACCTCATAAGGTCCAATATACCGAAGTGTCAACTTACCCTTCTTTCCAAATCTCATGACTCTCTTCATTGGAGAAACCTTCAGGAATACGTAATTGCTTACTGCAAACTCTACATCCCTTCGTCTGGGATCTGCATAACTCTTTTGCCTACTGAAGGTTGTTTCAATCATTCCCTGATTAAAGGAACTATCTTTGAATTTACTGCACTAGGTCTACATCATGCACCTTCGCTTCTCCCATTTCCGTCCAACACAGAGGAGACCTACACTTTCTGCCATATAGTGCCTCATAGGGTGCCATCCCGATGCAGGAATGATAACTGTTATTGTAGGCAAACTCCACCAAGGGTAGCTGATCATCCCATTGACCTCCAAAATCCAAAATACACATACGAAGCATGTCTTCTAGTGTTTGAATTGTCCTTTCGGACTGCCCATCTGTCTAAGGGTGGAAGGCGGTACTAAAGTTTAATTGCGTGCCAAGTGCCTCTTGCAGCTTTCTCCAAAACCTAGAAGTGAACTGGGGTCCTCTGTCATATATTATGGAAGCAGAAACTCTATGCAATCTAACTATTTCTCAAACATAAAGCCGGGCATACTGTGCAACAGAATAGGTGATTTTCACAGGCAAGAAATGAGCTAATTTAGTCAGACGATCTATAATTACCCATATCGAATCATATCCTCGCGTGGTACGAGGCAACCCAATTACAAAATCCATAGTGATCATTTCCCACTTCTATTTTGGGATAGGGAGCTCTTACAGCTTCCCTAACGGCCTTTGGTGTTGAAACTTCAGCTTTTGAGAAGTTAAGCACTTGGATACAAAGTCTGCTATGTCTCCCTTCATGCCATTCCACCAGTAGTTATCTTTCACATCATGGTACATCTTGGTGGGGCCTAGGTGGACATTGTACAATATATAGTGTGCCTCTCGTATGATTTCATTCCTGAGATTGTCCACGTCAGGTACACATATCCTGGAACCTTGCATAAGAATGTCATCATTGACAAATCCAAACTCACCACCTTCACCCTTCTGTACTCTTTCTATAATCTTCATCAATTGCGAGTCTCTGTGCTAGAAAACTCTGATTTTGCCTCACAGGTCTAGTCTGACTGAAAAATGAGCTAATAATACCCCCTCATCTGAAAATATATAAGATCAGACCTTGATCCATCAACTCATGTACTTCCTGAATCAATGGTCTCTTCTTCGCTGATATGTGCGCCAAGCTGCCAAAAGATTTTCTGCTCAAAGCATCTCTGCATTACATTGCCCTTCCTGTGGTGGTACCGATGGTACAATCATAGTCCTTCAGAAGCTCCATCCACCTCCTCTGTCTCAAATTTAAATCCCTCTGTTGGAAGATGTGCTTCAAACTCTTATGGTCGGTGTATATCTCACACACTTCACCATACAGGTAGTGTTTCCAGATCATTTAATGCAAATACTACAGCCGCCATTTCCAAATCATGGGTGGGGTGGTTCTGCTTATGTCTCTTTAGCTGCCTTAAAGCATAAGCTACTATTTTTCCATGCTGCATCAAAACACACCCTAAGCCAACTCTGGAGGCATCACAGTACACGGCATATCCTTCACCACTCATCGGTAATGTCAACACAGGGGCTGTAATTAGACATTCCTTAGCTTTTGGAAGCTCTCCTCACAATCATCTATCCAAATGAACGAAACATTCTTTTGAGTTAACTTAGTTAGGGGAGCTGCTATCCTGGAGAAATTCTGCACAAAATGCCTATAGTAGCCAGCTAGGCCCAAAAAACTTCACACCTCAGTGACTGTTGTAGGCCTAAGCCAATCAGTTACTGCCTCAATTTTCTTGGGATCCACTTAAATGCCTTCACTTTCTAGTTAAAATTCACATTTTGAAAATTTGGCATATAGCTGGTGCTCCCTCAAAGTCTGCAACACCATCCTCAAATGCCACACATGTTCTTCCTCAGTCTAAGAGTATACCAAAATGTCATCTATGAATACGATGACAAAACAGTCTAGGAATGGCCTGAACACCCTGTTCATCAAGTCCATGAAGGCCGCTGGTACATTGGTGAGTCCAAAAGACATCACCAAGAACTCATAATGACCATATCTTGTCCTGAATGCTGTCTTGGGTACATCCTCATTCTTGATTCTTAATTGATGGCAGCTGGTTCGTAGGTCTATTTTGGAAAAGAATCTAGCCCCTTGGAGCTTGTCGCAATGTTTTTTGCGATTGCCAGGCAATTCACACCGAAGTGGAAAGGTGAGGAGTCGCCACTCTAATTTTTGCGAGAAAAATAGAGAAAACCTTTTATTATATTTTGGAAACTTTTGTTTCAAAGAAAATGATCCACTTCTATTCCAGAGATTCTAAGCTCGGGGTCCTTATACGTGTGGGGAAGGTGTTAGGCACCCCACATCGTCCCAAAAGGGTAGATAGATTTAAGAATGTGCTCAAATAAATTAATGTTAATAATTTGAAATGGAGCTTAATTTATAATATTGGTTCCTTGCATTTGATCGAAAATATAAATGTAGAAACGCTTAAATATCTCACTATTAGGGTAAGTCAAATACACAAGTAAGTGAAGCGACCCTAAAAGTGAATTTTGACTCCATTTGATTTTTGTTTTATTTTTATTTTTTGAAAACTTTTATTTTAAAAGAGGCTCCTAAATTCGACAATTAATTTGATTTTAATATGAAATTTTATTTGAAAATTAAATTTGGTTTGAAAAGTAAATTCTGCTTGAAAATTAAATTTGTTGAAATATAATTCCGCCTAAAATGAAATTATCTTAAAAAAATGACTTATAAATTAAAATTTTTTGGAAATTGGATTAACTTGAAAATTAAAATATGTTTGAAATTGAAAATGGATTTTAAAATAGATTTTTTGGTTTTAAGATTTTTTAATTTTTATTTTTATTTTTTTAAACCATATTATTAAAAAATAGAAGCCAATTATTTTTAAGAATTTTTATTTTAAAAAAGTTTCAGTTATTTTCATTAAATATAAATATTGTTAAAAGGAGTCAAACACATATGTGATACAAGTGATGCCTACTTAACATTTTACTAATTTCCTCCCTTTCCTTGATTAAAACTTTAATACCGGGAAATGTGTCATTTAGTTCCTAGGGATTTCGATAAACCGTGAAAACTTTCAACTCCCCATTGTAAATCCCATCATCGGTGTCCGAATGACTGAGGGTGTTATGTGTGTGGTGCGCCTAATTATATACAAATGCAAATTATGAGTTGAACATGTATATTACTTACAAGTTGACCGAGAGATTTAGCGAGATGCCCCCAAAAGCTGGATTTTCCAAAATTTATAGCTCTTG
This sequence comes from Hevea brasiliensis, assembly GCF_030052815.1. Taxonomy (NCBI): domain Eukaryota; kingdom Viridiplantae; phylum Streptophyta; class Magnoliopsida; order Malpighiales; family Euphorbiaceae; genus Hevea; species Hevea brasiliensis. The sequence goes on along the minus strand of NC_079502.1, from coordinate 10,164,741 downwards.
ACAGGTAAAATAATTATCATACAAGAATAATATTCTGTTTGAATTTATTATTATCTTTAGAATAGTTTAAGAGAAATTAATCTAATTATTTTTTTTATGGGGTATAAGATGAAATTATCATTACGCCCAATAAACCATTAATTGTTATTTCTTTAGGTCAGATATGCAATTATCATCGAACCCATGATTTTTATTTTATTTTATTTTATTTTATTTTATGGAATTTAAGATGAAATTATCATTAAACTGTAACACCCTTGATTTTTTATATATTATTATTGGGCTTCGTGTAGGTATCCTCAATTCGCAGAAATTCGACAGTTGTCCGGATCTGTGAATTTCCGGCCAGACAGACCAACTATCGGAAAAGTCTCCGAATTGGATCGAGGTTTTGGCTACCCCACCATTGTCAGGCATCCCGAGGGCGTTCCCGAAGTCAGAATCGGCAAAGGTAAACCCGAACCTTGCTTTTTCGTAATTTTCTAGTGCTTAAATAGGATTAAAAATCCATAAAATATTCGTGGTAGCTTAGAAAATTACGATTCTTTTTGCAATAGCTTAGTAATATTTCTAAGGACCAAGGCGAGTTTTATAATTTTTAGAGCTTATTTGAGCGCTTTTTGCAAAAATGATCAATTATAAGGACTAAATTGAAATTTTACATATTGTGATGAATGATTGATTTGATGGGCCGGAGGGACTGTGTGATGTGATTGAGTTGTGGATATATGGATTGTGGATATAGAAGTGTGTTTTGAGCCCTTTGCGAGTTGGGTAGGTCCTAGGTATAGGGAGAGTCCGCGATTTTCGCACGACTTAGGACGTATTGGGTCTTTTCTTGATTTGTATTGGGTCATTTGTATTAAATAATTGTAAAATAATTGTCGTGTGAGCGACGCCTTCTTCTTCCTCGCCACCGCCACAAAGTGATTGCCACAACTGTGAGTAGAATATTAATTTTAATTGTAATTTCGATATTATTATATGTTCAGCATGCCCATGCATCACTTATATGCATATATTTATGTAGTTAAACTCTAGGCACGATTTTTGATGCATTGATAAATGTTAAAGTGCCATGTATGTTGTTGTGGTAATTTGGAGCAGTGTGCGTGCGTGTGATGTGGTGTGGACTATGGATAGGACGGGTAGACACGCTTGAGTTCTTCATGGGACCGGTCCTTCTGGGTAGACACGGCTTGAGTTCTTCGGGACCCCGATTTGGTATTTAAGTGGAAGTCCGAAATGAGTTCTTCACTGCACCAAAGTTGGATTTAAGAGAGTCAGATAGGATCACTCCATATAGTATGATTGATGTTACAGGGTGCGTGAGTGCTCCAAATTATCTTTTTGATGTTATGATGTGAAAATGATGTGGATGTTGCATTTCACTCTACAGGGTGCATTAGTTTTAGATAGTTATAGAGATTATGGTTAAAATTGATATTTTACTCTCTGAGTCGAACGCTCACTCCTGTTCAAAATTTTTTACAGGCCACAGGAGGATATTTTTTGAGGTTAACCTGCTTTCTCCCTCGCAGGTCAATTATTACTGTTTGTATAAACTTGTTAAATCTTAGAATTTTCGCATGTGTTAGAAATGTTTATTTGATTTGGGCCTGTAAACTAAATTATTATTTTGGGACCTGTAAACTTAATATGCTATGCATGTTTGATGGATTGGATGAGGGAGCTGAGCTCCCATTTATTATTATGTTGATGAGTATGTGGAGGGTGAGCTGAGCTCCCCAATTGACTATATATTGCGTTTACAGGTCGGGTGAGTCGAAAACTCCCCGTTGGTAAGTCCATTTTATGGCGGACTGTCCGTTTGTTTTCTTGATATTGGGCCCAAATGGGCCTTAGAGTTGGGTAAATGAATAGTTAAGGCTTACTACGGGCCTCGGGGGCTTTAGGCTGGCCCAGGTCCTAGTGCCGGTCCGGCCCATAGGTTGGGTCGTGACATAAACCTCCAATTATTTTAGTTTTATTTGATTCATAGAGCTTAAGATGGAATTATCATTAAACTCTAAAATCTTGATTATTATTTGACTTATAAGATTTAAGATAAAATTATCATTAAACCCTGAATGATTTTTATATGCTTTATTTCAAGTTAGTAAGATTTAAGATGAAATTATTATTAAATCCTAATAATACTTTATATTTTTAAATCCTAAGGTCTAGGATGCAATTATCATTAGACGTGAAGTAATTAATTTCAAATTTTGTATTTAAAAAGATCTAAGATGATATTATCATTAAACCTAAAATTATTTTAATTTTGTATTTTAGTGCATTTTATGAGTTTAAGGCTATACTTATATTTAGGTGATGAAACTATCAACCAACCCAATAAATTTTAATTAGTGATTGATTTTTTAAGTATGTTTAAAGTGAAATTATCATCAAATACTAAGTAGGGTCCATGATGAAATTACTAATAAACCCAAAGGTTTAATTAATTTATTTCCATTAGACTTTAATAGGGCTTAAGAAAACTTTTCATTAAAACCCAAGATTTAGATTAATTATTTTATTTTAATAGTTATAAGTTAACATTATCATTAAACCTAAAACATTAATTATAAAATTTTATTTTCAATAGGATTTAAAGTGAAATTATCATTAACCCCAAAGTTTTAATTTAGATTTTTATCTTTAGAATTTATGATAAAATTATTAATAAGTCTAATAAATTAATATGATTTTGTGAGATCTAAGATACAATTATCATTAGACTGAAGATCTTGTTCCTTTAATCCAATTTGCTCATTTTCAATTTACTTATTTATTTATTTATTTTTTGTTTTTAGGATTCATGATCAAATTATCAATAAATCCCAACCAATTTTTTAATTACAATGTCTAAGATGCAATTATCAATAGACTTAGAATAATTAATCTCAAATTCATGACAAACAGGGTCTATGATGAAATTATCATTAGACCTCCGATATTTAAATTTTACATTAATTTAATTTGTTTATTTACTTAGTTTTTCAAGATTTATGATGAAAATATTAGTAAATTCAAAATTTTAATTAATTTTAATTTTATTTATTTAATATTTATTTTCAGTATTTACAATGGAATTGTCACTATTTTTTTTTTAAATATCTATCCAAATCACAATCCGATGTAAAAAAACCCATTATTAAAAAAAAAACTGTCAAACTACTCCCTAGTGACATAATACCACTTGAAGGCCTTATATTTGGACTCAACAAAAAAAATAAAATGAAATAAAATAAAATAAATAAAAGATTAATTGTTGAGATCTAAAATGAACTAATAATTTTTCCACACCTACATTTCATTTCAATATGATAGATAATTTTTAAACCTATAAAAAACTAAACAATCAATTCATATATCAATAGATCATCTAGAAGAGTACGTTTTCAATTTACCCAGCATTATAATTGGTTACCAACAAATAACAATTAAGGTTTTCTTTTCTCAATCACTATCAAAGCAAAAAGAAATCAACTCAACAACTTAAAACAACCTGAATTTTAAAGCTACAAATTTCAAACATCATCTTATCAAAGCCATAAATTTATTTATTTTAACAAAACCCATTAAAATTGAATGAAACTTAATCTAAAAGAGTTGTTTGGGATCCAGAAAGATACCTTAATCCTTAGAGCAAAACTGAGAATTGAACAGAAGACAGCTAATGCGAGAATCAAATCTTGGAGGGGATAACGTTTTTCCTTTTGAGAGGAAAGAAGATGAGTCCCCTTCTAGGAAAGCTAATGACGTTGCTATCAAGAGTCCCCAGGAGAGGATTTGTTCTCCCCTTTTAAAGAGAGGCTTGTGTCTTTTCGAGAGAGTCAAAGGGAGTGGAAAGGTTCCTCTTTTCACGTGAAACTGGGTTGTTTTCAAGAGAGCAATCAAAGGGAAAGGGAAGAGTTTCCTTGTACAGGTAGATAAAAAGTTTAGGAAATTTAATAAAATTAATTCCTCATTAATTGATTTTATTTTCTTTTATTTCTTCCAAAAATATATATATGCATATATATAACTAAAATTTAATGGCAACAAATTAAAACCTAATAGAATATTTCTTTTTCTTCTTTACTTTCCTATTTTATTTTATTTTTTATTTAAAAAAAATTATTTCCGATCCGGACAAAATATAGTATTTACAGAGCTGATCAAACAGATCATCGATCCAAGGAAGTGGATACTTGTTCTTTACAGTCACCTTATTCAGCTGTCTATAATTAATACACAACCTCAAGGACCTATCTTTCTTTCTCACAAATAGAACAGCAGTGCCCCAAGGTGAAGTGCTCAGACGTATAAAACCCTTGTCCAAAAGCTTCTGTAGCTACTTCTTTAACTCTTTCAATTCTGCTGGTGCCATCCTATAAGGCGGCATTGATATGGGGTTTGTACCCGGCACAACATCAATGCAGAACTCTATTTGCCTTCCTGGTGGTAACCCTGGAAGCTCCTCAGGGAAGACATCCATAAATTCTCTGACAACAGGAACATTTTCAATGTTAACACCTTCTATAGATGTATCTCTCACCAATGCCAAATACCCTTGACACCCATGCCTCAACATTTTTCTAGCACTAATTACTGACACCAAGTTGTATGGAGTCATGCTCTTATCACCATCAAAGCTAAACTCTTCCACACTAGGTATATGAAAGTACACCCTTTTGTTTCTACAGTCTAAAGTGGCATAATGAGTTGCCAACCAATCCATTCCCAAAATTACATCGAAATTCATTACTAGTAGAGGAACCAAGTTTGCTGGGAGGATCCTTACATCCACTACCACTGGGCTACCAGGAAAAACTATATCTACATCTATGTTGTCACTAAGAGGAGTAGCTACAGACAAGGGGCATTCTAAAGTTATGGGGTTTCTACCCAATCTCATGGCAAAAATAAAGGAGATAAATGAGTGCGTAGCACCCGAATCTATCAAAACACGAGCCTCATAGGAACAGATAGAAGAATACCTGCCACAACTGCATTAGAAGCCTAAGCATCCTAGGGGGTCAAGGTGAAAACTCGAGCTTGACCCTTACCCTGCATTGCAGAACCCTGAAATTGACTTCTACCTCCTGACTTGCCTCCAAATCCATGTCCTCCTTGTCCTCGGCCCTGTTGGCCACTAAACTGACTGTCCACCATGCTGGAAGCACCAGGATACAATTGACGAGGAGCATTTGCAACAGAACCCTGTGACCCCATCTGTGGCTCACTGAACACTGGACATTCTCTAGCAAAGTGACCTGGCTGGCCACACCGAAAACATACTCCTAAACCCATCATACAAGGTCCTGAATGTCCTCTTCCACACTGCGTGCAAGGTGCCAAGGAGGATCCTAAACCAGACCCAGAATTGTTGTAACCTGAACTGTGACCACTGCTGAATTCATACCCTAGTCTGAATCCTCGAGATTTGTGTTTAAAACCACCCTTCTTGTTGTTTCTACCTCGTCCTCTGTAGTGACTTTGGCCTCCACTATCCGTGGTACCCATGTAGGGAACACCTAAAAAACCCTCTGCTCTATTCTTCTTTGCCCTTCCACTGTCATTTCCTGTATAACTAATTGCAGTCTGTCAGGCTCGATCAACTACCACATCAAAAGACTAATCAGACATCATGGCCAGGTTTGCATACCTCCTGTCCAGCCCCCTTAGGAACCTCTTTACCTTCATACTTTCTGTAGCCACTACTGTGGGGGCATATCTACTCAGTTCCAAAAATTATGTAGCATATTCATCTACGGATCTGCCATTCTACCTTAAGGCCTCAAAGGCCCACTGCTTTTGATCTCTGAAGCTTTCTGGCACAAATCTATTGATGAATAGTTCCACAAACTGGGTCCAAGATAATCTCTCAATGCGAGATAGTACGTAGTCTGTCATCCATTGCCTTGGCACTAGCCCTAATACATGCTGCACACACTCTATAAGTCTCCTATCAGTCAACTGCAATTCCATCCCTGCTTGTTTGCAAGAGTCTAAAAATCGATAAGCATCATCTGACACATCATAAGTACCAGGTACCAACTTCTTGTGTCGACACCATATTTTGGCCGATCCCCCGAAATTAATAAACTTTGAAGCCGATCCCCAACACAGTCCCCTTTACCAACCGACCACACTTCCGATCTCCCCACAAAAAGAATTTAATTAATACCAAGTCTCCAGGTCATTTAAAGCCTCACCGATCCCTCAAACCAATTCTCGAGTCCCCCGATCATTTAATTGTATTTTTGATCTTTCTTGTCAAATAAAATTGAACCAACATAAGGCCTTCGTAACACCAGTCTTGTTGCCGATCTCTCATTTAAAATTTGAGAATGATAAGGGTTTCGACTCGGTTTAAAGATGATCCCAATCTTAAGTGTTCAAAGCCAAATTTCTAATTTTAATTAAGTCCCGTTTCGTAACTGATCTCATGCATATTGTGTTTTCCGATCTCCTATACTTAGATTAATGATCACTTTCAGTTGTCATTCTAATATGTTCAAACAATTGAGTGCTTACGCAATTTAGAAATTTTCCGATCACAATCAATCATTGAACAAAAGGGGAACTTTCATTGCATTTCATTTCAAAATTTATACAAGTCATTCGGCTGGGGGGATCGCCCCCAGCCTGAACTATATGTTCATTTTCTCTCTCACCTTCAGCCTCCCCTTCGCTATCCTCACCTTCGTCCTCAGGAGCCAGGTTGGCCATCCAGGAGAAGTCCTCCTCAGGATAACGTTTCTTAAGCTTAGCCAGGAGATCTCTATGAGCATTTACATAAGCGCCAGCCACTCCAGTCACCATTTCTTCTTCTTTCGCCTTGAGCTCCTCAGCAAGATGAGCGAGTTGAGCAGCTTCATTAGCTCGGAGCGCCTGAACTTCCCCGAGAACATGATTTCGCTCGGCCAGAACATGAGCTTGCTCGGCCAGCTTGTCCTCATAGAACTTCATCCATCCCTCAATTTGACATATGTAGTCCTGAGCAGACGAAAGTTGGGATCGGAGAGAAGACACTTCATGACCCATCTTCTCGACCTCTATACCCAGGCGATGAGCCTTCTCCCGGACAATGTGCTGGTTCACCAAGCACTCCACGTTCAAGCTCATAGATTGGGTCAGGATGTCATCAAGGTTGTCTAAGGACAGCCTGTCCCGATCTTCCCGAAGACAGATGGAAGCCCCTAAGACCTTCGCCAAGCCCGGATTTTCCGAACACCGATTCTTCTCCGTGGAATGGATTAGAACTTGAGCGCCATGAAAGAGGCCTCACAGTAGTTTGGGAAGGGCCCCCTTCCGCACTTGGAGCGGCCGGCGGAGGTGGAGGTGGCTCTTCTTGGTGAGGAGGAGTTCGGACCACTTCTATGATCGGCGGTCCGGAAGGTTGAGATGAGCCTTCTTGTATGTCCCCGGGCTCATGACCAGGTGTCTGAAGCAGCTCGGAGCACTTCATCTCCCGTACCTTCAGAGAGATCTCTCTCTTCCGCTTCCGGCTCTCCTTAGAAGCTTCGCCGCTTGCCATACCTGCACAAAGAAGAGGTCAGTGAGATCGCTAAGGTCCAAAGATCTGAGTTATAGAAAATACCGATGCCGAAATCAGAGAGCTAAAGCCCGCGATCTTGACCGGTGACCAGCTGCATAGTCCAATGGTGTAGCTCGGCCGTCACGGCATCCAAACAAGAGAACTTCTCTCTGGACGCCTGTTCCTTCAACTCCATCACCATTGCACCCTCTTCCCTATTTAGGGCGATGTGCTTCGTAAGCAAAGGACTCGATGCAAACAACACGGGAAGGCCTCAAAGCTGTTCAAAATTTTGCTCCTCATGATAAAGAAGCAGTTCTTCCAATTCTTCAGGGAGGAAGGTAGATCGATAAAAAGCCCACAATGGGGTTTCGCCTGGAAAAACCAATACTCGTCGTCCTTGCGACGAGTTAACCGGTGCAGTTCAGCGAACACCTTAGCCGTGGGTCGGAGCCCCTTAGCTCGGCATAGGCCTCGGAAGGCTACTAAGATTCGCCACGAGTTCGGGTGAACTTGGGCGATGCACACTTGGTGATATTTTAAAATCTCTTTAAAGAAGTCGTCAAGAGGGAACCGCAGCCCAGCTTTTAACTGTTCTTCATACACCATGATCATGTCGTCCCTCTCAAAGAAGTGATCTGCTCGAAGGTCGCCATGACACCGGATAAGTTTGTACGAATCAGGCCGAATGTTGTACTCCTAGTTGAACGACTGCAGGTCGGTTTCTTGCAAGATTGATGGCAGCTCATCCATGGGAAGATTTACCCTCCCCGAAGAAGGCACATGCCTCGAGGGTGCTGGTTGTCCCCGAGCTGGAACGAAGACCCTAGGAAGTTCAGGCTGCGCGCTTGGTCCGACCACCTCTACATCATCGGATGACCACGAGAACTGAATGGAAGGGGGGCTTGCTGCTCTCTGACCCTCGGCACCGCTCATTTTCAAAACAGAAAATTTAAACTAAAAGAAAGATCAAAACCCTTATCGGAGCTTGATCGGTGTCGGAGGAACTTGAGAAAACGAGAGAATTTGGAGGTTGTTTACGAGAGACTGAAAATGACATGAAGGAGCAACTGGCTAACCCCACCCCTATTTATACTCGTCCGAGCATTTAATGCTCACGATGTTCCAGGTAGTGCATCGGATAGTGGGACTCGCCAGCTGTTCTGACACGTCTCACGAATATTCCGGAGATTCCATAATAAGATCGGTTAACTATAGAGCGGCAGATTAAGGTGTTTTGAATTACGGATCAGATAAGTGTCATTCAAACTAAGAGTCGGATCGAATAAATACTTCAGGGATCGGAAAATAATCAATACAATAACAATAAAACAACAGTTGTCAAAATAAATTTTATTTCCAAAAAGATCTGATTACATCGTTTGGGCTATCTCGGGAGATCGGATTACATTAAAAGTCTAATCACATCATTTGGGCGATCTCTAGAGATCGGACTACATTAAAGGTCTGATTACATCATAAGAGCGATCTTTAAAGATCGGTAGAAGGGAGACCGGCATGAAAGATCGGAAGAGAGCGTGTCAGGAAAGATCGGAAGAGAGCGTGTCAGGAGAGATCGGAAGAGAGGAACTCGGTATGAGAGATCGAAAAAGGATCACGTTGAAAAGACCGGAAAAGAGGGGAGGTCGGAAGACAAAGAGAATAAGACAGCTCCTGTCAATTATCGTCATAATCAGAGTCGAGGTAGTTAAAGCGTTGCAGGAGAAATCTCAATCGCACGCTCCAGAATCGCCCGCATTACTGACATGCGCCAGAGTACGTCAGGACAGCGCTGTACATCCTAATCTCCACCGTTGATCTTACTTGTAAGGACGAGCTCGGAGCCCTCGGATCGAAGAAGAAAATGACAAGATCAGCGCCTTTCACTCCCAGCCCTCGGATCACCCCGGACAAGAGAATTTGGGACCGTCAGATTAGAAGAAGAAAATGACAAATATTCTGAAGGGGATCTCGGTCGTCCGTTCTGATCCTCTTTAATTCCTGAGCCTCAGATCATGTCCTTTGAAATTCTGACCCTCAATCTCCCTCAAAATAGATTCTGACCCTTCAAAGGAAGCACCCGGTTCCTATAAATACCTGCATGAAAACTGTTCAAGGGACGGGCAAAAAAAGGAGAAATAGTTACTATAGTGGAGGAACTCTGAAATTTAATTCAGTTACTCATTTTTTAAGTTTTTGATAAGGAAAACTTTTGAAACGATTTCAAGTGTTTTCTTGCAAAAGGGATTTTTGAAATACTGGAACTCTCCATTTTCAGTTCTTTCATTATCCTGTGACGCCCTTACTTTCAGTTCTTTGTCATCTTTATTTCCATTCTTATTTTCCAAGCTCAACTCCATTCAACTTGCTTGTTTAAACCTGACTATCGTTTAGCTAAGCATCCTTCGTTTCTAGGCGAGCTTCAGCCTTTAAGCTAAACAGCTTGCGCCCCTATTACGTTTTGCGATTAGTTTAGTAGGTTCGGCTCCTCACAGGTGAGTGTTTATATCTCTGTTTCACTAAAAGCTCTTTTTATCTTACGCATTCCCTTTACTTTTATGTTTGTAATCCTCGCCAAGTTTATATGGTGTAATGAAGGTTATTCCCAAAGTTTACTTTCTTTGTCAACTGGTCCATTCTTTTTGTTAAGCTTTGCTACTTCTAAATGCAAAAGTCCTCATCTGAAGTAGCGTATAAGTAGTTCGGTAAAATGTAGGTAGCCGTGTCTTAAGTGCTTCTTTAAAATAGAAGGCCTGAATAATACGTCAAGAAAATAATAGAGTTGCATCACTAGGCTAACATAGAAGGTGATTCAGTATGACGTCATAAAGCAGAATGAAACTAAATCTCAGATAAATAAACAGAACGGATTATGTATAAAAAGGTACTGGTAAGGTAATTATATAGGAGATCGGTAAAATTTAGTCTGGCATCCTTTGTCTGGTCACAGGGTACCAACCAGTTAAAAGAAGCCTTATTCCGACCATTGGCATCTTTGAATGCCAAAACTCTTAGTCTCAGGTTCTTATGATGCATAGCTGTAATTAAACCTTGAGAGATCGGAAAAGTCCTTATCCGGTCCCCATTTAAATGTTTAATAGAGGTCGGAGGAGAGTTCTTACCCGATCCTCGCCCAAAACTTCCATAAATATTTAACAGAGGTCGGAGAAGAGTTCTTACCCGATCCTCGCCCAAAACTTCCATAAATATTTAACAGAGGTCGGAGAAGAGTTCTTACCCATCCTCACCCAGAATTTTAATAAATATTTAATAGAGGTCGGAGGAGAGTTCTTATCCGATTCTCAAGCTTAAAAATTTTAACAAATATTTATAAGGAGGTCGGAGGAGAGTTCTTATCCGATTCTCAAGCTTAAAAATTTTAACAAATATTTAAAGGAGATAGGAGGAGAGTTCTTATCCGATTCTCAAGCTTAAAAATTTTAATAAATATTTAAAAAAAGGAGATCGGACGAGAGTTCTTATCCGACCCTCAAACTTAAAAATTTTAATAAATATTTAAAGGAGATTGGAGGAGAGTTCTTATCCGATTCCCAAATTAAATTTTAACAAATATGTAAAATGATTCTCCCTGAAATAAAGTTAATACACAACCGCAATTCACTAAGGTCGTCTCATTTACTTATGTATCTGGGTAATCCGGAGTAGTGAAAAATCAAACATTCCTTTCGGTCAAAAGGATTAACATTTCCATTCAAGCCCTCCTAACTATGAAGAACGTGAAATTAAATCTGCTTACCCTCGTTGAGGGACGAGGTGGGGTGCCTAACACCTTCCCCACCCGTTCATGGACCCCGAACCTAGAATCTCTGTTTTTAAAGTGGTTTTAGTATAACTTACTTTCACAAATGGTTTTCTTTAATTTCCCTTAAAATTAAAGTGGCGACTCCTCACTTTTCCCACTTCAGTGAGTGTTCGTCCAGGCGACCGCAAAATACCTTGCGACATCTTGAAATTAATTATTTGTTTGTAAAGTTTCCCTCTTGGTGCAGTGGGCTATTGGTGTTGTGGAGGGTAGACCATATATTGTGCCATCATATCGATGGTTCTCTGTAATCTGGCTAGGGTAGCTGCCATTGGGTCCATGGGGCCCTGGGCCACAAAAGATTGTTCTTGAACTGGTGGCGGCTGCTCTTCTACTTGAGCAGCTCTAGGTCTCCTGCCCCGCCTCCTCGGGGCAGGCGCCTCATCCTGTGCCGACATCTCATTTGGCACATCCCGTTCTGGTGCAGTGGCAGCTCTTTTGCTTCTATGCATTTTCCTGAAATTCAGCAGCATTAGCCCACAAAAATTCAAAATGGCATGTTACACAACTCTATAGACTCATATTTACACACAATTATATAAAGTAGAAACTAGAAGCAAAGATGACAATGCAAGGATGAATGTGGACCTTATTCTCCCCATGTGACTCCCATTAGACTCTTCCCAAAACTTTAGACATATACTCCCTATGAATTTGGAGGCTAAACTCTGATACCACATTTGTCACGACCCATCCTATGGGCCGGACCGACACTAGAACCTGGGCCAGCTTAAAGCCCCCGAGGCCCGTAGTAAGCCTAACTATTCCTCAACCCAATCCTAAGGCCCATTTGGGCCCAATTTCAAGAATTCAATCGGACAGAGTCCAGCCATAAAATAGACCATTCAAATGGGAGTTTTTGACTCGCTTGACTTATAAACACAATATATAATAATTTGGGGAGCTCAGCTCACCCTCTACATACTCGTAATATCCTAAAATCCAATGGGAGCTCAACTCCCTCATCCAATCCAGTCATGCATGCATTTAATATTCTTACAAATTCAACATAATATTATATTATAGACCCAAATTAATTAAAATACTCATAACACATGCGGAGTCTAAAATTTAACTCAATTATACAAAATACATCAGATATTACTAATCGACCTGCGAAGGAGAAAAGCAGGTTAGTCACAATAAGAAATCCTCCTATAGCCTGGAAAAAAAATAGATGAACAGGAGTGAGCGTTCGACTCAGAGAGTAAAATACTAATTTTAACCACAATTTCTATAGCTATCTAAAGTTAATGCATCCTAAGGAATGGAATGCAACATCATCATAAATTTCATACAAATCACATCATAATAGTGAAAAGGCAATTTGGAGCACTCACACACCCAATACTATTCAAATAGTACATATATGGAAGCTGATCCCCTATACAGCTCTCTTAATCCAACCTCTATCAGCGAGTGTCTCTCAAGCCAGACTTTCGCTTAATAAACCAAATGCGGGGGCCAGCGAGTGTCTCTAAAGCCGTACCTACCCTGACTTATCCATAAAGGACTGGGTCCCAGCGAATGTCTCTCAAGCCGTGTCTACTCGTCCTGTTCATATCCAATACCATACACCACACGCACACCAACGCACGTACACAACTCTAAATTACCACAAACAACATCCATGGCACTTCATCAATTAAGAATATAATATAAGACATGCCTAATGTTTAACTACACATATACATATTTATAAGTGATACATGGGCATGCTCGAATATATAATAATATTGAAATTATAATTAAAATTAATATTTTACTCACAGACTTAAACCGAGATCATTGCGATGGCTAAGGGGAGGAGGAAGGCTGTACCGGCTCACCTGACAAATTTTATTGTAATTATTTAATATATTTGACTCAATACAAGCTTGGAAAAGATCAAAGACACCTTAAGCCGTGCCGAAAATCTGATAGAGTCTCCCCTATACCTAAGACATACTCAACTTGCAAAAGGGTTCAAAATATACTTCTATATTCACAAGTCATACATCCACAACTTAATCACATCACATGGCCTCTCCTGGGCCCACCCAAACAGTCAACAACCATAATTTGAAAAATTTCAATTTAGTCTCTATAATTACCCCTTTTGTAAAAATTACCCATTTGAGGTTCAAAAATTCTAAAACTTTGTCCCGTAGTCCTTAGCAATATTATAGAGCTAACGCAAAAGGAATTATATTTTTCTAACCTACCACGAATATTTTATAGATTTTTAATCGAATTTAGATACTAGATAATTAAGAAAAATGAGGGTTCGGGTTTACTTATGCCAATTTCAACCCTGGAGATGCGTCCGAGACGTCTGAAAATGATGAGGTAGCCTATAATCTCAACTCAGTTCTGAAGCTTTCTCAATAGTCTATCTGTCCGGCCCGAAATTGCAGACCCGAGCAACCGTCGAATTTCCGCGAATTGAATGTACCTACGCGAAGCCCATAACGCGGGGGTTAGTATATAATTTTTACGAAATTTTCTAAATTCATTTAATGCTCGAAAAAATACTGCAAAGTCTCGCGAGACCCACTGAAAAAAGGTGTCGGAAAAATTTAAAATGGGTATTACCGCGAAGCTCTCGACGAGTGGAGCACTCGGGTACTCTCAGATTTTTGGTAGGGTTTATGATTTTCAAGAAATCTAGCCCGAAAATAAAAATGGGCTAAAATTTCTCGGATAAAAATTGGACAAACCGCTCGATGAATTTTTATATTCCTAGTGTCCATGGAAAGCTCTCAAGGTGTAGATATGTTTTGGGACAAGATCCGATTCGATTGGTGGCCGGATCTGCCGAATTTTAGCCGGGAAGGTGAAAAGTCGCGCGGCTCGTATTGAGCTTTTGGGCCATTTTCCGGCTGCCTAGAGTGTCAGCCGTTAGCGGGGAGGGGTGCTGGAAGTATGCCAGCGAGCTGGGGAGGGAGGGGCGGTGGCTGGCCGGCGAGGGGAGGAGGAAGGAGAGAGAAAAAGGGAAGGGAAGTGAGAGTGTCGGGGGCACCTGGGGAAGAAAAGAAGAAGAGAAAGAGGGCCGGTCCGATTCGATCGGTCCGACCCAGTCCGGTTTGATTCAGGGTACCTGAAATTAAATTTTTACTTTGCCTTGGGACTGAAAATGTGGCCCAAAAATTCTGAAAAATTTTCAGAAAACTCAGAAAAATTCATAGAGTCTAAATATATTTTTAGTTTTGCCACATCGTCTTTAAATAAATTTTTAAAAACCATCAAAGTTTTATATTTTCAAAAAATCGAACCCAATTTTAAAAATTCGAAAAATTTCAAATAATTCCCTTAAATTTAAATAAAATAAAATATTAATATCTACCCATAAAATAATTAATTTAAAAATTAAGAATGTTACAAATACTATTCAATTTATATAAATTTCATATATAAAGGTCAAAATTGCAGCGTAATGATAAACCATAACGAAATAATTTCACTTGTATAAATCTGCACAGATTAAATAAATGAGAAAATTATTATTTCATCTCACTATTTTAATAAAATTAATTATTCAATCCTTCTATTTTGAAAAATATATTAATTAATTCATATATTTTTTATTTGTTTGCTCTTTAATCCTTCTAGCAATTTTAGGCGATAGTTTGAATTTCATATTATATAATTTCTCTAGTTTTTAACACTTCAACTATTTAGTCTTGTAATAATTTCTCTCCTTTGAAAAAAATTGACTCAAAGAAAACTTAATCTAAACTAAATAAAGGGACTAAAGTTAGTTTCATTAAAATAGGGAACTAAATAGTAATTTTTCCTGAATAAATTTACAATGATGTATACAGTCTATGAGCAGGCATCAGGACAAGAGAGTCTACAAAACTTTTTTCATTGATCTAGTATGATGATCAAACAATATCTAATTCACACCAGTCGATCTTAGTTTCCTCATGTTTGTTCTTTTCTTTTTTGCTGGGGCAGAATCAGTGGATAACTTGCTCTGTTTAAACTTCTCAACCATAGTGTAGACCTGCATTGAGAAGACAAGCAAGAAAAAAAATTAATTTATAATAGTGTTTTTCTCAAACATATTTATTCACTTTTTCAAGAATAAACCCTATTCATTGCATACTTGGGACTACAATACTTTCAGTTGGGTTCCAATTTTGCAATGGACAGGCAACAGGTTTGTAATTTGCAACTATTGATACATTTTCAGCATGAGCTTGTTTGTTGTGAATCTTAATCACAAAACTGCATAATTTGCAGTTTGCATGGATTTATTGCTCTTTGTTGCTGTTATGCTGTGAATGACAGCAAGTACCTTAGCCCTTTAAATACCAATTTATTGGCTCATAATGTCAATTTAAATACATTGTAAAGCCTAAAAATTCAGTAAGCATGAGAAATTCCAAAACTAGCAAAATTCCCCTACAAAATTTTATGAAAAAGAAGAAAACAAGGCACTTCTTTTCCAATCAGACAATTAGCCTACTTCACATTGGAAGTGAGATTAATCAGTATCACCAAAGTTCTATTTCAAACAATCTTCAATTGGTCATTAATTCATATCATGGGATCTAAACTGTCACAACACATTACCTTCCTTACTCCAGATGTCAATCCTAAGTTCGAAAGGTCCTTCTTCTCCACATATTTCCAGCTTGGACCTTCATTTTTGTGCTTACTAAAAAACTCACTCATCCCACCTTCATGAAAAGAGAAAACAAATAAATAATAGTTATATAAATCACGTCACTATATACTCATCAACAAACCAATGCTAATATTGTACTACTACTATTATTATTATTATTCATAAAAAATTATTAATAAAAAATTCTGACCATTTCATAATGCGATAACAATGTTGAATTATCAGAGTCTTGCTTTTCTAGTACAAACTTATGGTGCAGAAAATGAGAAAGGGAGAGTATGTTAAGCTCCTTACCTTTAAGATGTATTACCAGCAATTCCACATAAACCTTGAGACGGATGTGAGAGAAAATATGAACAAATTCTCCAATGTGTTCCCTCAGAACCATGCTACATGTCTTTTGCGGGTCAAGTCTGAAGACTTTTTTCAGGAAGTGATCAATTTCTTTTTTCCTTGTGGTTAAATCAGCTTCTTGGCTCATATTGACAGTGGGGAATTCCCAAAGACCAGCAAGCAGACCATTGTCTGGCCTCTTTACAAGAAGAAATCCACTATCAGATTGGTCACCCTCAATTGGACCTTTGGTTCCTAATATCTCCACAACACAAACAGCAGAAATTTCACGTCTTTGTTTCACCTTTACAACCTTCGTTGGATAATCTGTAACCAATACTGACTTATCCTGCTTGGAAATTGAAAGTGCACGACATTGACTGGAAATAGGACATAAAGTGCAGCTTGGGTTTGATGGAGTGCAAACAGTTGCACCAAGTTCCATCAGTGACTGATTGAAATCCCCAGGACAGCAAGGATCAACTAGTTGAGTTGCTAGTTTCCTGATCCACAAGATTTCAGATGAATAAATATAGCAACTAAAGATATAACCATGATTCTTCATCATTAATTTCATAAATCAGCATATTTACCTAATCATGAATACCACCACCAATGTGGTTAACAATAACATGTAATCCATATAAATTCTCAGTTGAGGATTGCCCTTAAAATTTATTACCATTAAGAAATTCATGTAGAATTTTTGAACATTGATGTAGAATTGGTCTCATACAGAGTTGACTAGCAAAGAAAAAAAAAAGATCCATGTAGCCTACCCCGACTAGTTTGGGAATTGGGATTAAGGCTTAGTTATTTTTGTTGTTAAGAAATTCATACTGGAGGAGGAGAAAGCCACAAGACAGCTATACAGATCACTAAATCTGCAACAGAAAAACTTTGCATTTGTAGTATTTAATTAGGTAGACACCTTATGCGAAATTGACATTTAAATTTGGTGAATATGAGATTTGAAAAGAAAAGAGTTGGCAAAATAGAACATAGGTATTAAAAGCGCATTAAGGCGCAAAGGGTCTGGAGTGGAGCCTAGGCGCAAGGACAGGTGCGCACTTAATTGACATGAGGTGCAAAAGAAATAAAGTTAGATGACTAAACCTATATAAGCCAACTCATATTTATAATACAAATTTTTTAGGATTCTAGTTTGAAATCCAAATCAGAATAAAACTATGAGATGTTAAAAATCTTAAATCATATTGCTAAATTCCTACTAAATAGCAATAATTCATTAAAAAATAATAAGAAAATACTCATCATCAAGAGTAACTTAACCGGTTCCAAGCCCGGATAAAGGAAGAGGGTTGCGGTAGGTGACAACCAGCGTAAAAATTTCGTCACACTCTATGATATGGATTCAAATGATATAAACATTGGGGCATCCTCTACTAACGTGTAGTGATAAATATGCAAGGGTGTAGTGTGGTGTTAAGTGAGCAAGGGTTCCCACATCATGGACGGATGTGGGTAAAGAAGTTAGCCCATAGTGGAACAAAACACAAGATAGACATAGAAAACAATAGAAGATATTATAGAAGGAGACCAATTAGGAAGGAGCAGGATAGGAGGAGGATCAGGGTTGGTACTTGGAATGTTGGATCACTTACAGGAAAATTAATGGAGCTTGTGGATACCTTGGAAAGGAGAAGGGTGAATATTGCTTGCATTCAGGAGACTAAATGGGTAGGAGAGAAAAGTAAAAAAGTGGGTAATTGAGAAAAACAAGAACGGAGTGAGTATAATTATAGAACATTGAAAGGTAGCTGTGAAAAGAGTAGGAGATAGAATTATACTAGTAAAGCTAGTACTAGAAGGAGAAACAATAAATATAGTTAATGCTTATGCCCCACAAATAGGACTAAACAGCTAGAGTAAACAAAGGTTTTGGGAAGATATGGATGATTTAATGCAAAGCATACCGAATGAAGAGAATGTTTTCATTAGTGGAGATTTAAATGGACATGTAGGAAGTGATAGACAAGGTTATGAGAATGTTCATGGAGGTTTTGGTTTTGGCAGTCGAAATGAGGAGGGAAAAAGCATCCTGGATTTTGCTATGGCATACAACCTAATACTAGCAAATACCTACTTTATAAAAAGAGAGTCACATTTAGTGGCTTTCAAAAGTGGGCAACATAGAAGCCAAATCGACTTCCTCTTAACCAGGAAGACAAATAGAGCTCTATGCAAGGATTGCAAGGTCATTCCAGGAGAGGCTTTAACAAGTCAACATCGGTTGGTAGTCTTGGATGTCAAGTTTAGGAACAATTCAAGTAAGGACAGAAGAAATAGTGTAGTTCGAACAAAATGGTGGGAGTTCAAAGGAGTAAAGCAAGTGAAGTTCAAAAATGAGCTATGGAAGGATATGGAGGCCAATGATATGTGGATACAAATAGGATCAAAGATTAGAGAAGTAGCTAGAAAAGTACTTGGAGAGTCTAAAGGACATGGACCACCCTCAAAAGAGAGATGGTGGTGGAATGAGGAAGTAAAAAAAGTAGTGAAGAGAAAAAGTGAATGGTATAAGAAATTACCTAAATGTGATAATAATGAGGCATATGAAAGATAGCAAAGAAAGAGGCAAAAAGTTTGAAAAGTTATATGAGAAACTTGGAGAGTCTAAAGGACATGGACCACCCTCAAAAGAGAGATGATGGTGGAATGAGGAAGTACAAAAAGTAGTGAAGAGAAAAAGTGAATGGTATAAGAAATTACCTAAATGTGATAATAATGAGGCATATGAACAGTACAAGATAGCAAAGAAAGAGGCAAAAAGTTTGAAAAGTTATATGAGAAACTTGGAACTAAAGAAGGGGAGAAAGATATTTATAGATTAGCAAGGAGAAGGGAAAGGAAATGTCAAGATCTCAATCAAGTTAGGTGCATTAAGGATAAAGAAGGAAAAGTGTTGGTGAAAGATGAGGACATTAAAGAAAGATGGAGAAATTATTTTAATGATCTCTTTAATAATAGTCCAAATGGTAATAGCGTGAATATAGATTATAGAACAATAGAAAAGAATGTGAATTATACTAGAAGGATTCGATCTTTAGAAGTAAAGGAAGCACTTAAGAGAATGAAAGTAGGTAAAACCTGTGGACCTGATGAAATACCAATTGAAGTGTGGAAGTATTTGGAAGATATGGGAGTGGCATGGTTAACTAAATTATTTAATAAGATTCTAAATTCAAAGAAAATGCCTGATGAATGGAGGAAGAGTATTTTAGTACCTATTTTTAAAAATAAGGGAGACATACAGAGTTGCTCAAACTATAGGGGAATTAAACTCATGAGCCATACTATGAAGTTGTGGGAGAGAGTTGTGGAGCATCGACTACGTCATGATACTTCTATCTCTCTCAATCAATTTGGTTTCATGCCCGGTCATTCAACTATGGAAGCGATCTTTCTCATTAGGAGCTTGATGGAGAAATATAGAGACGTGAAGAAAGATCTACACATGGTTTTTATTGATTTGGAGAAGGCTTATGATAGTGTTCCAAGAGAGGTCTTATGGAATGTGTTAGAACAAAAGAGGGTATCTATTAGGTACATACAAGTATTGAAAGATATGTATGAAGGAGCAAGTACTATTGTGCGCAAAAGGAGGGGACAAAAGAGATTTTCCGATCTCAATTGGATTACACCAAGGATCACATAAGCCCTTGCCTTTTACATTAGTTTTAGATGAAACATATACAAGAGAGTGTTCCTTGGTGCATGATGTTTGCGGATGATATTGTTCTGATAGATGAGACACGAGAAGGAGTCAATAGAAAGCTAGAACTTTGGAGAAGTACTCTAGAGTCAAAGGGCTTTAAGTTAAGTAGAATACATGCATTGCAAGTTCGTGAATGCCGTGATAGGGAAGGAGTTAGTTTGAATGGAGCCAAAGTAATCACTTTAAATATCTAGGCTCAGTCCTTCAAGTAGATGGAGGATGTAAGGAGTATGTTAGTCATAGGATTAAAGCCGGATGGTTGAAGTGGAGACGTGCCACGGGAGTTAGTTTGAATGGAGTGTTACTGTTCCAAAGTAATCACTTTAAATATCTAGGCTCAGTCCTTCAAGTAGATGGAGGATGTAAGGAGGATGTTAGTCATAGGATTAAAGCCGGATGGTTGAAGTGGAGACGTGCCACGGGAGTTTTATGTGATCGTAAGATTCCCAATAAATTGAAAGGAAAATTTTAATTATGTTATATGGTAGTGAGTGTTGGGCACTGAAAGAGTCGTATGCATCTAAGATAAGAGTTGCAGAGATGAGAATGTTAAGGTGGATGAGTGGCCATACTAGACTAGATAAGGTCCGTAATGAGAGTATTAGAGAAAAGGTAGGAGTGGTGCCAATTGAAGATAAGTTAAGAGAAGGAAGATTGAAGTGGTTTGGTCATGTGAAGCGTAGACATACGGAGGCTCCAGTTAGACAAGTAGAGCACATTAGGTTAGAGGATAGAAAGAAAAAAAGGGGTAGACCTAAATTGACTTGGAGGAGAGTAGTACAACATGACCTAGAAGCATTACACATTTCTGAGGATTTGACCCAAAATCGTTTAGAGTGGAAAAAGCAAATCCATATAGCCGACCCCAAATTTTTGGGATAAAGGCTTAGTTTGAGTTAAGTTGAGTTGTCAATCTAACCTCTTTTATCAAATAGTAACTTAGACTTCTTCATTGCAACAGAAGAAATATGTTGTATGTTGTCAATCTAAACCATTTTCTTTCCTTCATTGCATATTGCTTATAGTCAAATAAACAATATAGCATCAATTCATACAAGCTAGATTAATGGGCAATATTTTCTTCTATAAAAATTAAGCAAAAAGCAATGAGAACATTTTAAATGAAAAAGAGCTCCTAGACAAGAGTTGGGAATAAAGAGGCATATAGAAAATGAAGAAAAGAAGAAACTGGGAGAAAAAGGAAGGGAAAACAGTTGGACAAGTGATAAGGTTTAATTAAATTTGGAAAAAAATGTAACCAAAAAAAAAAGAAGCAAATTCAATTCATGACAACTAGATCATTGGAATCTTACAAATAGAAATGTCAACTCTTGAGAAATAGATCAAAGGAAATCTAAAATAGGAAAGTCAACTCATAACAACAAGATTTTAGGAATTAATCAATCTGATTCCAAAAACAAGGGAATTTTAGTCTTATGTTGATAAACACAAGTTTAGCCTCTTTGTTTGTAATGAGTATAATCTAGTATAAATTCATTAAACATATATAACTTTCTGTGTGTGTATATATAGATATATACAACTACAAGTGAATCTCTAAGTGATAATTGAGAGAATTCTTTTGAAATTCTTGTGGCACACCTAGGTGTACGCCTTGCTTGAGAGGCACACCTTGACAAAATGGCGCACGCATCTTGAAAGTCCCATGCCTTTCAAGAAATGAGGCCCACCCTGAGCCTTATGCCAGAGGTGTGCCTCTTTAACAGATGACAAGTAAAATACTTTATTCTTGTGAAGGTGTACTGAATTAATTCAGACAGAGGGGAAGGTAACAATATACACAATTATATTATCTATAAGAAAACATGCTTCTTCCGAAGTAATCAGGTTGCACTGGAGATGATTAATATATACACATTCTTTCAGAACTTCAGAAAGTAGTCCTAATATATCATGTTTGATAAACAAACATAATAGATTATGTAAATTAAAATTAACAATATAAATAAAAATCTGAAATACTATCCCTCACAAACCAAAAAGAGGTTAAGATTCTAAACTGAGGAAAAGAAATTCTAGAAAACACCAAAGCTCACCAAAAGTTCTTGATAGTCATTGAGTCTTTTGGATTTGCAGAAATTGCCTTCAACCGAGCTAGCACCCTTATAACATTCCCATCAACCACAGGCACCACCTGACATTGGAGACCTTGAAAATTTTCCCCTTATATAATTCAAAAGGACAAAATGCAGAAACTACTCACTTCTTTGAATGCTATAGAGGCAATTGCACCAGCTGTATAATCTCCTATTCCTGGAACCTTCCGTAAGGAAGACACTGTATTAGGAAATCCATCTCCCTTAGTAACAATCATTCTAGCTCCCTAAAAGTAAGAACAAAATGAGATAGAAATTAATCATCCTTTTAAGCAACACTGTATTAGGAAACTTTTACTTTTATTATGATGGGATTTTTTCCCCCATACAAGAGAAGGGGGCATCATTTCTAAAGACTCTGATGTCTGCCCAAACAATTATCCTCTACTTCCCCCCTCCTCCCTCATCCCCCCTCCCCAGAACCCCAAAACAAAAAACTTGACATTTTAAAATTAAAAGTTCCACATTCTCTATAAGGAAACTGGAAACCGTGCATGGACTTTCCTATTTAGCATCTTTTTCCCTTCATGTTCCTTCCAATTTCCCAACTGATTCAAAAAACTCACGTTCAGGTTATTGTTCTTTCTTATTTGTTCAGAGCAGCCAGAAGGAAACAAAGAGTACGAGGACTTGTGCTGCCAAAAAATGTCCCTCGTTTGCAATGTCTAGAACATAATAGAGAGGGAAAGAAACAATTTTGAAGGGGAAGTGAACATGAAAACAACAAAGGTAGATCAAGATATCAAATAAAATTGAATTGTTCTATGAATCCATTGGGTAAGAAGTGACAGGGATCATATTGTTATCCAGCTTAGAGCTACAAAAAGTACTAGAGGCATGACCCCCATTATTCATATTGTACAAGCAGTTTTGCAATTTTATAATACCAGCGCACACCAAGAACTTATTATCATTAGTAAACATAACACCATCAAGATGGTAGATATGTAACTCCCCAATGCAGCTTGAAATAACATGATAAAAACTATAAAATTTTGAACAAAGACAATGTTTATATATATATATATATATATATATATGCACTCAAGGAATTGACTTGCTTATATAAAATCCGCAACACCGTGAATGATGAGGCTTCACAATAACTGAAACAAAGTGGTATATCCGAACTATTGATTTTCCATAATTAAACAATCGGATTCAAACCATTATATGGTTAGAAAACCAGGATATTGCCATAAAAATATAAAAAAGAAATGAAAAAGACTGAAGCTTGAACCATTTGAAAATAAAAACTCAAGGATATGCAATCACTGGTTGCGGTTCACGTTTAAATCAATAAGAAATAAAAGCACACACTAACAGCTTGTTTGGGAGGAAGTTTTTTGAGGTAAAGTGTCATGCTTGTTTGGGAGGGAGGTTTTGTAAAAGAAGTAATGTTACTTTCTTTCTTTCGGTTAGGTCCCTTGTAAAACCTTCCCTCACTCCATCCAAACACACAAACACACTAAGCACAAGCAATCAACCAGAACTCACCTCTAACAGAAAACGTGCCCGCCTATAATAGCCTAAACCTGCCCACATCTCATTCACCTCCTGCACAACAAACAAAGAAAATCATTATACAGCCGGCCAAATCAATCAATGAAAGACTTAAATTTTATACAGCCGGCCAAATCAATCAATGAAAGACTTAAATTTTAATTTAATTAAATTTACCTCAAGAGAAGAGAGGGCCAGATGCTGAAGAGTGGGCCATTTAAGCATCCAACGGTTGTAGTAATCAATCACAGTCTGAACTCTAGTCTGTTGTAGCATCACTTCAGATACCCAAACCCCATATGCCCTTTTCTCTTTCTCTTCTTCTTCTTCAACTTGAAGTGGGTTTGTTTGTTTCCTCCTCCAAGGGAGGTCTCTCTGGTGATGGTCGTACCAGTCCAATAATGATTCCCTGATTTTCTGGGTTTCTTTGTCGCTGAAAATGTCTTCAATATCGGGAATTGCTTCCTCATCTTTGCTGATCAATTTGCTCTTCTTCCACGGTTGAGCATTTCTCTTCCTCTTGGGTTCTTTCAAGTCCTCCATTGCTGCAATTGGAACCAAGTGGGAGCCTTGGCTCCGTAGTAAAAGTGCTGCTTCTACTTGGGGTTGGACTTTGGAGTTACAGAAACCTTTGAGAATTCGATTCCACCAAGGACGCGCACATCCGGTTTCGGGCCTGCAAGGCTATACTTGGGAATTGACATGCATCACATAACAAAATGTTCCTGCATTTGTCATAATTTACATTTAATCCTCCTCTTTTTTTTAAGAAACTATTATATAAATTTTTTTAGCCAAAATAAAGATGGATTTGCCCTCTAAACACTCATAATATTACAATAAGTTTAATTAATTTAAATATTTTAAATTGTCACTTATCATAAATATAATAATTTTAAAAATTTATGTGACGACATTAAAGAAAATTTAACTGCTTTATATATATATAAATAAATAAATAATGTGATATCACAAATTAGTAATTAATTTTTTTTTAAATTAATAGTCATTAATGATTTTATTATTATTGTTATTATTATGAATGGTGACACATGACGAATAATATTTTTATATAAATAAATTTATAAAAAAATAATATAAATAATTTTTAAATATTAATTTAATGACAAAATGTCTTAATTTTAAAAATTAAATTTTAAAAAAATAATAATTTAAATAATAAATGTTAATGTAAAAATGTAAATAATAATTATAATTAGGAGATAAATAAAAAAAATTAAATAATAATTAATATAAAATATAATTATTTATAAAATGTGGCACGTAAAAAATTTTTCAAAAATAATGGCACGTGAAATTTTTTTGAAAATATATTTTTTACTTTATACATATACTAATGTGTGTGTATATTTATATATAGCAAAAGAATTAAAAAAATTTTAACATTGTTGTTAAAACTCTAAAATATTAGCAATAAACTTTTACTAAATAAGTTGACAGATATTCTCAAGTAAGTTGGCTATAATTTTTTTTTAATGGCCATAAATTATTCTTTATTAATAATAATAATAATTATTATTATTATTATTATTAAATCATTTTAAAATAATAAAAATAAAATAATATTCAACTAAATTAAAATTTATTAAATATAAAAAGAAAAGAGAAATTTTTAAATATTGATTTTCTTTTAAAGTAAACACACGCCTTGATTTTGCACATTTTCAAATTAAAAATTAGAAAGTAGGATAATATTTGATTATTATATTTAGTAATTATCTATTACAGCTATTTAGTAATTTAATGTTAACTTTTTCCTTTAAAAAAAATAAAAATTAATTGATATATATTATCTTTAATAATTAAATATGTTTAAAAGAAAATTCAATTATTAATTTCTCATAAAAATTTAAATATTATTGTAACACCCCAAAATTTTAAATTTATGAGTATTTTTGGTATTTTAATTTTATTTAAATTTTAGGAATTTTTTTGAGATTTTTCGGATTTTAAAAATCGGGTTCGATTTTCCGAAAATATAAACTTTAATGATTTTTAAAAATTTATTTAAAGACCACGTGGCAAAACTAAAAATATATTTGGAGTCTACGTATTTTTCTGAGTTTTCTGAAATTTTTTTTTGGAATTTTTGGACCTCGTTTTCGGTCCCGAGGCAGAGTAAAAATTCAAAATTTTGTATTCTGAATCGAACCGGCCGAATCGAACCGGACCGGATCGGACCGGTCGAATCGGACCGGCCTTTTCCTTTTTCTTCTTCCCTTCCCCGCGCGCGTCGTCCCTCTCCCTTTTCTCTCGTTTCTCTCTCCTCCCCACCCCGGGCCACGACCACCAACCCAGCCCCCGCCAGCCGCCTTAGCCGTGGCCGCCACCCAAACGGCCGGAAAAACGCGTAACGCCTGCTCAAGGCCGCTTTAGCTTCCCGCCAAATCCGACCGATCCGGCCACCAATTGGACCGGGTCTTGTGTCAAAATCATCTACTCGCGAGAGCTTTCCATAGACACCAAGAACGCCAAATCCATCGAGCGGTTTGTCCGATTTTTGCTCGGGAAAATTTTAGCCCATTTCGACTTTTGGGCTAGATTTCTCAAAACCGTGAATCCACGAAAACCGAGGCCACCAAGACTCTCCATTCGTCGAGCTTCGCAACGATATAAATTTCGAATTTTTCGACACCGCTTTTCGGTGGGTCCACGAAACTTCGCAGTGTTTTTCCGAGCATTAAATGAGCTTAGAAAATTCTGAAAATTTACGTACTAACCCCGTGTTATGGGCTTCGTGTAGGTATCCTCAATTCACGGAAATTGTGATTGGCCAAGATGCATGAATTTCCGCCGACACTGCACGGAAAAGTCTCGAATTGGACCGAGGTTTTGGCTACCCCATTGTCGACGTCGAGTGCGTCCGAAGTCGGAATCGGCAAGGTAACCCGAACCTTGCTTTTCGTAATTTTCTAGTGCTTAAATAGGATTAAAAATCCATAAAATATTCGTGGTAACTTAGAAAATTACGATTCTTTTTGCAATAGCTTAATAATATTGCTAAGGACCGCGGGGCAAAGTTTTAGAATTTTTAGAGCTTATTTGGGCAGTTTTTGCAAAAATGGTCAATTATAGGGACTAAATTGAAATTTTACATGTTGTGATGGATGATTGAATTGGTGGGCCCAGGAGGGGCTGTGTGATGTGATTGAGTTGTAGACATATGGATTGTGAATATAGAAGTGTGTTTTGAGCCCTTTTGCGGGTTGGGTAGGTCCTCGGTAGAGGGGAGATTCTGCCGGAATTTCGGCACGACTTAGGACGTATTGGTCTTTTTCTTTGTTTGTATTGAGTCAAATTTATTAAATGATTGTAATAAAATTATCAGGTGAGCCGGGACAGCCTTCTTCCTCCGCCCAGCCGCCTCAGTGACCATCGTCAAGTCTGTGAGTAGAATATTAATTTTAATTGTAATTTCGATATTATTATATGTTCAGCATGCCCATGCATCACTTATATGCATATATTTATGTAGTTAAACTCTAGGCATGATTTATGTTGCATTCATAATCGTTGATGTGCCATGGTTGTTGTTGTGGTAATTTGGAGGCGGTGTCGTGCGTTGGCGTGCGTGTGATGAGGTGTGGACTATGGATAGGGCCAGGCGATCCACGGCTTGAGTAATTGTTGGGACCCGATCCTTGAGGGTAGTCACGGCTTGAGTAATTGGGACCCTCGATTTGGTTATTAAGTGGAAGTCGAGCTTGAGTAATTGGCACGGGTTGGATTTAAGAGAGTCGTATAGGGATCGACTCCCATATGTTATGATTGATACTACAGGGTGTGTGAGTGCTCCAAATTACCTTTTGATGTTATGATGTGAAAATGTTGTTGATGTTGCATTTCATTCTACAGGGTGCATTAGTTCTAGATAGTTATAGAGATTATGGTTAAAATTGATATTTTACTCTCTCGAGTCGAGCACTCCTCTGTTCAATATTTTTCAAAGCTACAGGAGGATTTTATTTTGGTTAACCTGCTTTTCTCCCTCGCAGGTCAATTATTACTGTTTGTATAAACTTGTTAAATCTTAGAATTTTCGCATGTGTTAGAAATGTTATTTGATTTGGGTCTGTAAACTAAATTATTATTTTGGGACCTGTAAACTTAATATGCTATGCATGTTTGATGGATTGGATGAGGGAGCTGAGCTCCCATTTATTATTATGTTGATGAGTATGTGGAGGGTGAGCTGAGCTCCCCAATTGACTATATATTGTGTTTACAGGTCGGGTGAGTCGAAAACTCCCCGTTGGTAAGTCCATTTTATGGCCGGACTCTGTCCGTTTGTTTTCTTGATATTGGGCCCAAATGGGCCTTAGAGTTGGGTTAATGAACAGTTAGGCTTACTACGGGCCTCGGGGGCTTTAGGCTGGCCCAGGTCCTAGTGCCGGTCCGGCCCATAGGTTGGGTCGTGACAAATGTGGTATCAGAGCTTAGGCTCCAGATTCTTAGGGAATGTTGTCTAAAGTGTTGGGAAAAGTCTAATAGGAGTCACATGCGGAAAAATAGGGTCCATATTCGTCTTGCATTGTCTTTGCTTCTAGTTTCTGCTTCATATATTGTGTGTAAATATGAGTCTATAGAGCTGTGCAATGTGCGCTTTGAATTTTGTGGGCTAATCTTTGCTGAATTTCAGAAAATGCGTAGAAGCGGAGAGCTGCCACGCACGAGAACGGATGTGCTGACGAGGTGTCGGCACGACAGATGAGGCGCCTGCCAGGAGGCGGGTAGGAGGCCTAGAGTGCTCAAGTAGAAGAGCGACTACCCACGGTCGAGAACAGTCTTTCATGGCACAGGTCCCATGGACCCCATGGCGCTACTCTGGTCTGCAGAGAACCATCGACATGATGGCGCGATATATGGTCCACCCTCCACAGCAGCGATCCACCGCACCAAGAGGAACCTTACAAGCAGATCATAAATTTTAAGAAGTTGGTGCACAGTACTTATGATGTGTCGACGATGCATATCGGTTTAGATTCCCGCATGTGCAGAATGCAATTACTGATTGATCGATAAAAGATTGATAGAGTGTGTGCAGCATGTCATGGGGCCTATGCCTAGACAATGGATGAATGACTACGTGTTACCCCGGATGGAGGGATTGACATGGGCTCAGTTTGTGGAACTTTTTATCAATCGGTTTGTGCCAGAAAGCTTCAGAGATCAGAAGCAGTGGGCCTTTGAGGCCTTAAGACAGAATGGCAGGTCTGTAGATGAATATGCTACATAATTTCTGGAATTGAGCAGATATGCCCTTACAGCAATATCTACAGAGACTATGAAGGTGAAAAGATTCCTAAAGGGGCTTGACAAGAGGTATGCAAACCTGGCCATGATGTCTGATCAGTCTTTTGACGTGGTAGTTGATCGAGCCAGACAGATAGAGATTAGCTATGCTGTGGATGACAGCGGAAGAGCAAAGAAAAATAGAGCAGAGGGTTCCTCAGGTGTCCCTTCCATGGGTACTCCGGACAGTGGTGGCCAGGGTAGTTACAGAGGAAAGGGTAGGAGCAAGAGAAGTGGTTTTAGACACAAACCACAAGGATTCAGACCAGGGTACAGATCCAGCAGTGGTCAGTTCGAGTACATGATTCTGGGTGCAGTTCAGATCCTCTTTGTACCGTGTGCAGTGTGGAAGAGGACATTTAGGACCTTGTTTGATGGGGTCAGGAGTATGCTTCAGGTGTGGCCAACCATGTCACTTTGCTAGGGAATGCCCCATGTTCAGCGAGCCACAGATGATGGGGTCACGAGTTACATTGCAAATATTCCTCGCCGATTGTATCCGGTACTTCCAACATGGCGGCGATCGATTCGATGGCCGAGGACAAGGGGACGTGGATTTGGAGGCGGTCGAGAGGTAGAAGTCAGTATCAAGGTTCTGCCACTCAGGGTAGGGGTCAAGCTCGGGTTTTCACCCTGACCCACTAGGATGCTCAGGCTTCCAATGCAGTTGTGGCAGGTATTCTGGGTTTAGCTGGCTACTATAGGCGTTTTGTGCAAGATTTCTCCAGGATAGCGGCTCCCCTAACTAAGTTAACCAGGAAGAATGTTCCATTCATTTGGACAGATGACTGTGAGAAGAGTTTCCAGAAGCTTAAGGTGTGTCTAACTACTGCCCCTGTGTTGACACTACCTGTGAGTGGTGAAGGATACACCGTGTATTGTAACGCCTCCAGAGTTGGCCTAGGGTGTGTCTTGATGCAGAATGGAAAGGTAGTAGCTTATGCTTCAAGGCAGCTAAAGAGGCATGAGCAGAACTACCCCACTCATGATTTGGAAATGGCAGCTATAATCTTTGCACTAAAGATCTGGAGACACTATCTGTATGGTGAAGTGTGCGAGATATACACCGACCACAAGAGCTTGAAGTACATCTTCCAACAGAGGGATTTAAACTTGAGACAGAGAAGATGGATAGAGCTTCTGAAAGACTATGATTGCACCATCCAGTACCACCCTGGAAAGGCCAATGTTGTGGCAGATGCCTTGAGCAGAAAATCTTCTGGCAGTTTAGCGCACATTTCAGTAGAGAAGAGACCATTGATTCAGGAGGTACATTAGTTGATGGATCAAGGTTTAATCCTAGATCTTTTAGATGAGGGGGTATTGTTGGCTCACTTTTCAGTGAGGCCAGACTTGAGGGATAGAGTTAGAGTTTCCTAGCACAGAGACCAACAACTGATGAAGATTATAGAAAGAGTACAGCAAGGTGAAGGTGGTGAGTTTGGATTTGCCAATGATGGCGCCCTAGTGCAAGGTTCTAGGATATGTGTGCCCGATGTGGACAACCTCAGGAATGAAATCATGCGAGAGGCACACTACACATCGCATGTCCACCTGAGTTCCACCAAGATGTACCATGATGTGAAGGATAGCTATTGGTGGAATGGCATGAAGAGAGACATAGCAGACTTTGTGTCCAAGTGCTTGACTTGTCAGAAGGTGAAGTTTGAACACCAGAGACCGTCAGGGAAGCTGCAAGAGCTCCCTATCCCAGAATGGAAGTGAGAAATGATCACTATAGATTTTGTGACTGGGTTGCCTCGTACCACGCGAGGATATGATTCGATATGGGTAATTGTAGACCGCTTGACCAAATTAACTCACTTCTTACTCAGAAGACTACATACTGTGGGCACAAGATGCCCTCTACATTCGAGAAATAGTCGGATTGCATGGAGTTCCGGCTTCCATAATATCGGCGAAGAGCCCGATTCACTTCTCGACTTTGGAGAAAGTTACAGGAGGCACTTGGCACACAGTTGAACTTCAGTACGGCTTTCCACCCTCAGACGGATGGACAGTCTGAAAGGACAATCTAAACACTGGAAGACATGCTTCGCATGAGTGTCTTGGATTTTGGAGGTCAATGGGATGAGTAGCTAACTTTGGTGGAGTTTGCCTACAACAACAGTTATCACTCCAGCATAGGGATGGCACCCTATGAGGCATTATATGGAAGAAAGTGTAGGTCTCCTCTGTGTTGGACAGAAATGGGGGAAGCGAAGGTGCATGATGTAGACCTGGTGCAGTACACTTCAGAGATGGTTCCCTTAATCAGGGAACGACTGAAAACAGCTTTCAGTAGGCAGAAGAGTTATGCAGACCCCAGACGAAGGGATGTGGAGTTTGCAGTGGGCGACTATGTATTTCTGAAGGTTTCTCCAATGAAGGGAGTCATGAGATTTGGAAAGAAGGGCAAGTTGGCACCTCGGTATATTGGACCTTTTGAGGTTACTGATAGAGTTGGGGCAGTTGCCTACCGGTTGGAGCTACCACCCAACCTTTCTCACGTTCATCCCGTGTTTCACATCTCCATGCTCAGGAAATACATTCCCGATCCTTCTCATGTACTCGCAATGGATGTGATAGAGCTAAAAGAGAACTTGACATTTGAGGAGCAGCCTGTAGCCATAGTGGACTACCAAGTGAGACAGCTGAGATCAAAGCAGATCCCTATGGTTAAGGTTTTGTGGAGGAGTCAGTCAGTGGAAGAGTGCACCTGGGAGTCAGAGCGGGACATGCGTAGCAAGTACCCTTACTTGTTCAATGTATAATCATGTGCTTTATTCTGCCTTGTGTAAAATTCGAGGACGAATTTTCTGTAAGGGGGGAAGAATGTAACACCCCAAAATTTTAAATTTTATGAGCATTTTTGGTATTTTAATTTTATTTAAATTTTAGGAATTTTTTTGAGATTTTTCGGATTTTAAAAATCGGGTTCGATTTTCCGAAAATATAAACTTTAATGATTTTTAAAAATTTATTTAAAGACCACGTGGAAAAACTAAAAATATATTTGGAGTCTACGTATTTTTCTGAGTTTTCTGGAATTTTTTTCTGAATTTTTGGACCTCGTTTTCAGTCCCGAGGCAGAGTAAAAATTCAAAATTTTGTATTCTGAATCGAATCGGCCGAATCGAACCGGACCGGATCGGACCGATCGAATTGGACCGGCCTTTTCCTTTTTCTTCTTCCCTTCCCCGCGCACGTCGTCCCTCTCCCTTTTCTCTCTCGTTTCTCTCTCCTCCCCACCCCACCGCGCCACCATTGACCCAGCCAGCGCCGCCGTGACCAGTGCCGCCAAATAGCCGGAAAAACGCGCCACAACGCCCTCGCCGCCTTCCCGGCCAAATCCGGCCGATCTGGCCACCAATTGGACCGGGTCTTGTGTCAAAAATCATCTACTCGGCGAGAGCTTTCCATAGACACCAAGAACGCCGAAATCCATCGAGCGGTTTGTCCAATTTTTGCTCGGGAAGATTTTAGCCCATTTCGATTTTTGGGCTAGATTTCTCGAAAACCGTGAATCCCACGAGAAAACCGAGGCCACCAGTACGCTCCATTCGTCGAGAGCTTCGCAACGATATAAATTTCGAATTTTTCCGACACCGTTTTTCGGTGGGTCCCACGAAACTTCGCAGTGTTTTTCCGAGCATTAAATGAGCTTAGAAAATTCTGAAAAATTTACGTACTAACCCCCGTGTTATGGGCTTCGTGTAGGTATCTTCAATTCGCGGAAATTCGATGCTGGCCGGTCAGTGAATTTCCCGGCGATGCACTGCTTCTAGAAAAGTCTCCGAATTGGACCGAGGTTTTGGCTACCCCCCCATTGTCAGACGTCCCGAGTGCGTCCCCGAAGTCGGAATCGGCAAAGGTAAACCCGAACCTTGCTTTTTCGTAATTTTCTAGTGCTTAAATAGGATTAAAAATCCATAAAATATTCGTGGTAACTTAGAAAATTACGATTCTTTTTGCAATAGCTTAATAATATTTCTAAGGACCGCGGGGCAAAGTTTTAGAATTTTTAGAGCTTATTTGGGCAATTTTTGCAAAAATGGTCAATTATAGGGACTAAATTGAAATTTTACATGTTGTGATGGATGATTGAATTGGTGGGCCCAGGAGGGGCTGTGTGATGTGATTGAGTTGTGGACATATGGATTGTGAATATAGAAGTGTGTTTTGAGCCCTTTTGCAGGTTGGGTAGGTCTTAGGTATAGGGGAGACTCTGCCGGATTTTCGGCACGATTTAGGACGTATTGGTCTTTTTCTTTGTTTGTATTGAGTCAAATTTATTAAATGATTGTAATAAAATTATCAGGTGAGCCGGGACAGCCTTCTTCCTCCGCCCAGCCGCCTCAGTGACCATCGTCAAGTCTGTGAGTAGAATATTAATTTTAATTGTAATTTCGATATTATTATATGTTCAGCATGCCCATGCATCACTTATATGCATATATTTATGTAGTTAAACTCTAGGCACGATTTATGTTGCATTCATAACTGTTGATGTGCCATGGTTGTTGTTGTGGTAATTTGGAGCAGTGTGCGTGCGTTGGCGTGCGTGTGATGAGGTGTGGACTATGGATAGGGCCAGGCGATCCACGGCTTGAGTAATTCGCTAGGACCCGATCCTTCGAGGGGTAGTCACGGCTTGAGTAATTGGGACCCTCGATTTGGTTATTAAGTGGAAGTCCGAGCTTGAGTAATTCACGCACCAGGTTGGATTTAAGAGAGTCAGTATAGGATCAACTCCCATATGTTATGATTGATACTACAGGTGTGTGAGTGCTCCAAATTACCTTTTGATGTTATGATGTGAAAATGTTGTTGATGTTGCATTTCACTCTACGAGTGCATTAGTTCTAGATAGTTATAGAGATTATGGTTAAAATTGATATTTTACTCTCTGAGTCGAACGCTCACTCTGTTCAATATTTTTCAAAGCTACAGAGGATTTTATTTTGGTTAACTGCTTTTCTCCCTCGCAGTCAATTATTCTTGCTTGTATAAACTTGTTAAATCTTAGAATTTCCGCATGTGTTAGAAATGTTATTTGATTTGGGTCTGTAAACTAAATTATTATTTTGGGACCTGTAAACTTAATATGCTATGCATGTTTGATGGATTGGATGAGGGAGCTGAGCTCCCATTTATTATTATGTTGATGAGTATGTGGAGGGTGAGCTGAGCTCCCCAATTGACTATATATTGTGTTTACAGTCGGGTGAGTGAAAACTCCCGTTGGTAAGTCCATTTTATGGCCGGACTCTGTTCGTTTGTTTTCTTGATATTGGGCCCAAATGGGCCTTAGAGTTGGGTTAATGAACAGTTAGGCTTACTACGGGCCTCGGGGGCTTTAGGCTGGCCCAGGTCCTAGTGTCGGTCCGGCCCATAGGTTGGGTCGTGACAATTATAATGTTTGATTCTAATTTGGAGCAAAATTAAATTTTCAGTTGTTACAAATTTTGAAATTAAAATCTTGTATTGGTAAATTATTAGCAATTAAATATTAAATTTAATTATAATAAATATATTTATAAATATTTCACTAAACGATTTTGATTTTGTTTTAAAGTAAATATAGATTTTGATTTTATTGCTAACATTTTTAAATTAAAAATTAGAAAACATGAATACAATTATATTTAGTAATTAATACTTTTTATTATTTAAATTTAAAAGATCAAATTAA
This sequence comes from Hevea brasiliensis, assembly GCF_030052815.1. Taxonomy (NCBI): domain Eukaryota; kingdom Viridiplantae; phylum Streptophyta; class Magnoliopsida; order Malpighiales; family Euphorbiaceae; genus Hevea; species Hevea brasiliensis. The sequence continues at coordinate 10,130,075 of NC_079502.1, read as the reverse complement.
TTAAGAATTATATTTATAAAATTAAAGTATATAGTAATTGTATATTATAATTGTTTAATAAATATAGAAAAAATTACCATCAATAAAAATATTTAAAAAGAAACTAAAACATTAAATAAAAAATATAATTAAATACTTAACATAAAAGACAATAATTATTATAATTATAAAATAGAATAATTTTTATATTGTAAATGCCATACGATAAAACTAAGAGAAAATATATCCATATGATAAATTCTCTTTTTAGAATGTTAATACCAAAAGAAAACATTTCTATACATTACTAACTGTTTAGGAAATATATAAAAAATTACTATAAATAAAAGTATTTGAAAAAAATTAAAAAGAGAATTAAATAGAAAATAAAATTAAATACTTAACATAAAAGATAATAATTATTATAATTATAAAATAAAATAATTTTTACATAATAAGTATTACAATAAAAAAATTAAGAAAAAATATGACAATATAGTAAGTTTTTCTTTTTTAGAATGTCACGTGGCAATATCTTACTTTTTATATGATTTATTTTATAATTATTTAATTTAAAACAAAATAAATATTACTTTATTATAAAAAAATAATATGATTTAACAAGATTTCATTTAATTTTTAGAAAATGATTTTTTTAATAAAATAATTAATTATAAAAAAAATTTATTAACTTAAAAAAATTTCTTCACATAAAAAACATATATAATATTTTCTAATAATATTAAAAAATTATAAATAAAATTAAATAAGATATATTTATTTAATATTTTAGATTTAATATATATTATTTTAATTAAAATTTAAAATATTATGAAAAATATGATAATTTGATATATTAAAAAAATTTTATTTTTTTCATTAAGTTAATAAAATTTTTTATAATTAATTATTTTATTAAAAAAATATTATTTTACAAAAATTTAATAAGATTAATTTTAAAATAATATTTACTTTATATATATATATATATATATATATATATATATATATATATATATATATATATATATAAAATAAAAGCTGAAAAGTGAAGGTTCCCTTTTCTGAACCACAGCCACAAGATGCGGGCCATAGATGGGCCCCATTTGATTAAGCAGAAAACTAGCCATTCACAGAGATCTCCCTCATTCACTCGCTGACACACACAGACAATCTCATACTTCATGTTCCTATCAAAATGGAGCACAATCTAACACTCCAACTAATCCTACGTGGCACTCATCCATTCCTCCATTAAACCCCACACAACCCAGATCCCATATCAACGATCCTGATAATCGAAACAAACGCTGAAAGCCTCTTAATCAATTAATTATATTTAAGTGCCAAGCCAAACCAACAATAACAAATATTTTAGAGGTAATGGTGACGAGGAGTATGATTGTGACCCCATTTTTTTTATCATTTCCTTTTCAAGCATTTGTATTGATATATATAGGTCTCTGTGAAGGAGATTGCAGACACGAAGAAGAGAAGAGAAGAGGAGAAGAGAAGAGAAAATGGAAGTAGGGTTCTTGGGTCTGGGGATAATGGGAAAGGCCATGGCCACCAATTTGATTAAGAGTGGCTTCAAGGTCACTGTTTGGAACAGGACACTCTCCAAGGTAATCTTCACTTCTACTTTTTCTTTTGGGAAAAATACTTGATGCCCAATTGATTTTTTTTTTTTTTCAGTGTAATGAACTGGTGGAGTTAGGCGCATCAATTGGAGAAACTCCTGCAGCTGTGGTCAAGAAGTGTGAGCTTACCATTGCTATATTATCTGATCCTGCTGCCACTCTTTCGGTCTGTATTTTTCCTGTTTCTGGTTTCCAATACTTCCCTTTTGTCTACAATGAAAATATATATACATATATTTCTTTAAAATATTTTTATTACTGAAATCGATGATCTGTTCAGGTGGTTTTTGACAAAGATGGGGTTCTTGAAGAAATTTGCAATGGAAAAGGTTATATTGACATGTCAACTGTTGATCCTGAAACTTCCACCAACATCAGCAAGGTTTGTATTAGATGCTAAATGCTAATTCTACTATTCTTTCCTTTGAATGATTCTACCTAGTATTGATTTCAGAATTGGTAGAGAGAAGGAAATTTTTACATTATAATATGCTTGCTTAAGTTATTTAGACTAGTCATGTGCTTCATCTAGTTTTGAATCATAAGCTCTTTTTAGTTTTATCTTATTGCTGCTAAAAGCTGTGGCAGATTTCCTAGACGCCTGTAAATTGCTTTTATCATACGTAGAGAGGGTGGTTTCTTTCCTGTTTAGCAAACTATTTAGAGCCACATTTATTTTGTTAATTACTATCATCTGCTGATTACATCTGCAGGCAATTACGGCAAAGGGTGGTTTTTTCCTTGAAGCTCCTGTTTCAGGTAGTAAGCAACCTGCAGAAGCTGGTCAATTAGTAATCCTTGCTGCTGGAGATAAGGTAAATTGACAAATTCATTTATGATTTAGATATAGCTCGGTATCTGGTGAACTTGCGTGATAGCTTTTATGCTATGATTTTGTTGGATTATGCCTTTGAGATAGTGAACAGACTAAAATTTTCCACTCTCTTGTATGCATAGGTACTATTTGCTAGTTGTTTGCATAGGCAGACGATTGAATCATGTTCCATATATAGCACCATATAATAGAGGAAGGTTATAAATATAATGCAATGATGCCAGACATATGCCCAATGCTATGGAGAGAGATATGGATAAAAACCCACTGCAGCAAGTTGAATATAATTTGAAATCTCAGATGACCCCGTCATCTTGTTCTCTGTTTGCCTATTCCTATTACTTTTTCTTCATTGTATTTTTATTTATGTGATCTTTTATTCTCTCCAGATCAGAAAGTGGTCATTGGAATTTTTTTTTTCTTGAGAATTTGTTGGGTGACTATTTGGGCTCACATGGAAATGTGCCAGTGACTTGCTTGCTTTTCCAAATAAAGAAAGAGAAAATCTGTGAAGAAAAGAAGGGTAGAAAAGAAATAAAGAACCAGCGGTGTTCTTATCTTGGAGCCTTTCTGATTAGTGCTAAGTTTAGGGTACAAAACAATTTTATTATGTCTAGGCTACTATGATAGTGACAAGCTGCAGGCTTCTTCTACATGGATATGTATTATTTTTTATAAGCTACATATGTTTTTTTCTTGTCCCTCCATTATTAACTGCCTCATATGGAGCCTTCTTTTTTATTTTTATTTTTATTTTTATTGTAGGCACTATATGATTTGGCAATTCCAGCTTTTGATGTTATGGGGAAAAAGTCTTTCTTCTTGGGGGAGATTGGAAATGGAGCAAAAATGAAACTTGTGGTCAACATGATAATGGGCAGGTAACTGGTGCCTTTTCCATTGAAGATTAAATTTAATTAGTGATAGTTGTTCCCATGCCAAGAAGAAATATAATACAAGGTAAAATGTCAGTCAGTACCCTGTAACAATTAAGAATAGCTTCTTCTTTTTTTACAACTACAATGTGCTTGCATCAATCTAGCTATTATGTGGCTAAAATTTTGCCAAAGGGATCATAATAATATTCTTCTTACATGTTAGTATTTAGAGGAAAATGAATAAATGGAAGGATGGTGAATTTCATTATTCAGAATATTATCTATTTTCTATATTGCAGCTTATCCTGTGTCTATTCTTGTCTCAGTTAATAGATTAACTATGGTAAACTGGATGGTCTTTTGCATTGCACATTATCAACATAATGCTGAGGAACGGTTGAAAAGGGAATCCACTAAAAAATCATACATTTCAATTCAAATTTCATTTTACATATTCTAAGGCTAATATGTAGTTGTAATCCTTTAATTCTCATAGAAATTTAATTTATTTCTTTTAGCGGGATTCCTTACTAACAAAATGAAAACATTTTGTCATTAGTTATTTTAACTAGAGAGTTGTTAGATGTTTACAGCAGAGATCCATTAAATCTGTATATGTTGCTTTAGGCAAAGCCACAGAATCATGCTTGATTTTATATATCGTCAAGTATAGGTGAGCTAAATAAAGGCCGCTAGATGTAGAAAGAATCCACCATAGAATTGTCTGCATATTTTGAGCTGACTTAAACAACCCTACTTATGTTTTGAAGATACAGAAGATGTTCATATACTCAATGTTGGATAGGGTTTGGTTTCTCATCTTTTGCAGTATGATGAATGCATTTTCTGAGGGACTGGTGCTGGCAGAAAGGAGTGGACTGAACCCTGTCAATCTTCTTGATGTGTTGGTGAGAAAGCAAGCTGCAACTTGTGTGTTAACCTATTTTGGAATTTGGAATTCTGGTTTAGTGTTGATTACCTATTTTCTGGCAGGATCTAGGCGGAATTGCCAATCCCATGTTTAGGGGGAAAGGACCAGCTATGCTCAAGAGCAATTACTCCCCTGCATTTCCTCTGAAACATCAGCAGAAGGACATGAGGTTGGCTCTTGCCCTTGGGGATGAAAATGCTGTATCAATGCCAGTAGCAGCTGCAGCAAATGAGGTTGTGCTCTTCTTTCATCTTATTTACCTCTCCCCAGACTGAAAATTGGGCTGGTGATATGTTAGATAGGGATTTTGAGATAGCATGATGCCATGAATTTATTAGATAATACATCAAATTTATTTGAAATAAGTAATCATGTAAATGCCTTTATAGTTCTATATTTGTTTCATGTTGCTTTGTTATATATGTTCCCCGTTCTCTATCTATATGTTCATGGATAAATCCTATCAAGAATTGTGGTTTGGATAATTCCACACACCTTCTTAACAGTGCAATTAGCTTTAATTTTTTATTTTCCAACCCCTCCTATTTAGATTTCCTGAAGCCATATAAGTTTCCTACAGAATTGCTGATAAATGTGTCGAACTTTTATTTAGTCCTACATGAATCCATATTGAATGACATCCTTGTGTTTATATTCAAACATAAAACTTGTCATAGCAAGAGTAGAACCATAAAGTAGCAAAACAATGCTGGATGTGGATGTCTTATCTTACAGGAAGTTGTTTGATTATTGAACCGGAAACTCATCAATTAATGTTTCCTTGCAGGCTTTCAAGAAGGCCAGAAGCATGGGATTAGGGGACCTAGACTTTTCGGCTGTTTATGACATAGTGAAGGTGCAAAAGGATTAATCTATTGTATTTTCATTTATATGGCTTTCAGCAGAGTGTTGGGCGTCAGCTTTGTTAGTTACTCCACAAGTTGTGGCTTTGTGGTATTTATGCAACTTGAAATAATGTGTTAAGAGGTTCTGAACTTATTTTCATCATAGGCCACAGGAAATTCCTTTTTTTCTGGTGTCATGGTGAACTCCTGCTTACCATTGCCGCAGAATGGAATTAAGGGTTGCATTGCTAATTTGCTCTGCCTTCTGTCCATTACAAAATACACAAACACACACACACACACACACACACACACACACACACACACGTATATAGTAGAAGAGAGATGCGAGGAGTAGACAACTCCTGAAGAAAAAGTAAGCTTCAGCATTGTGCTCTTTACATTGACAACATTTTATTTTCCCTCAAAATAATTGGACTGTCAAGCATACATTTACAAAATTTGATTCAACCAAATACCTGAAGTAGCAAAAATATCCTTTTTCTACAAGAAAACAAGGGAATCGATGTTATTTTTGCTACTAAGGGTCATGGTAAAAATATGTTTCAAAAACTAAAATTTCCTGATTATGGATATCTATTTTAATGCTGTACATAATCTAATTGACTGCCATAGCACAGCAATAGTAAAAAATTGGAAATATCAAAGCTCTGCTCTACAAAAACTTGTATATATTGCTCGACCGCCCGAGTTCAGACCAGAAATGCAACACGGTGATTCTTTTCAGAAGCAAAGGTGGTTCAGCTTGCAATGCAAACTTCTTCCTCTTATTTTTATGAATCCTGTCTGAAGCCTCTGAAGATGCATCCATAATCAGGCTGTCCTGCTATTTATGTATCTTTCTATTAGCAAAGGCAACTCGCAACCCTTTTCTTCCTTTAACAACTAAAAATTTCTTGCTCAAACAGAGGGGTTCAGTAGACATAAACCATCCCTCGACCTGCTCAATAAACCATCCCTGAACCAGCTTCAATGTCAAGCCCAAGACTGCAGCAAGTTCTTCAATAGCTATATGCGTAGGATACTTGTGCTCTGCTTGAAACACCACCACCACCACCTTAGAAAATGAATAACGGAAAATATGTAATTATAATTTTGATTTATCAAGCACTGGTCTTCAAAGAAATTTCAAGCGAAATGAGGCCCTATTTACCTGTGAGAAGCAGTTTTCTGTTTTTTATTTTTTAAGAAAACTCTAATTTTTATTTTTTTAAAAAATAAGAAAAAAAATGTAAAACACGTTCATCCAACAATAACAGAAAATAATTTTCTAATTTAAAAAATAAAAAAAGTTATTCATATCTTTCCTAAATTTAAAAAAAAAATCATAATACAATATAATTAAAAACTTATTTTTACTTTTAAAATTTATTTTACTAAATCTAATTTATTTATTTTAAAATAATATGATTAATTTTTTATTATTATAAATAAATATTTTCTTAAATAATTATTTAATTTTAACTAAAAAAATTTATAATATAATTTTGATTATAAAAAAAAATGCTTTCATTTAAAAAATAGAACAAATAACTTAAAATTATTTTTCAAATCTCAAGTAAAATTTAAAAAAGTGCAAACTTAATTTTCTATGTGAAACTCTGTTTTGCATCTTCCTTTGAAGATTTTTTTCCAGAACAGTGCTCAAGTTCCACAACCACAAGTGAACAGGTAATTATTATTTCCATATTGGTCTTTTACAAATTATAGATCTTTTTATGTAAATCCAATTTCACAATTTATGAAAGAGTTTATATTAAATTAAATTTTGATTTAAAGGTAATAAAAGAAATTCCTTGATGCGAAAATTAAATTGCTTCTGGGAAAAGTATGGAGCGCATTCACAAAGAAACTAAACCCACAACCATGAACTTCCACTGTATAAAATTAAGTTGGAATTCACCAAAAAAAAAATCACACCCGCACATAAAAAGACAAACAAAAGTTTTAAGTACCAGCATGGAATTTCTCAAGGGCTTGAAGCTGAAGTGGCGATGTTCTCCTCATTTCCATCTGTCCCCTCCTCTGCTTCAATCAACTTATCAGCCGTGCTTGAATTAATCATACTGGATTCTTCGTAGACTGACTATAACTAATGAAAGGACCAAAAAAAAAAAAAAATTCACATATCCTCCAAAAGAACGGAATCCCGAGACGAGAATTCATACATATATTATAAAGAAATGAAATGAAGTGACAATCCTACTCTGAGACACCAAAATCACACAAATGAACCAATCATTCATGTCAAAGAGCACCTTAGTATCAGTGGGACTGTAAGTAAGAAGAAAATATAGCGAAACTGAGAGTGGAGAGTGTAAGGGAGATGAGAGTAAAGCATTTAGTGATTAGTTGCAGTAGTAATGCAAATGGAGATAGAAGGGACTGAAAACGAGGTTGAAGAAGAAGAACGAGGAGATAGAGGAGGAGGAGGGACCAGTAGAGAGAGTTTACCAAAGTTGTAGGGTTTTGGGTTTTATTTTTTACCAGATTTTAACACATGGATCTATTGAGGGCTTTTGCTTTTATTTTTTCTTCGAAATTTCTATTGTGGCTCCTCTTTCTCTCTAGTTTCAGTCAACTGCCATCAGGGATACGGTGTCGTTCTTAAGGACCAACACTGAGTTTTTCTGAGAACCCAGCTGCGCCCAAACCAACCCAACCCAACCAAAGCCTCACCAGAGCGAGAAATAGGTCTGGAGTCAGGGCTTGTCTCTCTGTGCTAATGTCCTATATATTTGTTGTTCTTTTGCTTATTGTGAAGAGAGCTTCCAAACAAGGATGTTGGATAACGATTGCCCGCTCTTAACCCCACCTCCAAAACGATCATCTCTGAAAACCCAATCGCATTTCAATACCTTCCCTACCCTCTTTGGAAACACAAGGTTCGTCTGAATTTATCATTTTCTTTTTCTTGTTTCCAAATTTTTTTATCTTGCATTCAATTGGGGGGGACATGTTTGTTCAATTGCCTTTGGAATGGTGAAGTGTAGTTGAGGGAGAGCTGTTACAGAAGGGTGCGCAAGGACAGCAATCGCTTGCTTTGGAAATGAGGTTGCCCCGCTGCTAAATCCCTCGGTAACAAGGTTTTCTTTCTTAATTACATATTTTATTGTACCTTCTTTGGAATAATATTCTGTATTCACTTGTTTTCTTGTTTATCTTTATTGGGTCTTCCAAGGTTTATCTATTCTTTGGACTGATTGGGTCTTAGGTATTGGATTTTCATGTATGGAATGCTTTGTGATTTTGGCATTAAAACGTTGAGATATTTGACCCTTAGTTAGCTGCTATGAATGTGTATTATAATTAGGTTAGAATATGTACTTTCCTATTTTAATTTTCTTTCTATTTTGCAACCTTCCTATTTGTATAAATTCTGGTCAAGTTTGAGGGAATAATAAAGCTTTAAGCTTTTAGCTCCTTCATCATCTCTCTTTCTTCTTCCTTTCTACTCTATTTCATGGTATCACAGCTAAAAAAAGGCATTATTTCCTTTTATTTCTCTGTTCCTATTAAAAAAAAGCACTGCCATCTTTAGTTTACTCGTTCTTAGAAGGAGGTAGATGACACCACCAGTCTAGGAAGGTTCTGTAGCTGTCACCCCTCAGAATTCTAGCACCAGATTCTTCTCCATATCCCCACTAGCCGACACAGTGTGTCCAGCATCGTTACATGTGACAACCCCGTCAGACTTTCTGGGTTCCGTTAGACGTTTCAATTGTCAAATAGCCAGCTGCACCCACCTCTTCTGATTTCCAGCCCTTCACCAGCCAAGATGGCAATTTGATGAAGTTTGTAAGAGAGATTCATACCATGTTTTTGGGCTGAAGGCTTGATGCTACTTTTGTTAAGGAGGATTCCACAGAGCCGACTTATGAACCCGCCAGGAGTTCCAGAAAGAATCCTTCAACATCTACTGCTCTTGTCCCCTAAGTATCTCTGCCACTTTTGCAGATTTTCTTTACTATAGAAAATTGTTAACTCGGTCTCTGTCCTTTTTCATGTTCCAATGATGCCCCTCTTTCCACATTTTGCTTTCATAGTACCAAAGCTTTTTAGGTTCGATTGTCTACTAACCAGATTGGATCTCTCGTTCCTATCTACCTCATTGATCATCTCTTCATTTTCAAACCCTGTACCCAATCCAGTCAAGGCTCAGATTGCTCAAGAGGACATCCGACAGCTTTTTGCTTTGTCCTTAGACCGGCTAACTTTCAATAACATTACTCATGCTAATAGCTCAATTGCCCTTCTGTTTTGAACCCGTTTATCTGACAATGATCGGGCTCATTTAAGAACTCTCCAGACATACTTAACACATCTCTTCACGAGCTATCAAAGAGTCACTTCTGAGGACACTTCCTTAGAACTGCAACTGAAATAGTTCCAGGACTACAAGATAAAAAGTGAGTAGGTAGAAGCTACCATCATTGCTCATAGTGACACAGTTGCCCTGCTCAAAGCCAATCTCCAAACCAAAGAGCAGAAGATGGCAGAGCTCATTGCAGAATTGAAGAGAGAATTTGTCAAAGCAAGTGACAACATGGCTAGATTGGTTAACATCTCTAGGCTTCGGACAGAGAAAGAGGCTTGCCTTTAGGGCTTAGCGTAATCCTTGAGCACCAACTGTCAGCAATCCAGGGAGTGGCTTGCTTGGAGGTAGCATCTAGCCAAACAGAAAAGAGACCATAATGAGCTTTGGGATCGCCGCTGGACTCCTTCGAGTCTCAACTTTCTGTGATTGAGTTGTACCCCAGTAGTTTGAGGTTATTTTTTATGCACTCATAGTTATTCCTCCATCTCCATTGCACATTTGTACAACCGTGTGATCGACTTTTGTATTGATTTGATTTTGATGATGTATAGGCTGAGCCCTGATTTTTAGCCGTGAACTGATGAGTAGGGTTGAGTCCTCTACTTGTGATTGTTATTTGATGACCAGGGTTGAGCCTTTTGATATGCCATTGCCACCCACTGTACTGTATATGAACTATTTTGAGCAGATAAAGCCCTTCTGCTTGCTTTGTTTAACTTATCTGACCATGATAGGAACAGTAGAACAACTTCTCTGAAAACCGTTTGTCCATTATACTATTGCTTTAATTTTGATGATACCACAGCTCAGTGGCCTTAAGGCCAGTCCCATGTGGGTCAACTCAATGGCCTTGCACCACTTCTTCTTGAACTTTAGATTGTGCCACTTTTAAGATACTAGGATAGGACCTTTTAAGATGGTGTACATTGATGCACTTTTTATGGAGAACTCCATCTAGATTAAATAATTGGTATGCATTATGTCTCAAGATTGCATGCACCTTGGATGGCCCTTCCAATTGGGTGATCATTTTTCCAATTCTGTGTCTTTTGTCCTTGGACGCAAGATGACCTTCCCCACCAACTCGCTTTCCACAAAACTTTTCTTCTTCACCCTTTTGTTGTATGCTCGCGCCACCTTCTTCTTCTGAGTCGCCATTCTTTTAAAGGTATCCATCCTTTCGTCGTCCAAATCCTCAAGCTCCATTGCCATAGCCTCAATATATTCATTTGGAGTCAAACCATGCTGTCGGGCCCTGCAGATGCAATAGTAAGTGGTGTTGGGAATGATGAACTGGTACCCTATGCTACCTGCAAGTGAGAAGAGTTGTGTCAAAAAAAAAAAGATATGTGATATCTGGGGCTATCAGCTAGAGCTGATAGAGCAAAAACAGACAATGGAATCATTGAAAGCAAAGAATGTCAAAGCATAACGCATCAACTACACTACAAGTATGGAGGCAAATGGAGGTACTTGGAGTGATAGCTATGGTGGTGGGAGACGTCAACACTCCCATTGCTATGCTGGAGGGACCTGAACAATTCAAGGAAAGTTAGGTCTCATCTGGCCAGCAAGTAGGTTGGTTCAGGTGTAAAAGAATAGTGATACTTACTGGAATTGGTGGATGAAGGTAGCATATCCATGATAGTAGCATTGGGCAACAAGAAGTCTCGTGGGAGTCCTGTTGAGGTGCTAACTCAACTCTAGCTATTTCACAACAAGTTCAAGGGATTGTGAGACTTGAAAGATACTATCTTTGCCTTAAAGTTTCATTATTGAAGAGATTAGTTAGGTTGGAGTAATTAATAGCTACAAAAGAGATCCTGGTGAAGTTCATCTAGTCCTAGGTATGAAGTTCGAATGGTTGAAAATGGTTAAGCTGGCTAAGTCTGAGGTGCAATGTAGCATGGTGGTGGTTGTTCTAGTGTTTGGTATGTTCTTCTATGAAAATTGGCGTGCTAGAACCTTGGAAGGTATTCTTGGGTCTCTAGAAATTCGGAAGTGTGCTATGAGAGCAATGTGCAGTAAAGAATTCATGAAGTACAGAGGGTTGTAGCAAGATGCGGTGATCTAACTCAAGAAACAAGTTTTTGCATTGGAGGTCGGGCTGGTTTCTGGTACATTTTTATATGAAAGTTGCTTTGCTAGAACAACTGGAGATATGTTTTAATTACTAGCAGGATCAAGAAGTGAAAAAGTCTAGAGTGCGGTGGTTTTTCTAGTGATGCAACAAGATTTCTTAAGTTGCAGTGACAGTCTTCTATGATAAAGCTAGTGCAATGTACTGAATCTTACTACCATGAGGTCAATTATTAATTTTGGAGGTTGTTGTGTGAGTATGATGGATTGATATAAGATGCAATAGGGTGTAACTAAGAACTAGTACGATATAGTAAGAAACTGGGTGTTGCAATGGTGAATTTATTGATTTAGTTGGATGCACAAGGGCCAAAATGTAATTTTTTTACATATTGCCTCTACTGAGCAACCACTAATAAGTCATCTTAGCAGCATAAGTTAAGAGGGCAATAGTTCTGCTTGGTTTTCTCAATATGCAGTGAGTTTTAGCTTGGTGCAGTGTTAGGAAAGAGGGTGCAATAAGGTGCAATTATTTTTACAGAAATTTTAAAAACATTTCCCCATGGAAATAGCTCTGCCAAAATTTTTTTAACATCACTAAAGGCATAATCAAGCTCATAAGTCACAAAATTCCATGGTGCAGTACAAGTTTTCCAAGATGCAATTAACAATTTCTCTGCATTCAAGGTTCTAGAAAATTAACATGAGCTTAATTTCACAAGATTCTATAAGGTGTAACTCAATACAACATAGTGAAGTTAAGAATCACAAGATTCTAATAAGTCCATTATTCCTATTTTAAAGGATGTATCTGCCCGACTCTTACACATTTCTCCAAGTATGAGTGATCCACTAGAATTTGAATCCTCAGTCTTGGTGTGAAAAACAAAAATCAACAGGGACAAGGTGGTTATCAAAAAGGCAAAGAGAAGAAATCTCATTATACCTACTGTAATAAAGGTGCCACACATGGGATACTTGCTAGGTACTTCATGGCCAACCACCATGAACCAATCAATGCAACAATAGTAGCAGACCAACCACTAACATAGCCCAAATCGGATGCCAAACTCAATTACCTTAACAAGAGCAAATTACAATGAATATATGCAGTATTAAGCAGCAAAGCAAAAGCAATCATCCTCATTTAGCATTTCCCTCCTTGTAATTCCTTTGCTTATCTAGCCAAGTCCTCACCCACCAGTCAATGGATTTTAGATTTTGGTGCCTTTGACCATATATCTGGTAATCATAACCTTTCTCCAGTCTTACATCTCCTTCCATACCATTTAAGGTTACATTAGCTAATGGTTCACGAACAATGGATAAAAGGATGGAGAAGTAAATCTTCTTCCTTCTATTCCTTTAACCTTAATTTTGTTTGCCCTTGAATGTCCATATCATTTGATTTTTTTTAGCAAATTGACTAAACACCTTAATTGCTTAATAACCTTTACCACTGACTTTGTTCATTTGAAGGACTAGGGTACAAGGAAGCTGATTGGAGTAGCACATGAGTTACAAGGATTGTACCATCTCTGCCATTTACATTAACCAGTTGCCTTCTCTTTTGTTGATCTTCATAACCGTGTGGGTCATCCAAGTCTCACCAAGCTTTAGAAATTAGTTCCTAGTCTTTCTACATTATCTTCCTTAGAACATGAGTCGTGTCAACTTGAGAAACAAATGCATCTCTCTTTCCCAAGCGAGTCAATAATCAGGCTCCATCTATGTTTCATACTGTTCATTCTGCATGAGGCCTAAGCCGTGTCGTTTTCAAAGTTGGGATTTCATTACTTTGTTACATTTATTGATGACTATTCTCATTGACTTGGTTATTTTTAATGAAACATTATTCTGAATTATTCTTTATATTTCAAAATTTCTATACTAAGATTTGTAATTAATTTGGTGTTTCCATTAAAGTATACAATAATGTAAAAGAATATTTATCTTCTCCATTTACTAATTTCATGTCTTCTCAAGGAATCACCTATCAGATCTCTTGTGCACATGCTCCTTAACAAAATAGAGTGGCCGAATATAAAATTCGGCATCTTATTGAAACTGCCCACACCTTGCTTATACATCATAAAGTTTCCCTCCGTTTTTGGGGAGGTATTGTTCTAACCGCTTGTGATCTAATTAACCAAATGCCTTCATCTATTTTATAGCATCAAAGTTCTTATTCAATTCTATTTCCATACCACATTCCTCTCAATTACCCCTGCGTGTAGTGATGGCACTAGAAATTTTATTTAATGGGGCTTTTATTTAATTAGTCAATTTTGATTATGTGTGTGTGTGTGTGTGTTCAAAATATAGAATTGACCCAATTTTATATTTTTTTACTAGTTTCAGTGAAGGCAATTTATTAAAAACTATTAAAGATATCTTATATACCATATATATTTTTAAAAATTGTTTTATGAAGTTGAATGCATTCATTTGACTGCACTCAAGACCTTTGGCTCTGCCCTTGTTTGCGTGTGTTGGTTGTACATGTTTTCTTAATAATCACACTCCTAGAAAAGATAAACTTCAGCCTAAATTAGTTAGAGATGCCTCTTTAGGATACTTCTGTCCTGTCTTCAAAAAATTTACAAATGCTATGACCCAGCAACAAACAACTACTTGGTCTCAACAGACGTAACCTTTCTTGAAACATTTTCATATTTTTCAAGTATGACGCACAACTATCTCATTCCTAAAGCTCTGCCAATTCCTGTTCTTCCTCCACCACTGTTCACCCCCTCTCCGAGTATACTCACGTCATCCTCACCCTCTAGATAACGCCATTAATGTTTCTTTACGTGAAACAGGTACTATATTAGCTCCTAGTAACTTTCCTCCTATTCCACCGCTGATCATGCCTTCAATAGAACCAACAGTCCTCCCATCGTTTTTCAAAAAAGTTACTTGCTCCTTTTGCAACCCACATCCCATTTATAATTTTTTTTAAGTTAATATCGTTTATCACCATCCTATTCTGCCTTTGTGTCTTCTTTGTCTATTGTTCCTATACCAAAAATTGTTAGGAAAGGATTATCACATCCAGGATAGCGTGATGCAATGGTTGAGAAGATAACTGCTCTCTATAATAATGGAACTTGGGAGTTAGTTCTATTACCACAGGGCAAATCTGCTATTGGATATCACTGGGTTTATACCTTGAAAATAGGTCATGATGGAAATATTAATTAGTTGAAAGCTCATCTTGTAGCTAAAGGCTACACTCAAATATATGGGTTTGATCACAATGATACCTTCTCACCGGTGGCTATAATTGTATCAGTATGCCTTCTTATCTCCTTAGCAGCAATCCATCATTGGATGCTTCATCAATTGGATATTAGGAATGCCTTTTTACATGGAGAGCTAACCAAGGAAGTTTATATGGAACAACAATCAGGGATTATTGCTCAGAAGGAGTTTGACTTACTGTGTCATCTATGACATGCACTAAATAGTTTGAAACAATCTCTAAGAGCATGGTTTGGATGTTTTAGGGCTTTGGTCCAACAATTTGAAGTTTCTTAGAGGGAAGCTGATTATTCAGTGTTCTTTTGCCATGGTGATTATGGTAAATGCATTTATTCGACAGTCTATTTTGATGATATTTTCATAATAGTTAGTTACCATGATAAGATCTCTTGGCTCAAACAACATTTGTTTAGTCACTTTCAAACTACAAATATGATTGAGGTACACAGTCTAAGACTACCATTGTTATTTCACAAACGAAGTATGTTTTAGATATATTAGAAGAAATGGGGCATGTCAAACTGCAAACATGTAGATACTCCTATGGATCCAAATGTCAAACTTGCTCCTGGACAAGGGGAGCCATTGGAAGACCCTGGCAGATATTGAAGACAGGTGGGTAAGCTAAATTATCTCACAATAACACAACCAGATATTTCATTTGTTGTAAGTTTGGTGAGCGAGTTTCTGCCCTTGCCTATTGTTTTTGTACAAATTGTTTCTTTTGTTTTCTTGCGTGTAAATCATTCATCATTACTTATTGAGAATCTGACCATGCAAGCAACTCAATGAAGGCAGAATACGATGTATGCCGAGTATATGACATCCGTACAACTAAAATTTTTGCTAATGCAAAGACCCAACAATTATGACTAAGTTCTCAATTGTAGCCAAAGATAAGTTGGTATTTTACTTATAGAATTTTAAATTGTCTGGTTATGGATGATTTCACCTCATTTGACTTCTTTAAAGATTCTACTTAAAATTTGCAGCCTTGATAAAATTTTCTTCTTCTAGGTACCATTGGCAACCACATTCCTTTTCCATGTTTTTTACCAGTTTGTTTTAGAATTAAAATTTAAGTTATAAAATATGGTTGTGGATTCTTTATTTTTGGGTCTGTGTGTGGAAAGGAGGGAGATTGTGGGGTGGGTCTGTGTGTGGAAAGGAGGGAGATTGTGGGGGAGGAGGGGGTGAGGAAGATTACAATCAAATGCCTGAAAGCTTTGACCTACCCCTAATTTAACTTTCTAGTTGGTGTAAATAATTGCAACAAGGCTGTTGAAGTCATGGATCTTTTTTCCCTCATATAATTTTTTTCAGAAAATTGGGATATGTATGATTCTTGACGTTTTCTCTTAGTTCTGTGTTCAGCAAAGTTGTGTTCAGCAAACTCAATTTGGTGATCCAGTTTTGCTGACCACCATAACAAATTTGGCAAAAAGTTTCCTGATTATTTGTGGAGATGTAAAAACAACATATTCAACTGCTTTCCTTTTTTTTTATTTATTAAAAAAAAAAAACTAGTAATGCAATACTATCTTGCTAGTTTTTGATGGGCATGTTTCTGGTTCTTGTTCTATCCTGCTTCATTTTGTCATTTTTTTTTAAGCTTAAATATCTTCTAATGCATAAATTCTTACTTTCTTATTCATCCTTAAATATCACCATCAATAATTCATATGTAGTTTGGTTTGCATTTGCAGGTTAATTTAGACATACTGCAGACTCAATTGTCAGAAGAGCATACAAGAACATCTTGATCGTGACTGTAGATTGAGATCCAAGTTTTGCATGGAAACTAGATTTGGTTTAACTGCATTACACATCCCTTGTATGGCTTGCAAAATTTTTGAGATTGTAATGTAGCATCTTTTTTCTTATAGTACTTTAAGAAGGAAATATACTTGATAGATCACCGTTAAATTAATTTTTTTTTTTTTTTAAAGAAACGATTGGGGCGTTTGAATTTTAATTTTCAGTATTTTCAGCTGTGTTTTGTAGGTTTAATTCGTTAATTTATAAGCCCAATATTAGTCCTTTTCTTTTCCCTTGACAACGTTTATTGCACTTGATATAACCGCTATAACAGAAGATAACAATTGGTTTGGTTATTGTCGTTTCTACATCTAGTTCAGTTTGGTTTGATTATAGATTTTTTTGGAAATTAAGGTCATCCAGTTATGTTCAAAAATCATTCGCAAAACGACCAAATGTTCAATTACTTGTGAAGGCAGCCTTAAGAGTCACAGGCACTTTCGCACATTCTGGTGTTTCTTCTTAGAGAAGCCCATAAATTTTCATGAGTGCACAAGTGACCTGAGGAACAAATAGTAGTGGGGTTAATAATTCAAGTGTCTATAAAATTAAGCCTAATAAAAACAAATTATATGTACTGAATTCTGCTGGCAACAACTAACAAGACATCAACTGACAAAAAATATATTTATCCATTAAACGTACAGCTCAGAGTCAACAGCCCAACAATCATACAAAGCGAAGTAAGGTCATTTTGACATCAATAAACATATTTGTATCCACTCAAAATATCATGCTCTACCACCAAAAGAAAACCCACAAGGGAAAAAAATATATATAACTATAGAAAAGAATTAACAAAAAAAATGGAAAAAAACCTTCCCACCCCCCATCTAATGCCATTGGGGTATGCAGAACGATACTCTACATGGAGAAGTAATTCCAGCCTTCAGGCGCCCTGTGCTGGAGGAAAGTACCTTTACAGCCACCTGAATTATGCGAGACTACTTCAACCTTCCGGTATCTCAATAGCTACAATGATAAGTCCCCTGTTGGCGTTTTTATCAGTGATATGATGCAACACCAATTACAGCAGATACAAGAATACATCTACTGGAACAATTGCGCATTTCCACCCCCACTAAATAGTATGATTGCCTAATCAAGTAGTTTGGAGCAAAATATCACCACAGGAATTAAAATAGCTCCTCAGAATTGAACTTGTTCCATGCTTCCTATTTCAACATGAGAAAACCTAAAATGAGAGCCAACCAACAAGACAAAACCAGCTATACAAGTATCATGACAATACAAAATATGATTCCAAGGCTAAAACTCCTTTGTGGCTTCAAAATTTGAAACATTACCTTCAGCAAGTCAAACACCTTCTCTGCGATATATTTTTGTTCAAGATTGGCACCTTTTTGTTGTACTTTATCAGGATGGATGCATAAAGTTGCCTTCCTATAAGCTTTCTTAACAGCAGCTGCAGTAATCAAATCAGTCAACGAAACAGGCTGCCAACCGCATTCAGGCCACAGCACCTGCTCATCATGTAATAAATATTAGAAGTTTGTTGAAAATATTGATAAAATGTTTAATAATTACATAAAGGTAAGAAGTCAAAACTCAACGAAGAAATTTTGGCAAAGGTAAAGATTAAAAATAATATGAAAACAATAAATAAAATAATATAATAAAATTGAATTTTGGTTATATTTAATGTTTCCATATTCTTATCAATTAACCCTTTATTTCAGTGATTATCCTCAGGAAGTTCAAAGGTTTACAAACTGTAGAAAACACACAATAGTGCATGCAAATATAAATAAGAGTCTCGCATACACACACATTCTCAAATAGATAAGAGGAAGAGAAATCTAACAAGCCAAACAGATGCCGGAGCTTGGTGAGCTTAAATCCAATGAATAAAGAATATGCAGATGAGTTCAATATTCTAATTCATAAAATAATTCTTTTAGCATTGGACTTTATTAAGATTGCTTATTAGTTAGAAGGCAACCATTTCAAGTATATATAGCCAGATGAATAGAAGTTTCAGACTGATGACACCATCTACATTATGAGAATCTTGTAGCTATATTTTGCAATCACACTAAAGAGTTATTTAAATCAAAGATGCAGCCAGCATATAAGTCCCAGGAATTGCACTAGCATTTCTAGAGAGGAGTTCTGAAGATAAAAGGGGAAGGAGAAACAAAATTAAGTTCTGGTTCTTTAACGAGAAGGTTTTAAATTGGTAAGCCACTTGGAAATTTAATTTCCCCAAAACACTGCTGTAAAAAATTAATAGTAAATGCAAAAAAAAAAAAAAAGAAGGTTGCAGTGATAACAAATCCAGGACCCCAATAATAAAATTAATGACTTTATTATAATTCGTCCATCCCAAAAAGAACATCTCAATTCTGGATCTAATCAACTTTAGCCAAGTACCGCATAATATTTTGGTTGCACAACCACACTCTTATAATAAAATTCAACACAACAAATTCAGCTTAATTCCTCTCTGATGTCATATCAGAAAGTCAATATCTGCCTATCTCAAAACTGAGCAATGGAACTATGGATTTAAATCCTAAATGATAAAATACAGATAGAATACTGCAAAGTGCGAGACACCATGCAAGGATCCATTTCAATAAAAGATACAGCTACAACTGATCATTAACAATAATTCTCTGTAAATTAATACCATGCAGCAGATGATAAAAAAATGTATAAATAATACGAACGCACATATTGCATTGTCGATAGCAGAGCACGTAGATTCCCCTCTTTCCCTGCAGCCCAACGCTTGATCTCAACATCAAGTGTTTCAGAAATCCTCTGATATCACCATGGATCAATATCAGCATGATTATGTTAAATAAAATTGAAAAATCAGACTAAGGACCATTTCCATGTCAAAAACCACAAGAAAAGGAAAGCTCCAACAATATACAACCAAATTAGTTTCTATACACTTGAATATTTGATTGGATTCAAGAAGACAAATACACAACATCAAAAAAAAAAAAAGAAGAAAAAAGTCGGTTCGATAAATTCTAGAGTTAAATCAGGTAATAAATGAAGCGCATAGAGACAGAGCATAATGCTCAGAGAGGGTTCTTTTTGGAGAACACAGCAAAATGATGTATGGATGCTATTCCTTTGACTGCTTTATGGATAATTTGAAAGCCAGAACCTGGAGACTTCTATGCTTCTGAAAATATAGAAGCACCATGGTAAAACCGTGCAGAAATTGACTGCATACACTTCACTTTTGGATGATTGGAAATTTCTTGCAAGATTACTTTGATATTGTCACTTTTGTTGATAGCCTATTCTTGAGATTTTGTATATACTATAGTGCAATACCAATGCATGTCATTTTCAATATAAATTTATTGTTGAAGGAAAAGGCTCCTACCTCAAACCAATAATGCCCATGTCAGTTTATTCATATTTTCAGCCTATGAAAATCTAACCTAAAAGATAGATAGGACAGACCAACACTCAGTCCATTCTTAAACTATAACAGCAATGACCACCACCCCCCCCCCAACCTAAAAAAAAAAACCCAAAAAAACAAATAATAAATAAATAAAATTAAATACAAGGTTCCCTAAGGAATTAAAACAGCAAGAATTGCAGCAATCCTAACAAAGTTTCACTGCTCCACTTACATGTCTCTCTGCTTGTTCTCTCTGAACTTGAAGATCCCGTTGATTCTTCTCAGCCAGTGCTTTTGCCTGAACATACGGGCTTTACAGTTAAAAGATGCCGAATGACTGTGTGAATAGTTTAAATCAAGCACAAAACATAACTCACAAATCAATATCCAAAAACATACCGCACGCTCTTGAGTCCTTTGGTGACGTTCCAACCTAGCCCTTCGCCTCTCTTCAGTTTCCCCTTCAACCTCTGGGAACTCTCCAGATGTTCCAGTAGCTTTTCCAAGCAAAAGTAGTTAAGCCAATATACAACTGAATAAGGATTGTTTGATCCCCAGTTATCATTCTGATTAAGAAAATGTAAATACCTCCAAAAATTGAAGATAGATCATCAACAATGTTTGCAGTTGAAGATGCTTTCTTCATGCTAGATGTAGCTACAACAGATGTCCTTCTGGCAGCTTCAGACCCTCCCTTATTCTGGGTATCAAAGAAAGGATCCTGCAATATAGGTGGGGCAATTAACTCACTTATACTACAAGAAGGTAGTGGACATGACACAAATATTAATAACCATTGATGCTAACCGAAGAGGTAGCCCTAGGCCTTGGCGCACTGCTCGCTCGAGAACTGAAGAATGATTCAAGATCATTTTCATTCCTCTGTTGGTTTGCTCTAGCGGCAGCAGCTGCCCTTTCTCGAGCATCTGCAGCAGCCCTTTCTCGAGCCTCTGCTGCAGCCCTTTCAACAGCAGCTCGTTCAGCCCTCTGTCTAGCATCAGCTTCAGCCCTTGCAACTGCAGCTCTCTCTCTTGTTTCTGCACTTGCCCTTTCCCGTGCTTCTGCAGCAGCCTTTTCAGCTCTTTCTCTTGCCTCTGCTGCTGCCCTTTCACGGGCTTCAGCTTGTGCTCTCTGAACTGCAGCTCTTTCTGCTCTCTCTCGAGCTTCAGCAGCTGCCTTTTCCACAGCAACCCTTTCAGCTTTTAGGCGTGCTTCAGCAGCTGCTCTTTCACGTGCCTCTCTAGTAGCCCTTTCTACTGCTTGTCTGGCCTTTTCCCTTTCTCTCTCAATCTCCCTTGCTCGCTCTCTCTCTCTCTCAAGCCTCCTCTGCTCTCTTTCTTTCTCCTCTCGTTCCCTCTCTTTCTCAAGTCTCCTCTGTTCTTTCCCTTCCTCCTCCCTTTCCCTTTGTTGCCTCTCACGATCCAATCTCTCCTGCCTTTCTTTTAATTCTTTCTGCTGAGCTTCTTGCATATCTTTATCTAGTTGACCAGTTTCTCTACTTCTAGCAGCCTTTAGATACTCCCTTTCTCTCATTTGCCTGAATTTAGCCTCTGCTTTATCCATGGCCTCCTTCATGGCAGCAGCAGATGCTGCAGCAGAAGATGCATTTGCATCCACATCTTCTCCATAAAGAACATCAGCATGTTCACTAACATTGCTCTGGGTTCTACCCATTGCAAAATCTTCAAGTTCGTCCATTTGAGATGCCACTGAGCTCCTTGTTGCACGAGCTGACCTGGGGCTTTGAGAATATGAAGTGGAATATTCATTAACCTTCTTCCTTGAGTTTGTTGATGAAAAAGAACCTGTCTCTGACTTTGAAATCCGAGGTGGTAGAGGCCTTGGGGGTCTTGAAGGGGGTGGAGCACTTGTGGGTTGAGTAAAAAGTGGAACTTCCGACACAGTAAGCCACACATCATCAGGTGATTCTGAAATATCTTCAGATCTTGGAGGTGAATTTGCCTCATTAGTACTGGCATTCACATATGAAGGAGATGAGACATTTTGACCAACAGAAGGCATATCAAACAATGTTTCATGTGATTCCTGGAAATCATCATTAGGCATATTCCTCTGTGACTGGCCTTCAGCTTCATCCACAGGATATTTGTCAACTGGCTCTTTACTAGAAGTTGAAAAAGTGCCACCCATGCTTGGTCCAGTTCTTAGAGGGCTCCTGTCTTTTCCTCTCCTATTGACTCCATGTGAAACTGGAGGTACAGATTTTCCAAGATTATCAAAGGAGTCCATATCATCAAATACTCCTGTATTGACCGATGAATTATCAACCTTTGTGTTTCCAGAGCTACTGAATTTACTAATTTCTTCCAATGGGTCTACATACAACCCTGAGGATGAAGATGCAGGGGTTGAAGCTGATTCTAAGACAACAAAAGGGTCTTCTATTATACTGGAGGTTATCCTGGCCGAATTTGCTGATGGTTTCTGGGACCGACTGGACTCTGAAGTTGACCTGAGGAAAGCAATAAAAATCAACGGGTGTATTTCAGGAACAAAAGGCACAAGCAAACAAGTCTGATCAATAAACAAATCCAATGGAAACTAAACTGCTAAAAATGTGCATAAATTTTTCTTTATTAAACATAACTAACATGAGTTTTTTTCCTGGAACAGGCTAAGCTGTAGCTAGAATTTGTAACTTTGAAAAGAACTTGCATTCTTTTTTTTTTTTTTTTTAAAAAAAGGAGGAAAGAAACAAAGGAACACAAAAGGTAAACAAAATTATGGTTTCTTAATATTTATTATACATATAGAATATCAAAAAAAGGAGAGAAAATTACAGCACATTAGCAACTAGCTGAAAACAAGCAGCAAAACTTTGGGCATATAGAACAATACAAGACATTGAAGAATATTTTATTAGATTAAAAATAAACATCAACAGTGACAAATGACTGCCCTTTTAAGTCAGGACTATCCACCATCATAGCATTACTCTAAAAGAGAAATGGAATGCAACAAACATTAAAATGGAATGCAACAAACACTAAAATCAAAGTTCTAGCCGATAGCGTTTAGCTTTCAGCCTACTAGTTAACATTGTCACATATTAACATCACATGTGAACTCTACATACAACCAATTGTAGTTCAATTCTGCAGATGCTACTACAACCATAGACAGACTGTCATTCTCATCTTTTCTCCTTTTTATCAGCGCTGGACTAAAATGTTTTATAGCCAAATTTTTATAATTATTCCAGCTAACATTTAGCTCTCAAAGAGAAACTTTGAGAATGAAACAATAGAAAGACGGATTCAGGATAGCAAACAACTTCCCTTCTAAATGCTGTAAACATTATATCAATTCACTATTTTAAACTGATCAACCCCATTACTTCACATTCACAATTTATCATACCATTCACACAAAGAACTGAACTTTTATAATTCTAAGTATTATTTTAGAACTAATATAGTCAAGATTCTAACCATGTCTTTATTATAAACCCATGGTTGCTACCAAAAGAACATCTTACCTAAAATATGGCATCATAAATTTGTGCAACACATTGTCCTAGTATATATAGTTACATCAACATTCCAGTGTTAAGTATAAAATTTGTAAAAACTTCAATCAAAGCTTGCTATAACAAAAGAATGTTATGCAAAACTAAAATGCAAGTAAAACTACAAAACCCAAGTTTGACTGATGCAATTACATACAAATGATTCTGGTCGATAAAGATGTATTGCTTGTTACAAAAACTTGAATGCACATTTGTAGAAAAAAAATCAAAATAATGGCATACATTACGCAAATACCAAAAAAATAATTATTTAATTGATCTTAGCATAACTAATGTATTTAAGTATTAAATAAAACGTCAATCCATGACACAATAGAAAAAAGATATACCATAATCGCAAATACAAGAATTAAGTACTTGAGCAAAACCACTTGATTTGATAAACAACATCTGCAACAAAAATTACTAGTATAATAAAATCAAATACCTGGGAATACTAGGGGAGCTACTGCGACCAAAACCAGGAAGCAAATCATCAAAAGCAGCTGAATCCTTATCCGCTTTGGCAGTCTCTCTCCTGGATTCAGTCTCCTTTTTACCTAAATTCTCCAACAGATCATCGAATGGCGAGCTGTTGTTTTGCGCCCTACGTTTTGGGGAAGAAGCAGTACCGATCGAAGTAAACGCATCATCAAACTTAGCCGATTGCGGACCCACAGACGAACTCTTGAGACCAGGCAATCCATCAAAAATATCATCATCATAAACTGGCTTATCAAAAACCGGAAGAGACGAAGATTTCGCATTCTGGTCCTTGAAAATGGAGTCATAATCAAATGCAGAAGAGGAGGAGTTAATTCCTCCACCAGCACCACCGCCACGCGATTCCGCATACTTTGGCGGGCCACCAAAGACGTCGTTGAACAAAAGACCATCACTGACATCGCGATCGTGATCATGATCATCGAAAATAGGAGCAGATTTGTTGGAAGCGGAGGATGATCGGGAGTGAGCAGAAGCACTGGATCCGAGACCGAAATTGACAGAGGAGAAAGTGTTAGTGTTAGTGTTGGTATTACGGGACGGAGCCATGGGGGCGGATTTACCCTGGGGTTTGAAGCCGAAGTCCCGGGCCAAGAGACCAGGAAAATCATCCATAGATTTGAATTCAGCGGCGGTGGATCTGGTCGGCCGGCGAGTGGGTGGTTGTTTGGGAAATGAAATTTTTTCAGATCTAACAACACAAATTGCTCAAAGATAAAGGAAATCACGGGAGTGGTAGAGACCGAGAGAGGACTGAGCCTGAGGAGGGTAAAAAGATAAACAAAATTAGAGGGTGACTAGTCAATTATAGCAAAATTAAGGGAAATCCAAAAATATTTACTAATGAAAATGGAGGAAATTGAATTTTTTTTTTGTGTTTTTTCCCTTTTTTATAAAAGTGAAGGAGAAGAGAGGACCAAATCTTAATTAATTAGGTTTCTTCTTCTTCTTTGTTCTAGGTCCTCTCTCTCATATTGCCTTTTAAAGTGCCCTTGTTTTGTTTTGTTTTTGGGTAAATTACAATGGCAAAAACTATAATTTATTTCTTATATCTTTAAAATAAGTAATTTTATTTTTAAAATTTAATAAAATTTATAATTTAATTTTTTTCATTTAATTTTTTAATTAATTAACCATTAATTATAATTAAAATAATTAAAATATCCTTAAATTTATATATCTTTTAGCTGAATGATATTCTTAAAAATATCCTTAAAAATAGTATTTAAGGTTTTATGTTATAAGTAAAATGGTTTCTTTATTCAAACCATTGACTTAAACTATTTTTTATAATACAAAACCTGGACTAAATTATTTAAATTAGAAAATATAAAAAATCAAGGGTATTTTTATATTTTTTTAATAATTACTGTTAAATTATATTGAAAATTAGATAAAATAATTAAATTATAAGTTTATTAAATTTTAAAGATTAAATTATTTAATTTTAAAATATAAAAACTAAGTTATATATTTTTTTGTCAAAATTTAAGGACTGTTTTGTAGTTTACCCTTTTGTTTTAGATAGAGTTTGATTTCTTTTTTTTTTTTTTTACCGTTAAAGCCCCGCCAGATTATTATGATTTTGTTTGGACACTTGTATTTTGAAATTATTAACAATTGTACCCTCCATAATTCGATAAATAATGGAATGCAATTTGGTTAGTTTATATATTAGATAACAGGTAGTTAACTGTTATTGTAGCTTGTAGGTAATAGTTAACCATTAGTTAATATATTTTAAGATTTTTCTTATATACAGTAAAATTATATATTTTATATGTTAAATAATTATTAAATTTCTAATTTATTTTTAAATTTATTTTTATTAATTTACTTTCTAATGTGTTGCAATAGTAGAAAATAATAATGATATTTAGCTTTGTAATACACCAAAATTTTTTGCTTACAAATATTAATAGCAAAGTTATTTTAACCATTATTTAAAATATTTTAATTATTATTATTTATTTATTACATGTTTATAAACAATTTCATTGTGCAAAAATTACTTTTAATTTTTTTAATTAATAGGTTTAATAAGAATGTTTCAATTTAAATCAATGATCGATGTACAAAAAAATAATGATCTCTCTCTTATAGAAAAATAAGTCCGTCTTGTAATATGGAGAATGAATTTCATATGAACGTGAGAGATAATACATGTATATTAGATATATCTAATAATCTCTCTCAAATTAAAACAAGATAAGGGAAAACTTATTTTGAAACTATTAATTTTATCAAATAGATTGATCAAATCATTGGAGGTTAAGATTAAAGTTATTAGCTGATCTCCAAATATTAAATCAAACACTCTAAATTTAGGAATGATAACGAGTAAGGTACTAATGAATATTATCCTTCCATAATTCGAATCCGATTAATATTTTAAAATTTGAATCTATTTCAAACTCGATTAAATTTATTTTTAATTATTTAAGTCCGTCTAAAATCTTATTATTATTATAAAAAAAATATAGGAATATGTATAATTTTATATATTTTGATTAATAATTTATAAAAAAAAATTTCTAATAATTTATATTTTAAAATTTTAATAATTTTATAAAATATTTAAATTACATTTTATTTGAAATAAAATATATAAAAAATTTATAAATATTATAATAAAAACATATATTTTATATTTAATTAAATATTTATGTAAACGAATTTAGATAATAAACACGTGTAAAATCCAAACCCGATTGAATTCGTCATGGGTATTATTCTTAAAACTCAAACTCATTCTAAACTCGATTGTATACTAATCAAATCTATTCTATTATAGTTCAATTAGGTTGGATACTCATAAAAATCTGGCCTGTTAGCATCCCTATCTAAATCTATCATATTTACAAACAATTAAGAGATTTCGTGATGTCTAATTAGAGTTCCAATAAGAACAATTTAAAAAGGTTAAATGATTAAAAATATTCAAATTACAAGGTTTTTCAATTTTAGTAAAACCTTTTAATTGTACTAATTTAATTACAATTTTTCATATTAATTTTAATTTTAGCAGTTAGATAATTAGATGATTTAATTGATAAAAATTAATTCAAATATTTTCCAATATTATTAATATTAGTCAATCAATTTATTTTTTTTATCATTTTAACAAATAATCTCAAATAAAAATATTATTTTATAAAATCAAATATTTATTATTTTCAAAATTATAATTATATTTATTTTGGTTACATTATTTATTAATATTTTATGTCTAAATATTTGGAATTTTTTCATTTATATTAGGCCTTAAATTCGAGATAAAATGATGATAATATGTGAATTAAAAATATAATAGAAAGAGAGAGAGAAAAATTAAAATTAATATAAAAATATTTAATTATTATATTTTTTTATCAATTGGAGGTTTATTAAAATTAAATAAAATATTAAAATTATTAAATAAATTAATAAAATTAAATAGATTAGTTAAAACTAACAATATATAAATAAAAAAAATATTTGAATAATTTGTCAGAGCTTAATTATGTAAATTAAATTTATTACTGAAATTAAAAATAATACTAAAACTTTATGATTAAATTGATAAGGCTTTGATTAAAATTGATAATTATCATGAAGATTTTAATTTTTTTTTGTCATTTAGCTATTAAAAAAATATATAAAACCTCTATAAATAGAGCCATAAGATATACAAATATGAGAATCCCAATTTATATTAAGTATAATTTTTTAAACTTTAAATTTTTTAATACTTTTTTTATAATAGAAAGGGTTATGCGATTAATGAAATAGTAACAAACACTGTATTCATAATTAATAATATTAACATCATGATTTAACTTTATAAAATAAAATAAATTTCTCAAAATAAATTGTTTCGACATCTCTATATTTTGTTAGTAGAGATCTCCGTTACTATTATTAGGGGTGAGCATTCGGTTCAAATCGAATCGAACTAAATTAAATTATTAAATCGAAGTACTATATTTTAGAATCGAACCGAATCGCTTTATTTCGGTTTGGTTCAGTTCAAATCGATCGATTCCGAATTTTACTTATTTTTTAATATAGACTTGATTTTCAAGTTATTTGATTTGATTTTAACCTTAGTTTGAACCTAATAACCATTAATCAATGAAATTAAGTAATTTATATATATATAATTACATATAATTCATAAATTTCTCATAAAAATAAATTAATACAAAAATAAAAAAAATATTATTTGGTTCGGTTCAGTTCAAACCGATTTTTTTCTTTAAAATCGAACCGAATTGAAATAACAGAAATATTTAAAATACAAAACTGAACTAAACCGAATTATATCAAAAACCAAATCCAATTACTGAATTGAGGTGATTCAATTCGAATTTTCAGTTTAAACCGAATAGTGCTAACCCCTAACTATCATCATAGTCTTTGAAGAGATCACATTTATCTCACAAAATAGATCAATACTGATTCGAAACCAAAAACCACCTTTCGGTGGAAAAAGATAAAAGGATTACACATAAATGAAGAGAAGACAACTCTATAGGTAATAGTCCTTAGATATTGCTTTTATACCCTCAAGGTCTGAGTGGCGATTACTTATTATCTTAGGATCAGTGTCTTACTATAGCAACCCTATCAGAATCCTGTCTAAAAAGGAGTTCATCCAGCTTTCTACTGTTTAATATGCTCAATCAATTATTTAATTGATCTTAAGAAATGTATAGATCAATTAAAAATAGTATATAGAACCTTTATAAATGGAGCCATAAGATATGAAAAATCCAATTTTATATTTTAAATTTTAAATTTTTTAATATTATTTTATAATAAAAAGGATTATTCAATGAATGAATTTGTCACTAATTTATATTAATTCGTGAACAATAATATTAAGAATTTGCTAGCATTGATTTTTCAAATAGAATCATACGAAAAATACAAATATTTTTAATAGTGGGATATTTCACTTTTGACATTAAAATAAATAAATATAGAGAGAGAAAGTTTTATTTTTATGAGGCAGAGATTGAAATTTATATTCTTTTATTATTTTTAGTATTATTATTAATATAGTTTCTGAATTTTATATTCTTTTATTATTTTTAGTATTATTATTTATATTCTTTTATTATTTTTAGTATTATTATTAATATAGTTTCTATGATTTAAAATAAGTTTATTTTTAATGAAATTTTAACATAATAATAAAATTTTAAGTATTATTAAATTCTTTAATACTTCTTTTAAAATTATGCTAATAAATAAAATAAAATAATTATATTTTAAATTTATAAATTTAAAAATATTTATTTATTATCAAAGACAAATTAAAGTACACGTGTAATGCACGTGATATAAAAGACTAGCAAAAGTTAAAATGCCTTTTAAATATAATGCGTACGATAAATCAATGATAATAAATTATGAGACAAAATAAAATTTTAAAGTATAAAAAAATTTAAAATAAATTATTTATATAAAATATAATAATAATTATCTTAATTTAAAAAATCTAATCGCGTTGATAAAATATCTGATTTGATAACTTAATGAAAAGTATGATTTATTTGGTAGTAATATATTACTCTTTAACTCCATAATCTTTCGTGAGCTTAACGTAAAAATCATCAAATTTTAATATATTTATAAAGAAAAAAATATATACTTTCTATTATTATATTTATATCCAAATAAGAAAGTAAAATTCTTAATAAATTCATGGTAAAAAGAGAAAAAAAACTCGTAATTAAGAAAATAACAAATTTTCACAATTTTTATAAAAAATGAGACACTAAATCTACTCAAACAGATGATAAAATTTAAATCTATTAATAAAAATAAACTAAAAATAAATATAAATATATTTTAAATAATATAAATTTAGAGACTATTAAAAAAAATGAGTAATTACCGGTAAAAATACTTAACGGTGGCCACCTCAGAAAGCTCACAATAAAAGAAGAAGAAGAGAGAGAGAAGGAAGAGAATTTAGAGAATAATTCAACTATCCTTCCTATATAATTTAGGATATTACGAAAAAAATCGTTAAATACACCAAACATTATTAAATAGACTTTAAGAAAAATGTAAAAATAATTATTATATTTAATAAAGATAAAATTAGTAAAAATTAATTAATATTTTTTAATTTTTTTATCCCAAATAATTTAAACAAAATAATTTAAATAAATAAATGTGTACGGAAATAGTAATCGATATTTTTAGAAATAGTGACTTTCTTTATAATTGTCTGGTTGGTGTGTTGTGCTCGAGCTCCCGTGCTCTAAATTTCAAAACTCTCTTGTTCAAAAACAATATTACATTAGTGACTAAAATTTTAATTTTTAATTATTATTTAAATATTTTATCTTTTATTTATATTATTTTATAATGATTTTAACACTGATAATATCCATCAATGAGTTTTAGTTTAGGATGTATTTGTAAAAAGTTAAAAGATTAAAGATTAAATATTATTTTTATAAGTTTTAATTTTTAAAATTGGTAATTATTAACTTAGTATTTAAGATTAACATTCAACGTCTCAAAAGGGTAAAAATATTTACGAGGTAAAAAATTAATTTAATTTTTTTAAGTATTTAAGTAATATTAATGATGGGTAAAAAATTATAAGATAATAATTATCTCATGTTAACCTCATACTAAATACTAAAATTAAAATTATTTTTAAAATTTTAAAATCTCGAATTCGAATCTCAACTCAAATCGATTGCAAAAAAAAGAGAGAGAGAGATTTACAGTTTAGTTCATAAGTTTTATCCTATATTATACTTTAGTCATTGAATTTTAGAAAATTAATTATTTATTCTGAATTTTATACTATATTATATTTAGTCCCTAAATTTTGATAAATGTAATATTAAAATGTCATATTAAAAGATTGTAATTTGGTTAAATTTGGTAATGATAAATCTACATCCATATATATATATATATATATATATATATATATATATATATATATATATATATATATATATATAAAACAGGAAGGTATTCTTAGGAGACTGATAAGTGATATTCTATTTTATGGTATTCTCACATGACATTCTTTATTATATTGCCACGTGACTCTCTTTATTAAATTTTCTCTATTTTTAATCAATTAATTATTTAATTACTTTAAATTATAATTAAGTTATTGATTCTCTAATTGTATATAAACCCTCGCCATTATTGTAAGGTAAGTTATAATATATTATCGTATATGTATTAATTGCAAGTATATATATATATATATATATATATATATATATATTTGGCTTAGTAACTAGGGTTTTCGGATAGACTATGAGCTTAATCATATTTAATAATTTAGTCATGAGATTGATTTAATTGGTTCAACTACTTAATACCCACTCAATAAAAGAAAAAAATATTGATTAAAGATAAACAATTTTGGTAGAGTTGCCAAATATAATAGTGCCTATAATTATGCACTATAAATAAAATTATAATCTTATAATTATAATAACTAATAATATCTACATAGTTGACTTACTATAACTAACCATTGTCTATATATTATATAAATAGATCAGATCATCTATAGGTATATGTTCTTTCTCCCTAATCTATCTAATACGTTATTCTCTTATACGAGCTCTAACTTAAGCGTCAGAAGGTCCTCGTCGAGTATATATCTAGTGAATCTCTAATCCATTTATTTTCTATTTTACAAATCCATACCCACAAAAAATTTTCATAGACAGCAACAGTGGCGCCATCTGTGAGGAACGATACAAGAAGTTGTGTCTCTCCCTTATGTTCTTTATATTTTGAACTCAAAATAAGAGAATGAACCAAGTGAGAGGATGACTTGTGGTTTATAACAACCCAGCCAAAAATTTTTTAATCACGTTCAAGAATTTTCTAAATTTATTTAGTCACAATCTAAAAAATTTATTTACAGTCACATGAGTTTTGCTTTAAATTTGCCAAAGGGCTCCACATCCTATTGGACGATCAATCAATGACATTCTTCTTTAGTAAGTATAAATACTTTAATATTGCGTCACTTTTTGTTCTTTGCTATTACCTCCTATATATAATCCATGTGCTTCAGGCGATATTTTTATATTTTATTTTATAAAGATTTGATATTAAAAATAACAAACAATCACATTTTTAATTACTATGAAGTATTTTTAATAGTTTAAAAATTGATAAAAGACTATTGTGAGATTGCAAAACTTTTAAATTATTTGAGCTTATAAAATTTCTTATTTAATAATTTTTGTTTATTTTATAAAATTGTCAATATTTCTATGGTTAGGAAACAGTCTCAATTTATATTAATAGCTATAAAAGAGACATATTTCAGTTTTGTCTTTTCGGTCATTACTGGGTTTTGTTAAAAATTATCTATAATACTTCCAACCAATATTATATGAATTTTAGTCAATTTTCTTGACACAAAATTTTATTATTATCAAAATTAAATTCATTGCTTTACTTTAAAAGAATAGAAATTATGATTATATTTTAGTTTAACAGGACTTGAAAAAATTATATGATTCTAAAAATTATTTTTTAAAATCATTTGGGGGCAATAGCTTAAGCTCTATTAGATTAAATTATAGTCCAAGTTTGTCTTCAAAATAAATAGTAATTGGAGACACCTGAAATTATTTTAAAATTTATTGCTCTAATTTTCATGATCTACCATTACTTTTGATTTCTATTTAGCTCCTACTTATCCATGTATATATGAATATATGTTTATGAATAACATATTACTCTCAAATATTCCTTAAACTTAAATGCCTTTATTTTTTTTTATCAAAATCAGTTCATAAATCCCTTGAAAATGTACATTATAAATTCCATTTATAATATTTATGCATTATATGGATTATTTTCATAAAAATATTTGTAGAAGGATTATTTTTGCAAATAATTTCAAAAAAGCCAATGGCCCCAAGGTGATAATTCGTCATTATTAAGTTTATCAAGGCAACAATCAACTAAGCTAAAAATAAAAGGAAGGTGTTTAACCAATCTATGATGATAGTCTGTTAGGTTAAATAAAAAAAATATAATTTTTATAATATAAAATTATATTTATATTTAATATTTGAAAATAGAAATAGTGTAATATTTTCTAAAAAAATATTTTCCATGAAATATTTTTCGTTGTTTGATTTTAATATTAAATTAATAGTATGTGTTTATTTTATATATGTATAAATATTTTCATATTTTAAAAATAAGATTACTAAAATTTATAAAATGAAAAATGATTTTTTTTTTAAAAATTATTTTTTTAAATGATTTAATTTTCTTTTTGATCAATAAAATATTTTTCATGAAATAAACGAAGTCTTAATATTAATAAATTATTATAATTTAAAAATAATATAAATAATTAATTAATAAAATTTAAATAATTAATAATATTTAAAAAAATATTATCAGACCTTTCTGTATCAAAATTTTCTCATCATTAACAAGACTTTTTCTTTTAAATGTGTTATTTTTATTTTGTAAACAAAGCGAACTGTATTTATACAAAGTAACAATGAATTAAAAATATATCGCTAAAGAAATTAAGACACAGAAAAGTAATATTTTCTACTTGGGTAAATTGCTATTAGGTCCCTATATTTTATTAAAATTAATTATTTAGTTTCTATTTTTTAGAATCAAATTAAAATATTATTATATTTTGCAAAACTAGATTTTCAAAAAAAAAACAAAAGTTTAGCCAACTTGTTTTAGCCTTAGTCAAAGAGAATAAATAATGCGGATATCTATACTCATAAGAACTAAATAGTATAAATAGTTAAAATTATAAAAATTAAAAAATATAAATATTCAGGGTTAAAAATAAGTTTATTAATTTTTTTACAAAATAATTAAAGTACTTGATTTTATAAGATACAGAGACGTTTAATTAGGTTTAAAAAAATTAAATAATTAGTTTTTTTATAAATGAAAAAAATATTTCATTAATTAAAAATAAAATATAAAAGAGAAGTACAAATTAATATATTATATTTTTACATAAATGAAATTAATAACTAAAAAAAAATTAAAGATTTTTTGTAGCGTTGACAAAGTAGGTAAATTGACCAATAGATGAGTTGAATTATCCACTCTTTAATTTCATGCTTTTTTATGAACCCATAATTAGAAGGAAGAATCTGTAATTTATAGAGTATTCTTTTGCTTTTGCTCAAATATTTTTTCTTTTGCTCTTTGATATTTTCTTTTAATTTCTCCTCAAATATTTTACTTTAATTGAAGCTCTAATTTTAATATTTTTAGAAAATATTTAATTTGAAAATTTAAAGTATATGTGATTAAAATTTTTTATTATATATGTAATTAATTATAATTTTAAATATTAACACTTATTCAATCAATTATTAAGAAATTGGAGAAGTCTTTTATTCAATCTCTACCATCCTCTTTTTGCAAAATCTACTATTTAAGATTTAATTTAAAATTTATCAAAAAAATTTGTAATTTTTATTTAAACCATATTATTTTGGATTTTTTTCATTTCATTATATAATTCTATTTTAATCAATAATTTTAATTTCTTTTATTAAATTAAATATGTAATCACATAAAATTTGTTAATTTTAAAGAAATCTATACAACTTATTCCTACATCACTTAATTATAAT
The DNA here is from genome assembly GCF_030052815.1 of Hevea brasiliensis. Taxonomy (NCBI): domain Eukaryota; kingdom Viridiplantae; phylum Streptophyta; class Magnoliopsida; order Malpighiales; family Euphorbiaceae; genus Hevea; species Hevea brasiliensis. The sequence goes on along the minus strand of NC_079502.1, from coordinate 10,095,412 downwards.
AAAATCAATTTTAAAATGTCATATTAAAAGATTGTGATTTGGTTAAATTTGGTAATGATAAATCTACGTCATTATATATATATATATAACAGGAAGGTATTCCTAGGAGACTGACAAGTGATATTCTATTTTATAATATTCTCACATGACATTCTTTATTATATTGTCACGTGACTCTCTTTATTAAATTTTCTCTATTTTTAATTAATTAATTATTTAATTACTTTAAATTATAATTAAGTTATTAATTCTCTAATTGTATATAAACCCTCGCCATTATTATAAGGTAAGTTATAATATATTAATATATATGTATTAATTGCAAGTATTTATATATATATATATATATATGGCTTAGCAACTAGGGTTTTGGTATAGACCATGAGCCTAACATATTTAATAGTTCAGTCATGATATTGATTTAATTGGTTCAACTACTTAATACCCACTCAATAAAAGGAAAAAATATTGATTAAAGATAAATAATTTTGGTAGAATTGCCAAATATAATAGTATCTATAATTATGCACTATAAATAGAATTATAATCCTATAATTATACTAACTAATAATATCTACATAGTTAACTTACTATAACTAACTATTGTCTATATCTTATATAAATAGATCAGATCATCTATAGAGGCATGTTCTTTCTCCCTAATCAATCTAATACACTATTCTCTTATACTAGCTCTAACTTAAGAGTCGGAAGGTCCTCATCGAGTATATATCTAGTGAATCTCTAACCCATTTATTTTCTGTTTTGCAGATCTATACTGACAAAAAATTTTTATGGTCAGCAACAGTGGCGCCATCTGTTGGGAATAATACAAGAAGCTGTGTCTCTTCCTTATGTTCTTTATATTTTGAACTCAAAATAAGAGAACGAACCAAGTGAAAGGATGACTTGTGGTTTGTAACAACCCAGCCAAAAATTTTTTAATCATGTTCAAGAATTTTCTAAATTTGTTTAGTCACGATCTAAAAAATTTATTTACAGACACATGAGTTTTGTTTTAAATTTGCCAAAGGGCTCCACATCCTATTGGACGATCAATCAATGACATTCTTCTTTAGTAAGTATAAATACTTTAATATTGCGTCACTTTTTATTCTTTGCTATTACCGCCTATATGTAATCCATGTGCTTCAAACGATATTTTTATATTTTATTTTAGAAAGATTTGATATTAAAAATAACAAACCATCACATTTTTAATTACTATGAAGTATTTTTAATAGTTTAAAAATTGATGAAAGACTGTTGTGAGATTGCAAAACTTTTAAATTATTTGAGCTTATAAAATTTCTTATTTAATAATTTTTGTTTATTTTATAAAATTGTCAATATTTCTATGGTTACGAAACAGTCTCAATTTATACTAATAGCTATAAAAGAGACATATTTTAGTTTTGTATTTTCGGTCATGTCACACCTTACTCCTCCGTAAGGCATAACATGATCCCGTAGAATACTTAATGAACTACCGAACTTTACCTACCGATAACTCATTAAGTACCCTACAAGGGATTTTAAAACAATTTTCTTACATTTTGGAAGTGGTGAGCATTTTGGTAGGAATTAAAAACCATTTATTCAAGTTTAAATACTAGTAAAATTTTTTGTCCATTTTAATTTTCCGCAATTTCTATAAAAATTTTGACAGAGTTTCCTTTGTATTTTGAGAAAACCGTTCTTCAAATACCTGTAAAAAGCACTTCTAAAAAAAATTCTCAACCACTACTCCAATTTCATACTCAATTCCAAACAATTTCTCAACACATTTATCAACTTTCAAATTTCAAATCCACTATTTAATGATCATCAAAATATTAGCAATCCATTTCATTAAAATTAAATAAAATAGTTGTACTCATTTTTCATTAGGGACAAAATAATTTATATACATTCTTACAAAATTTACATCAAAAGAAATACAACTAAACTTTATTACCAACTTCATACAAATTTTTGTACAGCTGCTCAAGATCCATTTACATGTCCATACATTTATGTGTAATATATACATCAAAAGAAATATTTACAGTTAGGGTATAAATTATACCCGAAGACTTTAAGCTGATGACTCCTCACACCTCAGCAGCTCAGTCTGCTGCTCCTCTAGTCTCTGTATCTGCGACAAGGCAAAGCTATCACGAGTACTAGGACTCAGTGGTGCACAACATACTAAAATAATCTTTATGCAAAATATAAATCACACTTATTCAAAAATTTGATTAAACATGAGCATTAAACACAAAACATGAATTATGAGGTTTTAATGTAAACCAAGTTCATTTCGAAGTATCAAAACACGTTTCATAAATCCCACAGTTAGATCATGCCATTCGAAACAAATAGAATCTCAATAACCAGAGGCTAAAGAGAAATCACATTACAAGGCTAGCTAGTTGAAATATATGGATATCCATTCACATCCTCTTCTACTGGCACACCTCAACACTTCTCCAGAGAAGGAATCAAAATTCGAAACTAATTACCCCCACTAATCGTGTTAGTGAGGTGTTCAAATATATGGTCATGATACTGTGGTTTCAAAACTTATCTTAATAATTTGTTAAACATTGTTATTTCAAATATACACAATAACTTCCAACAATTTAAGTCAAAACATTATAACTAATGTCACAAATAAATTCTCAATAATTCAAAGCAAATGTAAAATACATATTTCATTCACTTTATCAACACATTTTAAAGCATAGTGATGTTGTGCACAAACCTCAAGCGAGTCGTCCCTTAGCCTCGACTCGGTTCCTCGGGTTCCTTCCCGATATTCTTTTCAACTGAAATACAAAATTTTACAATGTTTCAGTACTAGAACTTAACACAAATCCAAAATAAATTTAACTTCACTTATACCTAGCTCTAACGTGCTAATTTCGACATTCTTGAAATTTTTGTGTTTTAGGTTACTATTCACTACACTATTCAAGTCAAATTGTTAACTTTTTAAGGCTTAATAGGTATGGGAACTCCAACTTCACCCACATACCACATTTTGGCCATTAAACTTGTTGGTTTTGGTCATTTTCTCAAAGCTTAAGTTATTTCGGCAAAATTGCCAATTTTCGGTTTTGGTGCTCTTAGTTGCACTATTCCATTGGTCAATCTACTGTTGGAATTTGGCAAAACTTCCTTCATAGAAAATGTTCCTTATTGTCTTAAGTGTATTCCCATTTTTGGATCACCACAATCGGAGTTTTGTAGCTCAAGTTATAGCCAAAATAAGATTACTGTTCACATGCACTGTTCATACTGAGATTTTGGTTCTGGCAGATTTTTGGTCCAACTTTGTTCAGTAATTTGATCAAGTTAAGTTCATAATTTGGCCTAAATTTCTTCACATGAAATGTTCTACTATGTCTTAGGTTTCTATCGATTCAAGAATCGCCTAAATCCGAGTTTCCTAGAGAGAGTTATAGCCTTTCAAACATTACTGCTCAAATGGAATTCTGCAGAATCGCAGGTACAGTAACTCAACTTTGCTCAATAATTTGAATGGGTTAATGGCATAATTTGGGGTGGTGTTCTTCATGAAAGTTTTAGATCTATATCTTATCTAATTGCTGGTAAAATTTCAGATCAATTTGACCTGTCTAGCTCGAATTATGACCAAATGAACAGTTTTGGTCAGTTTGGTGCAGAGGCAGCCTGCTCTCATTTCACTTTGGTCAATTGTTTCACTAAGTTTTGTTCAGTTTTTGGCCATGGTTCCTTAATGAAAATTGTGTCCTTTTTTGTATATTTTCATCCCCAATTGGTGGCATATCAATTGGGCTTGTAAAATTTGAGTTTTGGTCCTTCAAAGTGGGTTTGGTCATGCTGCCAGCAGCATGACCAATTGACCTACGAATTTGGTTTTCATCCCAACAATTTCCACACATCTCTTTTGGTCATTATTGACCATTTTTCATCTCACAATAGACCAAAGTCATCATTTAAGCAGTTCTCAAAAATTTGGTTCACAAACCCTAGCATTCAAACCCTAATCTCACTAACTCTTGCATTTAACCATTTCAATACCTTTAACTATCATCACTTAACTCATTAAGGTTCATATTCCTATCCAAGTCAATCAAGCCATGCAAATTACACTCTTCACAATGCTGGCCGAAATTCCCTCTCTTCCTAATCATGCAATATTTTTCAATTTCTTCATATAATCTCATTCATTTCTACCTTAAATTCATCATATATATACAAAAAAAAAAAAAAAAGTTGGATTAGCTTACCTTTAGTGAGCAGAATTTGTCTATCCAATTCTTCAACTTTGCTTGATTTATTTGCTCCCAACCTTCTTATCAAAGTTCAAATACAAGTTTTAATTATGGGATGTAAAGATTTCATGGCAAGATTTAGGGTTTAAGGGAAGCTTTAGATGGCTTCAATGGAGGTTTCATTCATGGGGAAACAAGGGAGGGTTTCGGCTGGTTTGGGTTGGGAGAGAAGATGAGGGTAATTTTTTTTTCTTTGTTTTATTTTTGTCTTATTCAATGGATATTTAACTTGGTCAACTTTGGTAGGAATTTAAAAATCAATTGTGACATCATTTTGATGTCATAAAGTAATGTAATTAGCTTTTTCTTTTCTTTTCTTTTCTTTTTTTTATTTATCTATTAGTTCTTTAATTTAATTCCTGATTCTGAAATTTTATTTTCTCCGTTTTTATTTGACAATTAGGTCAGGAGTCAGCTCTCGGGGTCAATTGACCAAATTGCCCCTCGCCGGTTCATTCCGGTTTGTAAATAATTCCATATTTCTTCCGGCTCCCTGACCTAATTATTTGACTGGCTTAACAGTTCTTTTTCGTGATTTTCTCTTTTCCACTGTGTTCATAAGGGTCCTAAGGACCACAACGTCACTTTTTACGGTTCGAAATTTGAGTTTAAAACGACTTCGCAATCGTTCCCGAGGAGGTCACTCATCGCTGTGACTCTCGGCTCATTTAACTTCTTCTATTCTGTTTTTCTTATTTATAGTTAACTAATTAAACATTACTAATTATTTGTGTTTATGGCTTCTCAAGTTGTCTTAAGTGTGGTTCTAATCCCCTTAATTGTCCGGACCGACACCGGTCACTGGAACAGTGAAATCTACCAAGCTATACAAACGGGGGGTGTTACAATTCTCCCCCCCTTAAATAAATTTCGTCTCGAAATTTTACCTGGTATCAATCTCTGAACAGCTGTGGGTGCTGTCTCCTCATGTCCTCCTCTCGTTCCCAAGTAGCCTCCTGGCCCGAATGATGGTTCCACAGCACCTTTACCAATGGTATCTGCTTGTTTCGTAGCTGCTTCACCTCATAAGCCAGAATTTGTATGGGTGCTTCTTCATATGTGAGGTCTGAATTCACTTCAATTTCCTCTACTGGTAGTACATGAGATGGGTCTGATCGATACCTCCTCAACATGGACACATGGAAGACATTATGTATCTTCTCTAACTCTGGAGGTAGTGCCAACCGATATGCCAAAGGACCCACTCTTTCCAATACCTCATATGGCCCGATAAAACGAGGACTTAGTTTCCCCTTCCTGCCGAATCTCATAATCCTCTTCCAAGGAGAAACTTTGAGGAAAACTTTCTCACCCACTGCATACTGAATATCCCTTCTTTTCAAATCAACATAGGACTTTTTGGATGCGATGCGGTTTAAGTCGACCTGATCACGAATTTTCTCTTGATGCATTGAACTATTTCGGGTCCAATCATCTTTCTTTCACCCACGTCATCCCAACACAACGGGGTTCTACATTTTCTGCCATACAAAGCTTCATATGGAGGCATCCCAATGCTTGATTGGTAGCTGTTGTTGTAAGCAAACTCAATCAAAGGCAAGTGTGTATCCCAACTGCCCTCAAACTCAATCACACAAGCCCGTAGCATGTCCTCCATGATCTGAATTACCCTCTCAGACTGGCCATCCGTCTGTGGGTGGAATGCCGTACTGAAGTTCAATCTAGTTCCTAGGGCTCTCTGAAGACTACCCCAGAATCTATAAGTGAACCTAGGATCTCTGTCAGATACGATGGATACTGGCACTCCATGCAGTCTCACAATCTCAACGATGTATAACTTGGCCAATCTTTCCAAACTATAATCCATCCGGACTGGCAGAAAATGAGCAGACGTAGTCAGTCTGTCAACAATGACCCAAACTGTATCATGACTCTTCTGTGTCCTCGGAAGTCCCATCACAAAATTCATCGTTATTCTCTCCCATTTCCATTCTGGTACTGGTAGTGGATGTAACAACCCAGTAGGTACTTGATGCTCTGCCTTTACTTGCTGACAAGTTAGGCATTTGGATACAAACTTTGCCACATCTCTTTTCATACCCATCCACCAGTAATGCTCCTTTAGCCCTCTATACATTTTTGTGCCACCAGGGTGCATGGCAAAAGGAGACTCATGTGCTTCCTTCAAAATGATCTGCCTCAAATCAACATCATTGGGAACACATATTACGCCTCGTGTAGTGAGACCATCATCTCTGATTGAGAATTCGGTTTCTTGCCCTGTCGAACTTTTTCCATCGACCGATACTTCGATCATTCGGCGACCATTCTAATCTGATCAATCAATACTGGCTGTACATGCCATGCAACTGCTGTCTGCCCATCATCATTAATCTCTAAGTTGGCATGCAATGATCTCGACTCATGTACCAAAGACAAAGGAGTAACCCGTAGACTTGCCATAGTCTTGCGACTTAAGGCGTCAGCCACAACATTAGCCTTCCCTGGCTGATAGTCTATCAGACAATCATAGTCTTTTATCAATTCTAACCATCTCCTCTGTCTCAAATTCAGCTCTTTCTGGGTGCCCAAATACTTCAAACTCTTATGATCTGTATAGATGTAACACTTTTCCCCATACAAATAGTGTCTCTAGATCTTAAGAGCAAACACAATAGCTGCAAGCTCCAAATCATGTGTTGGATAGTTCCTCTCATGCGGTTTTAGCTGGCGTGATGCATAGGCAATGACATTTCGATCTTGCATCAATACACAACCTAACCCATTGTGAGAAGCATCACTATATACTGTATATTCTTTACCTGGAGTAGGTAAAGTCAGGACTAGAGCCTCTGTCAAACATCTCTTCAATTCATCAAAACTCTGTTGGCATTTATCCGTTCACTGAAATTTTACATCTTTTCTAAGCAGCTTGGTCAATGGAGATGCCAACATGGAGAATCCCTTCACAAATCTACGGTAGTATCCAGCTAAACCCAGAAAACTACGAATCTCTGTGACATTTCCGGGTGGCCTCCAATTAAGGACAGCTTCAATCTTACTTGGATCTACCTTAATGCCCTCTTCTGATACTACATGCCCCAAAAAGGATATCTCCTTCAGCCAAAATTCACACTTCGACAATTTAGCATATAGCTGTTTCTCTCTCAAAATCTGTAGTACAATCCGCAGATGTCTATCATGCTCTTCTGCATTCCTCGAATAGACCAATATATCATCTATGAATACCATAACAAACTGGTCGAGGTATGGTCTGAAGATAGTGTTCATCAGATCCATAAAGCAAATGAACATTAGTTAACCCGAATGGCATGACTAGGAATTCATCATGGCCATATCGGGTTCAAGGCGCTTTAGGAATACTCGCTCTTGTACTTTCGGTGATAATAACTCGATCTCGTGTCAATTTTGAGAACATGTTGCACCTCAACTGATCAAACAAGTCATCAATACGGGGCAATGGATATCTGTTCTTTATTGTCACCTTATTCAACTGCCGATAGTCAATGCATAACCGGAGAGTGCCATCTTTCTTCTTTACAAACAATACTGGCGCTCCCCAAGGTGACACACTAGGGCGGATAAAGCCCTTGTCAAGCAACTCTTGCAATTGTACTTTCAACTCTTTTAATTCCGCAGGTGCCATTCTATATGGCTTTATGGAGATTGGGTCCACACCAGGCATAACATCAACTTCAAACTGCATCTCTCTTTTTGGAGGTAATCCTGGCATTTCATCAGGAAATACATCCGAAAAGTCACATATAGTAGGGATGTCCTTCAGTGCTGGACTCCCCACTTGGGTGTCTATCACATGTGCTAAGTATGCTTCACACCCCTTTCTGATCATTCTTCTGGCTAGTGCAGCCGAAATGATGTTTGATGGCAGTAAATGCCTCTCCCCATGTATTACCACATCACTGTACAAAGGGAGACCAAAAGTGACTGTCTTCAGTCTACAGTCAATCATAACATGATGCCTGGCTAACCAATCCATGCCCAAGATAATATCATACTCTCTGAAGGGCATTTCAATCAAGTCTGACAGGAAAATATGTCCTTGGATCACCAAAGGACAGTCTCTATAAATTCTGTTGACCCGGACCTCTTGTCCTAACGGACTAGTTACTAGCACTTCAAAATCCATTTGCACACATGAAACAGCAAGTAAACTAACTATGCTAGTACTAACATATGAATGGGTTGAACCCGGATCAAACAACACAAATACTTCTTGATCAGAGATAGAGAATGTACCAGCTACCACATCAGAAGTCTCAGCCTCTTCTCGCTGTCTCATTGTGTAGATTCTGGTTGAAGCACTTCCTTGTCCTGACTGACCAACTGTGCCCTGACTGCCTGAAGTAGTACCCTACCTCTACCTCTTCCTCTGCCAACTGATTGTGAACCTCTGAGAGCAGGACTCTGAATAGATCCCTCGGCAATAGTAGGAGCTGGACTATATCTCGGAGCACTAGTACAGTCTTTAGCTATATGGCCCTTGCCACCACAGTTAAAGCAGGCTCCAGTGGCCTAGTAACACTCCCCCCCATGAATCTTGCCACAAGTCTCACAGGGGCGGGCAGAATGTGAACCCCTGCTCGACTGCTGACCAGACCTAGGGGGTCTCTATCCGGAGAATCGGCCCCTACCAAATCTTCCACCTCGACCCCTGCTGGGTCCACTAAACTTCTTCTTTTTTCCAGAAGTCCCACCAGAACTCGGCTCTACAGACTTTTCCCCCTTGTCTTTTTCTGATTTCTCAGCTTTCTCTGATTTTTCTTTCACTGGGGTTGCTTCTGATTCTATTCTTTCCAACTCAAGTGCTTGAGACATGAGCTCTGAAAAGTTACTGTGTCGGAATCCCACAACTTGCATCCTTATGCTGGGCTTCAAACCCGTTTCAAATCTCTTGCACCTTGCCTTGCTGGTAGTAAGGAGACTCCCAGCATAATGACTTAAGTGGGAGAACTCCCTCTCATACTCTGCCACCGATCGATTCCCTTGTTTCAGGCTCAAAAATTCTTGCAATTTCTAGTCAACATATGCATCTGGGATGTATTTACATGCAATTCTCGATGAAGTCATCCTGTGTCAACACGGTGGTTCAAGCTGTGGGGGATGGTCTTCCACCAATCATACGCATCCCCTTGCAGTAGCGACACAGAGTACTCAAACTTTAGTTCATTATGGCAATGTAGCTTCTTAAATACTCTGTCCATTCTTTCAAGCCATTGCTCTGCCTCTAAAGGGTCCACTGTACCCTTAAATTCTGCAGCCCCATACTTCAGTAGTTTATCATATTGTCCGCCGAGGCGGTGGTTGTGCCACAGTGGTTGGGATGGAGCTTGAGCAGGCATACCCCGACCATTTCTTTGAAACATCGCAGCCTATCTGGCATGCGAATTGTGAGGAACTGCGGCATTTGTGGGGCTGGTGTTGCTGACCCACTAACATTCGGTAAAGCTGGGGCTTCCCCTTGTGCCTCAGCTTCAACAGACTGCTCAACTGAGCGATCCCCTTCTTCCATTTCAGGCTGAAGTTAGGGTATCTCCTGAATAAGTAACACATGGATATTTCCCTCCGTTAGTTCATATTCATGATATAATGCACTGTATGTGACAAATATGGACATTGAGCAGTTGTACTTAACAAAGAAAAATACAAATTCACAAGTTAAAATATACTTCAATAATTTGCTCTGATACCACTAAAACATGTCACACCTTACTCCTCCGTAAGGCATAACATGATCCCGTAGAATACTTAATGAACTACCGAACTTCACCTACCGATAACTCATTAAGTACCATACAAGGGATTTTAAAATAATTTTCTTACATTTTGGAAGTGGTGAGCATTTTGGTAGAAATTTAAAAATCAATTGTGACATCATTTTGATGTCATAAAGTAATGTAATTAGCTTTTTCTTTTCTTTTCTTTTCTTTTTTTTCATTTATCTATTAGTTCTTTAATTTAATTCCCGATTCCAAAATTTTCTTTTCTCCGTTTTTATTTGACAATTAGGTCAGGAGTCAGCTCTCGGGGTCAATTGACCAAATTGCCCCTCGCCGGTTCATTCCAGTTTGCAAATAATTCCATATTTCTTCCAGCTCCCTGACCTAATTATTTGGTAGCTTAACGCTTCTTTTCGTGATTTTCTCTTTTCCACTGTGTTCATAAGGGTCCTAAGGACCGCAGCGTCACTTTTACGGTTCAAATTTGAGTTTAAAGCGACTTATGTCGTTCCCAAGGAGGTCACTCATCGCTGTGACTCTCGGCTCGTTTAACTTCTTCTATTCTGTTTTTCTTATTTATAGTTAACTAATTAAACATTACTAATTATTTGTGTTTATGGCTTCTCAAGTTGTCTTAAGTGTGGTTCTAATCCCCTTAATTATCCGGACCGACACCGGTCACCGGAACAGTGAAATCTACCAGGCTATACAAACGGGGGTGTTACAGGTCATTACTGTGTTTTATTAAAAATTATCTATAATGCTTCCAATCAATATTATATGAATTTTAGTCAATTTTCTTGACACAAAATTTTATTATTATCAAAATTAAATTCATTGCTTGACTTTAAATGAATAGAAATTATGATTGTATTTTAGTTTAATGGGACTTAGAAAAAATTATATGATTCTAAAAATTAATTTTTAGAATTATTTGGGTGCAATAGCTTAAGCTCTATTAGATTAAACTATAGTCCAAGTTTGTCTTCAAAATAAATAGTAATTGGAGACACCTGAAATTATTTTAAAATTTATTGCTTTAATTTTCATGATCTAGCGTTGCTTTTGATTTTTATTTAGCTCCTATTTATCCATGTACATATGAATATATGTTTATGAATAACATATCACTCTAAAATATTCTTTAAACTTAAATGCCTTTATTTTTTATCAAAATCTGTTGATAAATCCCTTGGAAATGTACATTATACATTCCATTTATAATATTTATGCATTATGTGGATTATTTCCATAAAAATGTTTGTAGAAGGATTATTTTTGCAAATAATTTCAAAAAAGCCAATGGCCCCAAGGTGATAATTCGCCTTTATTAAGTTTATCAAGGCAACAATCAACTAAGCTAAAAATAAACTGAAGGTGTTTAACCAATTTATAGTGATAGTTTGTTAGGTTAAATAAAAAAATATAATTTTTATAATATTTAATATTTGAAAATAGAAATCGTGTAATATTTTCTAAAAAAATATTTTTCATGAAATATTTTTCATTGTTTGATTTTAATATTAAATTAATAATATGTATTTATTTCATGTATGTATAAATATTTTCACATTTTAAAAATAGGATTACTAAAATTTATAAAATGAAAAATGACCTTTTAAAAAAAATTTTTTTTTAAATAATTTAATTTTCCTTTTGATCAATAAAATATTTTTCATGAAATAAATGAAGTCTTAATATTAATAAATTATTATAATTTAAAAATAATATAAACAATTAATTAATTAAATTTAAATAATTAATAATATTTAAAAAAATATTATCAGACATTTCTGTATCAAAATTTTCTCATCATTAACAAGACTTTTTCTTTTAAATATGTTATTTTTATTTTGTAAACAAAGCGAACTGTATTTATACAAAGTGACAATGAATTAAAAATATATCGCTAAAGAAATTAAGACACAGAAAAGTAATATTTTCTACTTGGGTGAATTGCTATTAGGTCCCTATATTTTATTAAAATTAATTATTTAGTTTCTATTTTTTAGAATCAAATAAAAATATTATTATATTTTGTAAAATTAGATTTTCAAAAAAAAAAAAGTTTAGCCAACTTGTTTTAGCCTTAGTCAAAGAGAATAAATAATGCGGATGCCTATAATTATAAGAACTAAATAGTATGAATAGTTAAAATTATAAAAATTAAAAAATATAAATATTCAGAGTTAAAATAAGTTTATTAACTTTTTTTTACAAAATAATTAAAGTGCTTGATTTTATAAGATACAGAACGTTTAATTAGGTTTTAAAAAAATTAAATAATTAGTTTTTTTATAAATGAAAAAAATATTTCATTAATTAGAAATTAATTAGAAATAAAATATAAAAGAGAAGTACAAATTGACATACTATATTTTTATATAAATGAAATTAATTATAATGGCCCGGCCCACTAATGATATTATCCGCTCTGAGCCGAAGCCCTCATAGTTTTTAAAACGCGTCACTAGGGGTTACGAACCACTAACTTATAAACCCAGCATCTTTCCCGTGTTTTGTCGATGTGGGATTTGCCTAGAGTATTACATTAATAACTAAAAAAAAATAAAAAATTTTAAAGATTCACTAGTGCTGACAGAGTACGTAAATTGATCAATAGAAGAGTTGAATGCTCCACTCTTTAATTTCATGCTTTTTTATGAACCCATAATAAGAAGGAAGAATCTGTAATTTATAGAGTATTCTCTGCAGAAAAATAAAATATATCCAGTGGCAAATCTAAAAGAAGGCAGAGCCTCTCTCTACAATTTTCATAGTGAAAATTCTGACTAAATAAATAATTTTTACATGATAACACGGTGAATGGTCTAAGCAGTAAAAGTTCAGTAATAATATACCATTTTTCACTTCTAATTAATGTATAAAGGCACAGAAATGGTAACTCTTTCTTGCTTCTAATACATGATTTCTCATTTGTCAAACTTGCAAATTAAAAAGCTCACTATCACAAGGAATAATATTTCTTTTTAGCTGCAAACTTTACCCTAAATAATTTCTAAAACCTATCATTTCATGATTAACTTGTTGTCTCCCATATTTTATATTTAGAACTGCTTGCATCAACATGTCATGATCGCTGCAACAACTTTCATATTATAAAGAAAGAACAACAACATAAAAGAAAAAACAGGAAAGACCAATTCAGGTTCAACTGCTTCATTATAGTTTCTTTGCGGATGATCAACCACTACTTTCCCCTTTAATTAAGATCCCACTTCACCAACCCCAACTAATATCCAAGAGATCAAAGAATTGGAATACACACACAAAGATATGAAGGCTTCTTCCATTTCCATGGTCATCTTCTTCACCACCTTATCTTCTTTATCAATCTTGGTAAACTCACAAACCGATTCTTGCAGCTCAAATCTGAACCTCAATAGACAGCTTCCCTTTGATATTGCATCTCTCCACTGCGCTTCTGTATGGAATGCTCACAACTACATCCTTCGAGTAAGTTCATTAATTTCTTCCTTAAGATAACAACCAGTACATATATATAATCTGATCTTCTTTATTCTGCAGTTTGTGCAAACATCTCAGAATCTATGGAGCTTTGTCCTCTCAGCACCAGACGCAAGTTCTTACGTGGGAATAGGATTCTCAAGCAGCGGTTTAATGGTGGGATCGAGCGCAATCGTGGGTTGGGTATCGTCGACGGATGGTTCAGCGATGATAAAACAGTACTACTTAGGAGGACAAACTCCGACTCAAGTAGTACCTGACTCAGGCAACCTAAATATTACATATTCCATGATCACATCTCAATCGTCACGTTTGTACTTAGCCTTCCAGTTGAGCATCGATCAGCCGTCTTCCCGGTTGATTTATTCCCTTGGACCGGCCGGTAGATTCCCGTCGGCACCAGGCTACCAGTTGATGGAGCACCAAGATAAGGTGTCTACGGCTTTGAATTACGTGACAGGTAACCACTAGCTAATTTTGCATTTTTATTATTATTCAATGGAGCATGCTTGTTTATTTGGGGATTATTATAATATGTAGTGACGACCATGAACTAATCATGTCTACGGCTTTGAATTACGTGACAGGTAACCACTAGCTAATTTTGCATTTTTATTATTATTCAATGGAGCATGCTTGTTTATTTGGGGATTATTATAATATGTAGTGACGACCATGAACTAATCATATTCTGTATTAGTTCAATCAGTCGTTGATCATGAGATACCTCCAAAACGGGTTGCTTGTTATTATGCACAATCTCTCTCTCTCTCTCTCTCTCTCTCTCTCTATATATATATATATAAACTAACTAACGAAAATTTATTAGGCAGTATCATAATTGTTTCTAATATCATACATGTTGTGTCCATCATAGATTCAATGCTATGTGAATGTTAGAAAAATAACAATAACAATAACAATAGACTTCGATCATATATTCATTCTCCTTAAAGAAATTATGCCTTCTACTATATTATTGCAGAGTAGTTTGAGCAGATCACTTCAGGATAACATAACCAAAATAAAATTCTATATAGTAATTCTAGAATTTTTTTAAGAATGAATTAAAGAATATTAACGTTAATTGTCAGTAGAAGTGAAGAAACGAGATAGAAAAGGAAGAGATAATATTTTTTTGTTTCAAAACTATTGCTATTTATAAAGCATTTATACTTCTTCAAATAGATATAATAGTTCACTTTATATATATTAAAATAATTACGTTTGTTCACTTGCAACTTTTATAACAAATATAACAATTCATTTTTTCTCTTAGAAAAATTATATCTGTTCACTTATACCTCTTATAATAGAATAATTACATTTGTTCATATATATCTCTTAGAACATATATAATTGCTGGTAATAAATAGTTTCTTTTGATGTATTTTAATGAACAGACATAATTATTTCGATATGGGACAACTGTTATATCACTAATTATTTATAACAAATTTTGTATTCATCATGTATTTTGAATACGAATAAGTGGATTTCACTTATTTTATATATGAGTTTTAAATATATATTGTGTCTTAAGTTTATAATAAACTAAGTCAAATTATAAATGCATTTTCCATATTCTATTAAGAAAAATTCTTATTCAGACTCGGTCCGCTATGAACTTAAAACATAATTACATGAGATCTATATATTTAATAGGTGGGTCTCATCATACATGTTGTATCTTGATTCCATAGTGAATCAGATCTTGATAAGAAAAATCCCCCAATGAAAAGTATTTGTTTGAAGTTTGAAATGCATGAAATTAAACAGGTGCGACTAGCAACAATAACCCTCAAAGTGGACTAAGAAAGAGCCATGGGATACTGAATATGCTTGGATGGGGAATTATGATGATAATAGGAGCAATAGTTGCTCGCTACTGCAAGCAATGGGATCCTATTTGGTTCTATCTTCATACTGCCATTCAATCTTTGGGATTTCTACTGGGCTTAGCAGGAGTCATTTGTGGGTTTGTCCTGGAAGATCGTCTCAATGCTGATGTCTCTACCCATAAAGGCCTTGGGATCTTCATTCTTGTTCTTGGATCCCTCCAGGTTTGCATATAACAATACATTCTTGTTTCTTAATAAGATTTCACAATCCTATAGAAAATGACTTCAGTATCATTGAATTAAATATTATTAATTTTATGCATGTATATAGGTGATGGCATTTTTGGCAAGACCAGACAAGGCATTGAAAGTGCGAAAGTATTGGAATTGGTATCATTATAGCGTGGGGAGGATATTGATGGTATTTGCAATAGCAAATGTGTTCTATGGAATTCATCTAGGTGAGGAGGGAAGTTCTTGGAATGCTGGCTATGGGATTGTTCTTGCTATCTTGTTTGTAGTTGCTTTCATTTTAGAGTTGAGGGTTTGGATGTCAAAATGAATTTCTTAATTTCAACTCTTGTATCTTTATGTAACATTTTATTATTATTATTATTGTTATTATTGTTACTAATTAATTAATTGCTACTGAGAATTTGAGAGGATTTATTTTATTTTATTTTATTAGTTTTTTATATTAATGTGGATTTGATGCCCAATAAAATTAAATAGTGAAAAAAATTTATATAGTTGATCCCAACTAGTATGAGATTAAGATTTAATTACCAAACGATGTGGGATTTGGATATTCAAAAACGCATCATTCCAACCCCTTTAAACTGCATGTCTTTGTGCAGGAGACCAATATTGAGTCAAGTTGGATATCTAGGGTCTGGAGCTCTGATACCAAATAATGTGAACTCTCCTAACTTTAACTCAAAAGCTACCTCAAGAATGGAGGACTTGAAGATCTAGAAAAGCATCAGACCTAACTGTAGCATATGAAGCATCTCATAACAATTTCTAAATTTCATTATTTCAACCTTTTTAAAGTAATATAAAATAAACAAATATAACATAGATTTTTGTTTTTTTAAGTTTTAAGCGTCAAGTTTTTTTTTTATTTTTTTATTTTTAATTCTTAGTTAATAAGGTATAAGAGAAATTATATACTATATAAACATGGAATGCTAAGTAAATTAAGATACATATAGTCATTATAAGAAGGGTAAATTAGTCTACATAATTTTTATTAATTAAATTGATGGTAGCACTAGTAAGTATAGTTGTGGAAATAGAGGTTGTCATCCTAATATTAAAATAATTACATCTGTTCACTTGCAACTTTTATAACAGATATAATAATTTATTTTTTATCTCTTAGAAAAATTATATCTGTTCACTGATATCTCTTAGAATAGAACAATTACATTTGTTCTTATATATCTCTTAGAACATATACAATTGGTGGTAATAAATAGTTTCTTTTAATGTCTTTTAATGAACAGATATAACTATTTCGATATGAGACAACTGTTATATCACTAACTATTTATAACAAATTTTGTATTCATCATGTATTTTGAATATGAATAAGTGGATTTCACTAATTTTATATATGAGTTTTAAATATATATCATGTCTTAAGTTTACAACGAACTAAGTCAAATTATAAATGCATTTTCTATATTCCATTAAGAAAAATTCTTGTCCAGACCCGGTCCGTCATGAACTCAAAATATAATTAAATGAGATCTATGTATTTAATAGGTGGGTCTTATTATACATCTTGTATTTTGATTCCATAGTGAATCAGATGTAAATAAGAAAAATCCCCTAATTAAAAGTATTTGTTTGAAGTTTTAAATGCATGAAATTAAATAGGCGAGACTAGCAACGACAACCCTCAAAGTGGACTAAGAAAGAGCCATGGGATACTGAACATGCTTGGATGGGGAATTATGATGATAATAGGAGCAATAGTTGCTTGCTACTGCAAGCAATGGGATCCTATTTGGTTCTATCTTCATGCTGCCATTCAATCTTTGGGATTTCTACTGGGCTTAACAAGAGTCATTTGTGGGTTTGTCCTAGAAGATCGTCTCAATGCTGATGTCTCTACCCATAAAGGCCTTGGGATCTTCATACTCGTTCTTGGATCCCTCCAGGTTTGCATATAACAACACATTCTTGTTTACTAATCAGATTTCACAATCTTGTGGGAAACACTTTAGTATTATCAATTAAATATTATTAATTTTATGTATGTATACATGTATAGGTGATGGTGTTTTTTGCAAGACCAGACAAGGCATCGAAAGTGTGAAAGTATTGGAATTCATATCATCATAGCATGGGGAGGATATTGATGGTATTTGCAGTAGCAAATGTGTTCTATGGAATTCATCTAGTAAGGAGGGAAGTTCATGGAATGCTGGCTGTGGGATTGTTCTTGCTATCTTGTTTGTAGTTAGTTTCATTTTAAAGTTGAGGGTTTGGATGTTAAAATGAATTTCTTAATTTCAACTCCTTCTGTATCTTTATGTACTGTTTTAATATTATTATTGTTACTAATTAATTCATTGCTACTGAGAATTTGAGAGGATTTATTTTATTTTATTTTTTTAGTTTTTTATATTAATGTGGATTTGATGTCCAATAAAATTAAATAGCAAAAAAAATTTATATAATTGATCCCAACTAGTATGAGACTAAGATTTAACTACCAATCGATGTGGGATTTGGATATCCAAAAACGCATTATTCCCAACCCGTTCAAACTGTGAGTCTTTGTGCAGGAGACCAATATTGAGTCAGGTTGGAGATCTAGGGTCTGAAACTCTGATACCAAATAATATGAACTCTCCTAACTTCAACTTAAAAGCTATCTCAAGAGTGGAGGACTTGAAGATCTAGAAATGCATCAGACCTAACTGTAGCATATGAAGTATCTCATAATATTTTCTAAATTTCGTTATTTCAACTTTTTAAGGTAATATAAAATAAACAAATATAACATAGATCTCTTTTTTTCTTTTTTGAGTTTTAAGCATCAAGTTTTTTTTTTATTTTTTTTTAATTCTTAGTGAATAAGGTATAAGAGAAAATATATACTATATAAACATGGAATGCTAAGAAAATTAGGATACATATAGTCATTATCAGAAGGGTAAATTAGTCTATATAATTTTTATTAATTAAATTGTGATGCATACATTTTGCATAATCATTTAGGTTTAATTTCATAACCATTTTTATTTGATTATTAGTCATTTTTAGCTAATTTTATTAGTTAATTAGTTAGTTTTTCATAATTGTCGATTTTGGATTAATTTGTAATTTTTACTTTGTTTTGTAGGAAAAATGGTGTTTTTGAAGGACTAAAGAGAATTTTGCCATTGAGGAGTGTCTTCTACAGCAAAAAGATGCCAAAAGCAAGTTTTCAAGCTAAAATATGCATAGACCAAATCAGGCATAACTTGCCGCATAAGCTATGCAGCTCGCATAAGGAGGAAGAACACTTCTGTAATCCAAATTAAATGTGCATAAGGAGATCGCATAACTTATGCACATTCTCACCTCCCTTATGCAGATTCACGAAATTGTGCATAACCTATGCACTAAGTCATGCAATCGCGCATAAGGGATCAGATAACTTATGCACCCACTTATGCAATTCCCATAAAGAGTTCATTAATGAGTCGCGTAAGATTCCCTTAATGTATTCCTCCTAGAACATACTATTTTAGGGCTCCATGTCAGAAAAATGCTATATATAGTCCCATTTTCTCATTTTAGAGGAGGGAGGTAAGGAGCAAAGAAAGAAAGGAGGAGGCTAAGCAGAATTTGAAGAGTCATTTCCACCTTCCACACCATTTTCAACTAAGATTTGCAGATTTCTTTCTTTCTTTACACTTTTCTACATTTCTAGTGTTTAATTCCTTACTTCTTAGCTTAGATTAAAGCTTTATTTCCATTTAAACTCATCATATCTTGTAAGCATTATGGATAGTGAGTAGTTTACTTTTGATTCTGGAGTAAGGGTTGTAATATTTGAGATATTTGTGGATTTTGATTGGGTATTCCATATTTTGTGGCCTTAATGAGTTTTATTCATTTCTTGTAAGCTTAATGACATGCTTAATGTAGGATCCCATTGAGTAATGTTCTTAATCCATGGTTGAAGCACCGAAAGGAGAAGGCCTTGTGATAGATAATCAGGAAATTGGACTTAATTAACTTAGACCTAGAAATAGGCTAAGGATTAAGAGGATTCACAGATTAATTAAGGAACTTAATGGGTCTTAATTAATTCTAACTCCACGAAAGTAGGATTAGTTTGATTAAGGCACTCTTTGTCTCACCCGAAAGGGAATTCAAAGGATTTAAGAATTAATCTCCTTAAAACTCATAAGTTTCATAAGATTGGACAACCAATTTAAAATCCCAAAATAGCTCGAATATGAAATCCCGAACTCCGGAATCAGTTTTTTACCATTGTTAATTTCTAATCGAATTTAATCATTTGCCAATTTAAATATTGCCATATTTGAACTTGCTTATTTCTATTTGATGCAATTTTAGTTTAATTAATACATTGTTGAATAGAATATTAATTTTGCACATTTAGATTTCATACTCCATTACCCATTAATTCATCATTTTAATCTCATAAATACTTCAATTTAGTCAACTTTTATATCGAAAATTCAATCATTAACACAACTCCTCGTGGGATCGATATTTTTCTATACTACTTGTACGACCCGTGCACTTGCGGTTGGGACGCATCAAGTTTTTGGCGCCGTTGCCGGGGAGTTGTTTGTTTAAGATTGAATTCTTGATTATTTTAGTTGTTTTTAGTTTTATCTTTGTTATCTTTTCATTTTGTGTTTGTTTGTTCTTTTTCAGGTACCTTTAATCTTTTATGAGAAGAGCTAGAAGCTCAAGTGACACAACCTTACTGTTTAATCCTGAAATTGAGAAATTTTGTAAGGCCAACAAGAAAGAAACCAGAAGAAGGAAGGAAGTTTCGAGAGAGACTGAATTAGAAGCAAACATGGCTGATGAAAGAGTTAGAATTGGTGTTGGTAATGCTGGAAATGGTCAAAACAATGAAAATGAAGCCCAAGGTGAAGAAGTTGTTAATGCAAATGTGCCTAGGGGAAGTATGATGGATCATGCTTTTCCTCGTTTTGATGACTTGAGAGAGAGCATAGCAAGACCAAGAATTGATGCAAATAGTTACAAGATGGATTTTGGAGTTCTTCAAATGATCCAAAACTCTCAATTTGGAGGACATCCTTCTGAAAATCCACACACACACCTGAAGAAGTTTGCTATGATTTGCGACATGCAAAAACAACCTGGAGTATCTGATGATGCAGCAAGATTGAAGCTATTCCCATTCTCTTTGAAAGATAGAGCATTGGATTGGCTTGATTCTTTACCTCACAACTCCATTACAAATTGGGAGCAACTAATCGATGCATTTCTTGCACAATATTTTCCACTGAAAACTCAAGAGCCGAGGAATCAAATGACACTTTTCATCAAGAGAAGATGAAACTCTCTATGAATCATGGATGAGATTGAAGGAATTAGTGAGATTATGCCAACATCATGCCATTCAAAATTGTATGATAAATCTTTATTTCTACACAAATGTCACTCCCGCAATCAGAGGAATTATTGATGCTCAAACAGAGGAGAATTTATTATAAAGCATGAAGATGAAGCTTATGAGTTATTAGAGAAAATTGCAAAGAATACTCATCTTTGGAGTAGTCCAAGAGGACCACTCCAACTCAGAAAAGGCAAGCTGCTGGAATGTATGATCTTGATCCATTCAACATGATTAATGCAAAGTTTGATGCACTTACAAATGTCCTTGCTAAGAAAATGGAAGATTTGAGTATGTTGGTTAGTTCATCATCATCAGCTGGAAGTTCACAACAAGTGGCTTATGCAGAGGAAACAACCAGCTGTGGAGTAGATTATGGAGAACAAGCAGCATATGTTGGTAATTATGGAAACAAGCAAATGGGGAATCCTTATTCTCAAACTTACAATCCAAATTGGAGGAATCATCCCAACTTTTCATGGGGCAATCAGCAAGGTCAAGTTCAAAATCAGAATTTTCAACCACAACAGCAGAGTCAAGTTCCATATCAGCAAAATAGGCAACCATTGCCCAATTTTCAGCAGAAAAATATGAACCCTCCACCATAACATCAAAAGAACGAAATTCCACCATCAAGCTTTATTGCAAATGATTCTTGCCAACCAAAATAAGCATGATGATGAGATGAGAGAGGTGAAAGCAAGGCTGGAACAAATGCAAACACACAAATGTATCGCCGAAAACCAGATTGCACAACAAGCATCTTCCTCAAGTGCCAAATCTTTTGGAAAGCTTCCAAGTCAACCAGAAAATCCAAGAGAGCATTGTCAAGCTATTACTTTAAGAAGTGGTAAAGTTATAAATGATGAGAAGAGTGAAAACAGTGAGAAGAGAGAAAATGAAAAAGGAACTGATGAGAGTGAAAAACAAGAGAGTGCAGAAAAATGTAAGGAGAAATTTGAAGAAAAAGAAGAGAAGTATATACCTCCTGAGCCCTACAAGCCACAACTTCCCTTTCCACAAAGATTTCACAAAGCCAAGCTTGATAGGCAATTTGGGAAGTTCTTAGAGGTTTTGAAGAAACTTTACATAAATGTGCCTTTGTTGATGCTCTTTCACAAATGCCCTCTTATGCAAAATTCTTGAAAGAAATTCTCTCAAACAAGAGAAAACTTGAAGATGATGAAACTGTAGCTTTGACAGAAGAATGTAGTGCTATCCTCCAAAGGAAACTTCCTCCAAAGCTTAAGGATCCAGGGAGTTTTTCAATTCCATGCCACATTGGAGAGTCTTGTTCTACAAAAGCTCTATGTGATTTAGGGGCCAGTGTTAGCCTTATGCCCCTTTCTATCTATGAGAAGCTCAACATGGGAGATCTAAAGCCAACCCATATTTCTCTTCAGTTAGCTGACAGAACAATCAAGTATCCTGAAGGGATTTTGGAGAATGTGCCCTCAAGGTTGGAAAGTTCTATATACCGTTGACTTTGTCATCTTGGACATGGAGGAAGATTCTAATATTCCAATTATCTTGGGAGACCCTTTCTAGCTACAAAGGAGCATTGATTGATGTGAAAGGAGAAAAGCTTACTCTTAGGGTTGGTGAAGAGCAATTAATTTTCAATATTAATAACTCTATGAAGAAGCATCATTCAAGTCGATACTTGCTTGAGAGTTGATATTATTGATGAGCTGGTTGAAGAACACTTCGTAAAGAAATATCCGTAAGATCCACTTGAAAATTGTTTGGTTCATGGAGGAGGCATAGACTATGACAACCCTCATGTAGCTGCATATACTCAACACTTAGAGGGAAGTCCACCATTCATTTCTCGCTCCAGCTTTTCAACTCACACAAAAGGAAAAAGCAATTTAAGCAACCATCATTCAAGGAAGAAGATGCACCTAAGGTAGAACTTAAGCAACTTCCTTCTCACTGTATGAATTTCTTGGCACTAATAACACTTATCCAGTAATTGTAAATGCAAATTTGAGTACTTTAGAGGCTGATAAGTTGTTAAGAGTGTTGAGAAAATTTAGGAAAGTTTTGGGATACACCATAGATGACATTAAGGGAATAAGCCCACATTTTTGCATGCATAGAATCAGTTTGGAAGAAAATTGTAAACCATCTATTGAACATCAAAGGAGGTTGAACCCAAATATGAAAGAAGTTGTTAAAAAGGAAATTTTGAAGTTGCTTGATGCAGGGATCATATATCCCATCTCGCATAGACTTGGGTGAGCCCAAGACATGTTGTTCCAAAAAGGGTGGAATGACAATGTCAAAAATGAAAATAATGAATTAATTCCCACTAGAACGGTGACTAGTTGGCGAATGTGCATAGATTACAGAAAATTAAATGTTGCCACTAGAAAAGATCACTTTCCACTTCCCTTCATTGATCAAATGTTGGAAAGACTAGCTAGGCATTCTTACTTTTGCTATTTAGATGGATATTCAGGTTTTTTTCAAATCCCTATCCATCCAAATGATCAAGAGAAAACCACTTTTACTTGTCCATATGGAACCTTTGCTTATAGAAGGATGCCATTTGGGTTGTGTAATGCACCAGCCACTTTTCAGAGGTGCATGATGGCAATCTTCTCAGATTTCATTGAAGACATAATGGAGGTTTTTATGGACGATTTTTCTGTTTATGGATCTTCTTTTGATATATGCTTAGCTAACCTTTCTAAAATTTTACAAATGATGTGCGATATCGACCTTGTGTTAAATCGGGAAAAGTGTCATTTCATGGTTCAGAAGGGATAGTGCTTGGACATTTGGTGTCTAACAGAGGAATAGAGGTTGATAAAGCCAAAGTTGAAGTGATAGAGAAGATGGCTCCTCCTACCAATGTCAAGGGAATTCGAAGTTTCCTAGGACATGCCGGGTTCTACAGACGCTTTATTAAGGATTTTTCTAAAATAGCTAAACCTTTGTCTAATTTGTTAAGTAATGACACACCATTTGAATTTGACCAAGAGTGTTTGGATGCCTTTTGCAGGTTGAAGCAAGCTCTCATCATCGCACCAATCATGCAACCACCGATTGGAGCCTACCTTTGAAATTATGTGTGATGCTAGCAACTATGCAATTGGGGCTGTTCTTGGTCAAAGAAAGGACAAAAAGGCTTATGCTATTTATTATGCTAGTAGAACACTGGATGAGGCTCAAACAAATTATGCAACAACTGAAAAGGAATTTTTGGCAATTGTCTTTGCATTGGAAAAGTTCAGACCTTACATTATTGACTCAAAGGTGGTTATATTTTCAGATCATGCAGCCATCAGGTATTTGCTCCGTAAAAAGGAGGCCAAACCGAGGCTCATTAGGTGGATTCTGATGCTACAAGAATTTGATTTGGAGATTAGAGATAAGAAAGGAGCCAAAATGTAGTTGCCGATAATCTTAGTAGGTTGAAATTGGATGGTGAAGAATTGGATGAAATCCCTATTGATGAGTTTTTCTTGGATGAACAACTTTTCTCTCTTGTTGCTAAACTAACTTGGTATGCACTTTGTGAATTATCTATCTTGTGGAGTTTTACCTCTAGGTATAACATGGCAACAAAAGAAAAAGTTTCTGCATGAAGTGAAGTTTTATAGATGGGATGATCCTTTACTCTTTAGGAGATGTTGTGATGGTCTAATTAGAAGATGTATTCCTGAAGAGGAAATCCAGAGTATTTTGCATCATTGCCATGCTTCGATTATGGAGGACATTTTGGCATCTCTAAGACAAATAGTAAAATTTTGCAAGCTGGTTTCTTTTGGCCAAATCTTTTTAAGGATGTGAGGAAATTTGTGTTGGATTGTGATAAATGTCAAAGGAGTGGAAATTTGTCAAAAAGAGATCAAATGCCCCTAAATAATATTCTTGAAGTGGAATTATTTGATGTTTGGGGAATAGATTTTATGGGGCCATTCCCTCCTTCATATGGTAATAGATACATCTTAGTTGGGGTTGACTATGTGTCAAAGTGGGTGGAAGCTATTGCAACTCCAACTAATGATGCTAGAGTGGTAGTAAAATTTTTGAAAAAATTTGTCTTGAGCAGATTTGGAGCTCCTAGGGCTATAATTAGTGATGGGGGTTCCCATTTTTGTAATAAGCAATTTGAGAGCTTAATGAGGAAGTATGGTGTAGTGCACAAGATAGCTACCCCATACCATCCTCAAAACTTCAGGACAAGTTGAAATTTCTAACAGAGAGCTCAAGCATATTTTGGAGAAAACAAAGGAACAATTCTAGGAAAGATTGGTCTATCAAACTAGATGATGCTTTATGGGCATATAGGACTGCCTACAAAACCCCTATAGGAACTACTCCCTTTAGGTTGGTGTATGGTAAGTCTTGTCATTTACCTGTGGAGCTAGAACATAGAGCATATTGGGCCATTCAGACCTTGAATTTTGATCTTAAGCAAGCTGGTGAGAAAAGGTTGTTACAACTTAATGAGCTTGAGGAATTGAGGATGGATGCTTATGAAAGTGCCCGTATTTACAAAGAAAGAACTAAAGTTTGGCATGATAAGCATCTGAGGAAAAAGGAATTCAAAGAAGGTGATTCAGTTTTGTTGTTCAACTCAAGATTGAAATTGTTCCCTGGAAAACTCAAGTCAAGGTGGACTGGTCCATATAGAGTTTCTAAGGTTTTCCCTTATGGAGCAATAGAAATTTGGAGTGAAAATTCTGGGAATTTTAAGGTCAATGGGCATAGATTGAAGCATTACATAACCGAGACCCAATACTAGGAGCAAGCTGTTACAAGCTCTCCAATCCTCACCTCTTTTCAAATAAATTCATGAAAAGTCCAAATAAGGACTATAAATTAGCCCTCTTGGGAGGCATCCCAAGTCCTTTTATTTTGCTTTTGTTGATTTACTTTCATTTTCATTAATTTTGTTTTTATCTTAAATCTCCCCAAATTAAAATTTTGACATTGTTAAATCTTGTCCCTTGTAGATGTAATTCAATGAAGAAAGGTCAGAACTGTTGGGGAAGTAATTTTAACTTGGAAAATTTTGTCCTTCAAAAGAATCGATAAGCTTTTGTCGCATAACTGCGGCAGAGCCGCAATCTAGTTCATGCAGAGGAAAAATAAAATCTGCAGAAAAAAGGGTGTCTGCAAAGAAATGGCTCATGTTTTTGATGAGGTTGGATGTATTTAAATGGAGGAAGGTTAGTGAATCAATAAAGCTGCAACTGTTATTGCAGAGGAAAAGTATCTTCAGAGAGCGTAAAAATAGAATCAAGCAGATCACTTGTGTTTTTGGTGAGGTTGGGTGGGTAATTTTCTAATATTTGTGCTTATAATGATATTATGGTGGTAAGTTGGTCATTTTTGCAGTTTTGAACTTCTTTGGGGTTATAGGATACAAGGTAGAAATGTTGCATTTTCTTGACAAATCTTGGAGATTTCATTTCTCATTTGTGGTTAGATGCAACTTCATGCAAATTTTATGGAGTTTTATGTGCTAAATGTTGATTTGCAGAATTTGAGTCAAAATGGCATAGCTCTCAAAGATCTTTTATGTAGGATCCATTTTTACATGCTTGTGTGATGCACTTTTTATGAACTTTGAATATATTGATGTGTTTTTGATGAAAATTTCTCATGGTTTGTGCTTCATAGAATTATATTTCATCATTCCAGGGTATCTTTCACACTTGCAATCCATGTTCTATTGCATTCTTGATCTTGTTGAATTTGTGCATAAGCAACTGCATAGCTTATGCAATCCTGCATGACCAAAATTCTTGCCATTTTTCACCTTTATTGCAAGTGCATAAGCAGAGTGCATAGCTTATGCAACTCTGCATAACCTCATTTTGTCAAATTTCATATCTGTCAAAACTTGCATAAGGTGAGTGCATGACTTATGCACATTTGCATAACTTCAAATCCTTCATTTTCTCTCTCTGCCGAAGTTTGCATAAGGAAGGTGCATAAGCTATGCACTTCTGCATAACCAAAAATCCAAAGCTCCAATTCTGCCGAAGGTTGCATAAGCAGAGTGCATAACCTATGCACTTCTGCATGACCAGAAACCCAGAAAAAAATCAACCTTGCCGAGGGATGCATAAGGAAGGTGCATAAGTTATGCACTTCTGCATAACCAAGATCTCCAAAAATCAATTCAGCCGAAGAGTGCATAAGCAGAGTGCATAACCTATGCACTCCTGCATAACCAGAAAACAGAAAATCCCAAAAGTTGCCGAGACATGCATAAGGAAGGTGCATAAGTTATGCACTTCTGCATAACCAAAATTCTGAATTTCAAAACCTACCGCAGAGTGCATAAGCAGAGTGCATAGCTTATGCACTTCTGCATGACCACCAACCAAAATTCAAAAAAATTGCCGCAGAGTGCATAAGCAGAGTGCATAGCTTATGCACATCTGCATGACCCAAGTTTCTGAAAAACCATTCTTGCCGAGAGATGCATAAGGGGAGTGCATAACTTATGCACTCCCGCATGACTTCGCTCCTCACCATTTCAGGGTCACCGAAACATGCATAAGGACAGTGCATAACCTATGCACTTGTGCATAAGCACTTTTCTGAAATATAAATCCTTTTGAAACACGCACAGGTTATGCATAAATCATTTTCCCCTTATGCAGTCTCCTACAACCCGATTCAAATTCATTTTCAGCAAAGACCATTCCCACCACCTCCACTTCCCGACTCTTGAACCCCACGACCGCCCTTCAACCTTCATTCTTTCCGGCATTCTCGCCGTCTCTCCCATCTTCTCCATCGCCTCATCACGAAACCCTAAATCCCCTACATTTTCATTTCCCTATCTCTTCTCCAATCGACCATGGATTCCCTCCACATTCCCGCCCGCCTCCTCTTGAAGTCTCTCCATTGTCTTCGATACATCCCCTTCCAATCCTCCACCACAAACGACACCACCACCACCTCCATCAACAACATACAAACGCAAAATCCGATCCAAACTGCGCGACCTATGTCCTCCGCTCCTCCTCCGTCCAAACGCAAAGACCCACTCCACCCCATTTTCTGAGCCACCTCCTAAAAAGCCAAAAGCTCCAGCCTCTACACCTTCTTCCAAAGAAAAGACAATTTCAAGAACCCCATTTGTATCAAAGCTACCCCGCCTCTCCCTGATACAATTCAAAAAGCCGCTTTCAAAAGACTCAAAGATAGAAGGGTACAACCTACTAGGTATATATCTGTTGATGCTCTACAATCTATGGGTTTATTTGATAATGTAGTTGCATTTCTTGACGGTATGGGTTGGACAGTAATTTGTGCATAAGCAAGAGGTAGTTTATCCAATTCTAGTTTTGGAGTTTATTTCTTCATTCTCTGCTACCCTCAACTTGCATGATGTAGACCATAAGCCAATTATGACATTTAGATGCTTGGGGCAAAAGAGAGAGCTCACAGTGGATCAATTTCATAGCATATTTGGTTTTGCAATAGAAGGGATCTATAGAGTGCCACATACTGGAGTAGAGGTAGCCAATAAGGGCATCTGGAATCCTGCCCAATTTTGGAGAATCATAACAAACCAACCCCAAACCTTCTCTGCTGGTAGGTCCAAAACATCCCATATCCTTGACCCTGCACTTAGGTTTATTCATTGGTTGATGGCTAGCACCATATTGGGCAGAGGGACTAGTTCTGGTGCTGTGGGCAAATCTGAACTATTTATTTTATGGTGTGCATTTCACAAAGTTAAGGTGTCTCCAGGTTACTTCTTTTGCGAACATGTGTCGCATATTGCCACCAAATCCATTGGTGACATTGTTTTGGGTGGGCTCATTATCGCCATAGCCAAGCATTTTGGCTTTAATCGCAGAGCACTCAATCCCAAAGACTTGAGGACACTTCCTATTTTGATATCGCACACTTAACCAAAACAGGGTTCCATTTATCATATTTTGATGATACTGGCCACCCTGCAGCAGAAACTGATCCTATTGCACAACCAGAAACCCAACCTTTCACACCAGTCCCACAGCACCCTACTACCCCTACCCCACCCCTCACCTACTCAGACACTCCACCTACCTCTGCTCACCCCATTCCTCCTACAAATGAACCTACCTCATCCACAAGACCTCCTCCATTCAACACTAAAGCCTTATTCACCTACCTCGACAGTTTAGTGATGATATCTACTTTGTGGATAGGAAGCTTGATGCTGGTCTTGATACACTAAAGGATCGCCATGATCAACTATTTGACCTTGTCATGGAAACCAGTGGACAAACAGAAGAATCAAGGAGATGGTGAAGCAACTCATGATGTTTCGGGCATGCCACCCCACCTCCATCACCTCCTCGCACCATCATTTTCGACAAATTTCAAACAGCCTACCACTTTAGCAACATCCTTGGACAAAGGAAAAACAATAGACATAGATTAGTGTTTAGTTTACTTTTGTTCAATCTTGTAGGACCTTTTCTTTGTAAATATGTTCAAACATTTATACTTTGTTTTGGATTTTGTTGCTTTGTTCAATTAGTTTCTTTTAAATTCTGCTTTTGAAGTTTTATTGAATAGCTATTACATTAGTCCTCTTTGATTTTTATTGCACTTATTGCCTTTTTGTACATATTTGCCCATACTGCCTATATTTCCATACTTTTACTTTGGTTGTACATTTCCCTTGCCAATTCCCTCAGCAGCTTTTTGTATACACTGCATACTATGAATTTCTCATGCATAACCTTTGCATAGCCTGTGCAACTCTTTCTGCTACTTCTGCAGAACTGCACAGGTTGTATTTCCCTTATGCAACTGTCCTGCATAGCCTATGCAACATCTATTGCCTCTTATGCAGCACCGCATGGCTTATGCACCTTACCTATGCACATGTTCTGATAAAGACTTAACTCGCATAACCCGTGCAAACCTCTTATGCATCCCTTTAACTTGAATTCTCATACCAGGTAACTCTTTCTTTTTGTTCTTATTTTTACAATTCCTGGTCAATATTATTTGCTTTGAGTTTTGGATATCTACTGTTTGAGACATTGAGGACAATGTCTAATTTTGAGTTTGGGGGTGCACATTTTGATTTTTAGCTTTATTTTTCACATTTTGAGTATAGGAACATCTCATCCCATTTCATTTACATATATTGTAAATATTTTACATATACATCCACACATACATATACATAACACATTTACACACACATTATACATCACTTAGAAATTGTACACATTGCATACAAATAGACTTCCTCCATTTAGTTAATGCATTACTCATTTTTAGGAATCATGCATCATGCATTAAATTCTTTTGCCAAATCCCTTGAGTATTGAAAAGTTGCCTATGAGAGTAATTTGACTTACCTTTAGTTGGGTTTGTGGATTGAAAGTTTCCTAAGAGGTGCAAAGTTTTGAAGTGTTATCCCTTGCCTATATCTTCTTAGCCAAAAAGCCACCCAACTAGTCATTTGGAGATGGAAGTGTTTAGAGGGAGTTATTGGATATAAGGTAGTCAAATGATGTCTCACCAATCCTAGAACAAATTTTCTAAACCTTTCAAGGCGAAATACCAGCTTGTACTTGAAAAGAGAGATGATTAGGCATTCTTTGATTTAAACCTCCTCATTTTAAACCTTTGGCCCTTTTCCTAATTAAAATTGACCCTTGCAAACCCCTTTGAGCCTTTTTTGTCCCTAATTTTTCTTGAAACCCTTATTACTACCTAGCCAATGAACCAAACACTCCAACCCTTTTCATGAGAATAATTATTCATAATATTAGATACATAAAAAAAAAAGAAAAAAAGAAAAAAATACAATAAAAGGGAGAAGAAATGCTTGTCACCTTGTAAAAGTGCTAGTATATGTGCTTTTCACCATTGTCATTCAAAATGAAAGAAATCCACCCAAAGTATTAAAAGAAATGAGTTTGGGGGTGGCAATTTTAGGGACAATCATCAAAAGAAAATGCAAAATACAAGTTAAAGTATCAAAATGTCCCTCCATTTTTATGTGTTTTGTAAACTATGCTAGCACTTGACAATTCTCATTGTGTATTCTTCTCTCCCATATATATAAAAAAATACATATATATATATAATAAAGTGTACCTTATGTTTAAAAATTGAAAATATTCTCATGCTTTGAATACTTTTTACCCATCTTTCTTCTTAGCCTCATTTTAAACCCCATGGCCTCATTACATCCCTAAAAAGACCTTTGATCTCTTGATAGTACTTGCTACATTAGTGGAGATAGGAGTAGGGAATTTGCCTATGGGATTGGAAAACTATTCATCTATTCATTCAATTCTATCATTCCATGTTGAGATACTTTGGTTATCAATTGTCCTAGAATTCCTTTTGAGCATGACTCTCTCTTTTGATTAGTTGGTTTGGGGATTTGAATGATAATTGACTTGATGGCTAAGCGGTGAAAGCTTGGATAAGCATTAAATTCTTTGCATTTTGAAGGATGGGTATATGGATTGTTGGTATGGCTAAAGGTGTGTTAAGTTACCTTAATGAGTGATTTTCATAACTCTTGGATAAGGCACCCTTAAAAACTTTGCACCACATTTTAAAGTTTGCTTGAGGACAAACAAAAGCTTGAGTTTGGGGGTATTTGATGCATACATTTTGCATAATCATTTAGGTTTAATTTCATAACCATTTTTATTTGATTATTAGTCATTTTTAGCTAATTTTATTAGTTAATTAGTTAGTTTTTCATAATTGTCGATTTTGGATTAATTTGTAATTTTTACTTTGTTTTGTAGGAAAAATGGTGTTTTTGAAGGACTAAAGAGAATTTTGCCATTGAGGAGTGTCTTCTACAGCAAAAAGATGCCAAAAGCAAGTTTTCAAGCTAAAATATGCATAGACCAAATCAGGCATAACTTGCCGCATAAGCTATGCGATTCGCATAAGGAGGAAGAACACTGCCTGCAACCAAATTAAATGTGCATAAGGAGATCGCATAACTTATGCACATTCTCACCTCCCTTATGCAGATTCACGAAATTGTGCATAACCTATGCACTAAGTCATGCAACTGCATAAGTAACCTGTAATCAGCTAAAATCGCATAAGGGATCGTGATAACTTATGCACCCACTTATGCAATTCCATAAAGAGTTCATTAATGAGTCAAGTAAGATTCCCTTAATGTATTCCTCCTAGAACATACTATTTTAGGGCTCCATGTCAGAAAAATGCTATATATAGTCCCATTTTCTCATTTTAGAGGAGGGAGGCAAGGAGCAAAGAAAGAAAGGAGGAGGCTAAGCAGAATTTGAAGAGTCATTTCCACCTTCCACACCATTTTCAACTAAGATTTGCAGATTTCTTTCTTTCTTTACACTTTTCTACATTTCTAGTGTTTAATTCCTTACTTAGCTTAGATTAAAGCTTTATTTCCATTTAAACTCATCATATCTTGTAAGCATTATGGATAGTGAGTAGTTTACTTTTGATTCTGGAGTAAGGGTTGTAATATTTGAGATATTTGTGGATTTTGATTGGGTAATCCATATTTTGTGGCCTTAATGAGTTTTATTCATTTCTTGTAAGCTTAATGACATGCTTAATGTAGGATCCCATTGAGTAATGTTCTTAATCCATGGTTGAAGCAATCAAAGGAGAAGGCCTTGTGATAGATAATCGTGAACTTGGACTTAATTAACTTAGACCTAGAAATAGGCTAAGGATTAAGAGGATTCACAGATTAATTAAGGAACTTAATGGGTCTTAATTAATTCTAACTCCACGAAAGTAGGATTAGTTTGATTAAGGCACTCTTTGTCTCACCCGAAAGGGAATTCAAAGGATTTAAGAATTAATCTCCTTAAAACTCATAAGTTTCATAAGATTGGACAACCAATTTAAAATCCCAAAATAGCTCGAATATGAAATCCCGAACTCCGGAATCAGTTTTTTACCATTGTTAATTTCTAATCGAATTTAATCATTTGCCAATTTAAATATTGCCATATTTGAACTTGCTTATTTCTATTTGATGCAATTTTAGTTTAATTAATACATTGTTGAATAGAATATTAATTTTGCACATTTAGATTTCATACTCCATTACCCATTAATTCATCATTTTAATCTCATAAATACTTCAATTTAGTCAACTTTTATATCGAAAATTCAATCATTAACACAACTCCTCGTGGGATCGATATTTTTCTATACTACTTGTACGACCCGTGCACTTGCGGTTGGGACGCATCAAATTGATGGTAGTATTAGTAAGTATAGTTGTGGAAATAGAGGTTGTCATTCTAATATTTAAAATAATTGAAAAATGAATTTAATTCATGTAACTAATACTGAATTAATTATAATTAATTTACATAGTTTATTTAATTTTCTTAAAATCGCTCTACTTTAGGAATGATTTGGACTATTAATGCCCTTCATGTGTATTAATTCAATTACTTAATTGACATAAGCTAGCCTTTTTTGTAACGATCGGGCTCTAATCGCTAGAGGAATTGTCCGCTTTGGCCGTAAGCCTCACGGTTTTGTCCCATAGGTAGAATGGAGAACTTCTCAGGAGGTCACTCATCCTAGGATTTCTCTCAAGAGAGCACGCTTAACCCTGGAGTTCTTCCAACTCTCCAGGCCATTCCACCAAAAGGCACCTCTAGTGATTAGTTCCTCCATTTTATATATTGTTACTTTTTGAACCCTAGACCATCTCCGTGCTTTGCCGATGTGGGATTTGCCTAAGGGACCTTTCTCCCCCCCTTTCGGGACTCAGCGTCCTCACTGAGTTTGCCCCACCATCGCCAAGAGGACACGCGAGTAGCTGTAATACTAATTGTAATGGTCGGGCTCCAACCACTAGAGGAATTTTCCGCTTTGGCCGTAAGCCTCACGGTTTTGTCCCATAGGTGGAATGGAGAACTTCCCAGGAGATCACCCATCCTAAGATTTCTCTCAAGTGAGCACGCTTAACCCTGGAGTTCTTCCAACTCTTCAGGCCATTCCACCAAAAGGCGTCTCTAGTGATTAGTTCCCCCATTTTATATATCATTACTTTTTGAACTCAAAACCATCTCAGTGCTTTGCCGATGTGGGATTTGCCATTCTGCCCTAGTGTAGCAATAGACCATTACCTCTTACTGAGAATTCTAATTTCTTGCCCTGTCTGATTTTTTCTAATTGCTTCTGATATCTTTCATCATTCTGAGCAGCCATTCTGATCTGATCAATTAACACTGGCTGTACATGCCATGCAACTGTTGTTTGCCTCTCATCATTAATCTTTAAGCTGACATGCAATGCTCTCAACTCATGTACCATAGACAAAGGAAAAACCTATAGACTTGCCATAGTTTATCAGACAATCATTGTCTTTTATCAACTCTAACCATCTCCTCTGTCTCAAATTCAACTCTTTCTGAGTACCCAAATACTTCAAACTCTTATGATCTGTGTAGATATAGCACTTCTCCCCATATAAATAGTGTCTCCAGATCTTAAGAGCAAAAACAATAGCTGCTAGCTCTAAGTCATGTGTCAGATAATTCCTCTCATGCAGTTTCAACTAGCGTGATACGTATGCAATGACATTTCGATCTTGCATCAATACATAGCCTAACCCATTGTGAGAAGTGTCACTGTAAATAGTATACTCTTTAGCCGAGGTAGGTAAAGTAAGGACTAGAGCCTCAGTCAAATATCTCTTCAACTCATCAAAACTCTGCTGGCATTTATCTATCCACTGAAATTTCACATCTTTCCGAAGTAGCTTGGTCAATGAAGATGCCAACATGGAGAACCCTTTCACAAAACGACGGTAGTATCTAGCTAACCCCAGAAAATTGCAAATTTCTGTAACATTTTTGGGTGGCTTCCAATTAAGGATAGCTTCTATCTTGCTGGGATCTACCTTAATGCCCTCTGCCGATACTATATGCCTCAAGAAAGATATTTCATTTAGCCAAAATTCACACTTTGACAATTTTGCATATAGTTGTTTCTCCCTCAAAGTCTGCAGTACAATCCGCAAATGTTTATCATGATCCTCTGCACTCCTCGAATAAACCAATATGTCATCGATGAATACCACCACAAACTGATCAAGGTATGGTCTGAAAATAGTGCTCATCAGATCCATAAAAGCAGCTGGAGCATTGGTCAACCTGAATGGCATGACCAAGAACTCATAATGGCCGTAGCGGGTTCTAAAGGCAGTTTTAGGGATACTCTGCTCTTGTACTTTCAACTGATAATAACCCAATCTCAGGTTAATTTTGGAGAACACAGCTGCACCCCTCAACTGATCAAACAAGTCATCAATGCTGGGGAATGGATATATGTTCTTTATTGTCACCTTATTCAACTACCAGTAGTCAATACATAAGCCGAGAGTGCCATCTTTCTTCTTAACAGACAGCACTGGCGCTCCCCAAGGTGACACACTAGGGCGAATGAAGCCCTTGTCAAGCAGCTCTTGCTATTGCACTTTCAACTCTTTCAGTTCTACTGGTGCCATTCTATATGGTGTTATAGAGATTGGGTCCACACCTGGTATGACATCAATCTCAAACTACACTTCTCTTTCCGGAGGTAATCCTGGCAACTCATCAGGGAACACATCCCGAAAGTCACATATTGTAGGGATGTCCCTCAGTGCTGGACTCCCCACTTGGGTTTCTATCACATGTGCCAAGTATGCTTCACATCCCTTTCTAATCATCCTTCTGGCTAGTGCAGTCGAAATGATGTTTGATGGCAGTAATTGCCTCTCCTCATGTATTACCACATCACCATACAGAGGGAGACCAAAAGTGATTGTCTTTAGTCTATATTAAATCATTGCATGATGCCTGGCTAACCAATCCATACCCAAGATAATATCATAATCTTTGAAGGGCATTTCGATCAAATCGGATAGAAAAACATGTCCTTGGATCACCAAAGGACAATCTCTATATATTCGGTTGACCCAGGCTTCTTGTCCTAACGGAATAGTTATTAGCACTTCAAAACCCATCTTGACATATGAAATAGTAAGGGAACTGACTATGCTAGCACTAACATATGAGTGGATAGAACCTGGATCAAACAAGACAAAGACATCCTGATCAGAGATAGAAAAAGTACCGGCTACAATATCGGAAGTCTCAGCCTCTTCCCGCTGTCTCATTGTGTAAACTCTGGCCGGAGCACTCCCTTGTGCTGATTGGTTAACAGTACCCTAACTGCCAAAAGCATTGCTTCTACCTGTGCCTCTTCCTCTGCTAACCGGTTGTGAACCTCTGGTAGCAGAACTCTTGATGGATCCTTCTGCAGTAGCAGGAGCTGGCCCAAATCTACGGGCACTGGTGCAATCCTTAGCCAGATGGCCCATGCCTCCACAGTTAAAGCAAGCTCCTGTAGCCCAATAACAAACACCACTATGGGTCTTGCCACATGTCTCACAAGGGCGGGGAGGGTGAGAACTCCTAGTCGTCTGCTGACCAGACCAAAGGGGTCTCTGTCCAGAAAATCTACCTCTACCAGACCTTCCACCTCTGCATGATCCCCCAAATTTCTTTCTTTTTCCAGTATTGCCACTGGAACTTTGATCCATTGCCTTTCCACTTTTCTCTTTTTCTGATTTCTCTGTCTTCTCTGTTTTCTCTTTCACTGGTGCCCCTTCTAACTCAATTCTTTCTAACTCAAGTGCTTGAGAGATAAGCTCAGAGAAGTTATTATATCTGAATCCAACCACTTGCATCCTCATACTGGGTTTTAAGCCGGTTTCAAACCTCTTACATCTTTCTCTACTGGTAGATAAGAGACTCCCTGCATAGTTGCTTAAGCGAGAGAACTCCCTTTCATACTCTACCACAGATCGATTCCCTTGCTTCAGACTTAAAAATTCTTATAGCTTTTGGTCCACATATGCATCTGGGACATATTTCTGTCTAAACTCTCTGATGAAGTCGTCTCAGGTCAATACTGGTGGTTCTGCCAAGCTATGGGGGATGGTCTTCCAATAATCGTAAGCATCCCCTTGAAGTAATGACACAGAATATTCAAATTTCAGTTCATCTAGGCAGTGCAATTTCTTGAATACTCGGTCCATTCTCTCCAGCTACTGCTCTGCCTCTAAAGGGTCTACTGTACCCTTGAATTCTGTAGCCCCATATTTCAATAATTTATTATACTATATGACTGGAGCCTAAGGTTGCACCATAGGAGTCTAAAGTGGAGCTTGAACAGGCATACTCCCAGCCATTTATTGAAATATTGCAGTCATTTGCTAGGCAAACTGTGCCGGAAACTATGGTATTTGTGGAGCTGGTGCCACTGAACCACTAACATTTTGGAGGGCTGGGGCTTCCTCTTGGGCCTCAGCCTCTACCGACTGCTCAATAGAGCGATCCCCTTCTTCCATTTCAAATTGGGGTGAGGATATCTCCTGGACAAATAACACAAGGAGATTTCCCTACGTTAGTTCATAATTATAATATAATGCACTGTATGTAACAAATAAGGACATTGAGCAGTTATACTTATCAAAGAAATAGACAAATTCACAAGTCAAAACATATTTTAAAAATTTGCTCTGATACCACTATAACATGTCACACCTTACCTCTCTGTAAGGCATAACATGATCCCGTAATATACCTAATGAAGTACCGACTTCGTCCACCGATAACCCATTAAATACACTATAAGGGATTTTAAAACAATTTTCTTACCTTTTGAAAGTGGTGAGCTTTTCTAGCAGGTATTAAAAATATTTAATTGAAGTTTAAAAACTAGTTAAAATTTTTATCCATTTTTATTTTTTCAAAAATTTTGAAAAAATTTCGACAGAGTGCCAGCAGTATTTGAGAAAAACCAAAAATTTTTACCTGTAGAAAAACACTTCCAATAGTAGCACTTCAACCAAATTCAACTCAACACAATTTCTCCCAACTCCATAATTCAAATCAATATTTCACAACTCAAAATGTCAATTCAATTATTTCCAAAATTAGTAATAATTAATTTCATACACATTAAATTAAAGAAAAATTAATTTCCATTCATCGGTCCAAAATTACATCAAAAAATCTAAAATAATATTATTACAAAATCTGTATAACTGCTCAATACTGATTTATACACGTACATACAGTTACATACATCAAAATAAACATTACCATCAGGGTATAAAATTATACCCAACAAAAATATCCAAAAGTAGTACAGCAGTTCTTAGCAACTCACTCAGCTGCTCTATCAGTCTCTTGACGTGTGACAGTAGAAAAGAGCTATTGTAACACCCTCACTGTAGCAATTTCATACATTCTACTGTTTCGGTGACCGATGTCAGTCCGGACAGCTAGAATGTCTGGAAAAATATTTAGACTAGAGTGACGAGTCATAAATAACTCAAATATTAATAAGAAAAATTTAGGAAAAATTTTTAAAATAAAATACAACCAAGTTAAATGAGCTGGTGTCCTAGCGATGGGTAACCCAGTGGGAAGTTGCAGTTCTCGCAACTAGGAGCCCTAGACCCGGGAGAAAATTTATAAAATAATTTTTGGGACTCCAGAGAAGAGTCATTGAGGTTTCTATGGAATTATAATGCCAAGGAAAGACTTAGAAAAATTTTTCAATCGGTACAGACGATTTTGGCTCAATAAGCCAAACAGAGGGCATTTTGGTCATTTCGTCTTCGGAGATGATTTTTGGCCGACTTGTCCAGTTAAGTAAATAATTATTATGAAATAAAATGTGAATAAATGTTACTAAAAATTTAATTGAAAATGAGTAGAAAAGAAAATGAAAGAAAAATGAAAGAAATTAGTAATTATGACATCACATGATGTCATTAAACACTCTCCACCCAATCACAACTTGACAAACTAATTAAAAGGGATAAAAACTAATTAAAAAGAGACAAAATGAAAAATCAATATGCACTCCCATCTTCATCCTTTGGGTAGCCAAAACGTAGAGAGAGAGAGGAGAGAGTTTCCACCATTGTTTAGTCTTGCAAGCTTGATTTCCCCAAGTTTTTCACTCCAAAATCCTTAGGCCCCTTCACAAAAAATTATTCTTACACCTTGAGAAAGTGTTTGGCTGCCAAGAAAAGCCAAGAAAGTGAAGGAAAATTAAGATTGGATGAGGAAAAATTCTGCTCACACAAGGGCTAGTGCCTATTTCTTTTCTTTTTCTTTAGATTTTGTGCTAGTAACATTATTTATGCTAGAAAATTGAGAAAATTGAACAAATATGTGCATGTTTGGACCTCTATAAATTTTGGCAGCTGTATGGGGGGAAGTAGTTATGATTATTTCGATGGATTAAAGTGGATTAGAGGTGGTGTTTGAAGTATATATGTAGAGTGATAATGAATTAGTATGTTTAATTGATGTATGTGCATGAATGGACATTTGAAAACTAGGGTTTGTGGCATGAAGTTAGGGTTTGCTCATGTAATGATATATTAACATTGTAATGGTCAATTAGTAACCATTTGAATATGTGAGAGGAGGAATTGAAGTGAGTAAGGATAATGGAGTTGAGTTTAGGCATGCTGCCCTTGGTGACCTGCCGGACTGGTTGTGAGCCCAGCAGGTTTGGGCAACCATAAATGGAGTTGTATAGGTTCAATTGGTGCAAGGCCAATTAGGAATGAAACTAGACACATAATGGCACAACTTTGGTGAAGAAACCCTACCCAGAAAACCAAACCAAGTTGACCTAAAAATTGCCCTAATCCGGGTGACTTGCATTCTGCCTGGGCAAAATGACCAAAAGAACAGTGTTTATTCATTTGGTCATAACTCAGTATAGAATGGTCCAATTGACCTGAAATTTTGCCAGAAAATATCTGAGACATATACTTACAACTTTCATGAAGAACACAAATCCAAATGCTGACCATAACCTAGTCAAATTGCCAACCAAACTTAGGTTACCAAATCTGGTAGAACCAGATTGCCCAGAAATTCTGTGTACAGGTCAATCCGGCCAGTTATGGTAAAATGACCATAACTTGAGTTACAAAACTCCAAATGGAGTGATTCCAAAAAAGAAATATAACTAGACACAATAAGGAACAACTTTCATGAAGACAATTTTATCAAATTCCTACTGTACAAATGACCAATGGAACAGTAAACTTAGGGTATGAAATCTGAAAATTGTGAATAACATAAGATAAGCTTTGAAATGGTATTGGAAATCAATACTAACAAAAATAAAATGCAAAATGTGGTATCTTGGAGAACTTAGGTTTAATAAATTTATTATGTATTAAAAAGTCAACAATTTGAGTGAATAGTACTGTGAATAGTAGTACAAAGGCACAAAGTGTAAGAACTATATTGTTAAAGGGAAATTAAGGCCATAAATTTGAAATCCATGAATTGAAACATGAAAAGTAAGTCATCTAATTAATGTGAATAGGTAGTTAGGGCTTATATGCCCATCACAAATAGAATTCATAAAATGTATAAATGAGAAAGGAAAAATGTTTTGAATACAATAGTACATGTGAACCATTGTTTTGAATTGTGATCAATATGAATAACATAATGAATGAATAAATGAACCATATTAATGTATGAATGAGACATTAGTTCTCATTATTGT
Organism: Hevea brasiliensis; assembly: GCF_030052815.1. Lineage (NCBI taxonomy): Eukaryota > Viridiplantae > Streptophyta > Magnoliopsida > Malpighiales > Euphorbiaceae > Hevea > Hevea brasiliensis. The sequence continues at coordinate 10,054,854 of NC_079502.1, read as the reverse complement.
AGAAAGAAAAAGTACTTTGAGTACAATGATATAAAAGGATAATTGATGTGAATTATGATCATATATATGATCAAATGAATGTATACATTATAATTGAAAATTTTTATGAAATAATGAAGTTATAAAATATAATTTATTAATATTTAATGATATTATGTGCCCTTGTATTGCCTAGACATGTTTGTCAGATTGGATAGATTGGCATACCAATAGGTTATTTTTTAGCAGTGCTGCGAAAGGCTTTATGCCTGTATTCATGGCTTTATACTCGCATTCATGGCTTTATGCCCGCACTCATGGCTTAATGCCCGATTATGTGTTATCATGGCTTTTTAGCCATACTGACTGCATACGTGATTGACATTCTACGTTCCATGGTATGATGGCTCGAGGCACCGCGGTGTCCAGTGCCAACGACCCGTTATCCAGTTTAGTCAGCCTGTCGTAGGTTACTTGGGCAGTCTAATTTATTAAAATAAGTTATGAATATTAGCAATTAAAAATACTAGAAAGTAAATAAATGAGAAGAAGTTCTGAAATAAATTAGATTAGCTCCAAAAATTTGTTCCTTAGAATGATTTGAAGTAAATTAGACTAGTTCTAAAAATTTTAAATATTACGAAATGATTGTAAACAACTTAGAAAATATCAAGAAAGTGATAAAAAGACTAGTAGAAGAATTATAACTTAAATAACATTACAAATGTGACTTTCATAAGAATATAAGTATAAGTATAAATTTTAAATTTATTTATACATTATATAAATGATTATTGTAAACTTATAACAAAAGAGATTCTAGAGAGCAACATAAATGACGAAAAATGTACTGTATGGAAAATTTCATATGAACTCAGTAAAATTCTTGAATATAGAAAATATTCTCCAATTATTTTTATTTGTATACATTATTTTTTGTTATATTATTGCACCACTAAGTAGCAATGCTTAGCGCAATGGATTTTTTTCCTTATGCAGGTACTAAAGTTAAAGCCCAATAAATACCAAACAGAGATTTTGGAGTTCTGATCTGCAGAGTGTTCAAGGTTGTCACCTCCTCAGCAATGCATGTAGATAGGGTCCATATAGATAATATTATGTATTTTATACATTATAATTAGTTATTATTTGTAATATAAACAATGAATTGTATGTTGAAATATAGATTATGGAACTGTAATTAATTTATAGATTATGTAAATTATGAATTTATGTAATCAGTATGTAAAATATGTAAATTAATGAAACTTGAGAATTTATATATATAAATTGTGCATGAATGAAAATGCATGGAAATGAATATGAAAATTGAGATATATGAATGAGATGTGAATTATGAGATGGTTATGAGAATAATTGATGAGATTTTTATTGTAAAATATTATTGAAAATTTCAAACAGGTGAATAGTAAAGTACGCCAACTGGTAATAAAATAGGGGAAACTCTGCTGGTTTCTCCGTCTAAAAATAATTGATATTAAAATATAACGAGAATAAAATTTTTAAAGAAACAAAGTAAAATAAGTTAGGGTGCTTCGACACCAAATGTAGCACACTTTATTCGGCAACATTATAGTCGGGTGAGGGGTGTTACAGCTATCGCTGAGTACTATAACTTAGTGGTGTACAATATACTAAAATAACATTTTATGCATAATTCAAATCACATTTATTCAAATATGGTACTGAAAATGAAAAGCAGATACAAAAGACAATTTATAATTTTAGTCTAAATAGTCTCATTTCGAAAGTCTCAAAACAGATTTCATAAAAATACATAGTTATATCATGCCATCAGAATAATATTCATCTCAATAGCAGGAGGCTTATGAGAAATCTCAAGGCTAGCCAGCTCAATCTATGGGTACCCATTCAATTTCTTCCTCTACTGGCACACACCTCAACACTTAAGCCAGATAGAGAATCAAAATTCAAAACTAATTCCTCCCACTAGTCATGCTAGTGAGGCATTCAAATATATGGTCATGACACTGTGGTTTCAAAACTATCTTAGCAATTTACTAAACATTTATTGATAATTCAAACACATAAAATTAAATTTCCAACAATTAAGGTCAAAAGCACTATATTCATTTCAGTCACAAATTTGCAGTATAGATAAATCACAATTTATTCATCAAACAATTTGCCAAAGAGCATTGATAGAAAAATTTTATGTTGTGCACAAATCTCGTGCGAGTCGCCTCTAGGCCTTGACTCGATGTCTCAGGTTCTTTCCCAGTATTTTTTTCAACTGAAACACAAAATTTCATAGTGTTTCAGTTTCACAACTTATAACAATTCCATTAACAAATTCACATCTATTTATTTCTAGCTCTAATATGCTTAAATTAACGTTCTTTAAAATTTACATTTCGGGGTTATTATTCACGACACTATTCAAGTCAAATTATTGACTTTCTTATGCTTAATAGGTATAGGGATTTCAATTTCACCCACATACCACATTTTGGTTACCAAATTTGTTAGTTTTAGTTGCTCCTTAAATTTTTAGGTTTCCTAGGCTTTTCAAATTTTCTAGATTTGGTATCCTATTTTGCATTGTTCTATTGGTCAAGTTGCTGTGGGAATTTGGCTAAGTGTTCTTCATAGAAGTTGTTCCTTATTGTCTTAATTTTAATCCCCTTTTTGAATCACCCCATTTGGAGTTTTGTAGCCCAAGTTATGGCCATTTGAACATGGCTGGCCAGATTGGTCTAACCTAGGTTTATGGGAACCTAATTTGGTTCTAGCAGTTTTAGACAATTAATTTTGGGTGGCACAATGACTTAGTTATGGGCAGAATTTGAGTTAGTGTTCTTCATGAAAGTTGCAGTTCTATGTCACACCTTTCCAATGCCACAAAAATCAGGTTATTTGGACCTGTATAGCCCAAGTTATGGTCAAATGAACAAACACTTGTTCATTTGATCATTTTGATACAGTGGCAGTGCACTACACCCGAATTTGACCTAATTGTCGACTATGTTATGGTCATTTTCTGGGCATGATTCCTAAATGAAAAATGTGTCATTATGTGTCTGTTTTCATCCCCAATTAGCCTCACACTAATTGGGTTGGTAAATTTTCATTTGTGATCCCTGAAAGGGACCTAGGTCAAGCTGCCAGAATATGCACACTAACCAATCCGAATTACAATTTGGTTCTACCAATTCACACACACCACAAATGGTCCCAATTGACCATTTCTCAACTCAATTTAGGTTAATTGCATCAATTGCCAATTTTCTCAATTTTTCCTCAAATTGTCAAAATGCTCAAGAACCCTAATTACATAAAGTTAAAATCTAATGCATTCAAAGTATATATCTATAGTCTACATACATAATTCAACTTAAACAACCCTTCCATTGCACCAATTTCAATCAATTCAAACCCTCACATAAGCTGACCGAATTCCATCTTACTCCCCCATAGTTGTTTTCTTTTGATTTTTAAGTTGAATTCTAGGTTAATTGAGCTAAACATACACATAATAAACTAAAATTTTCAATTTAAATTGCTTACCTCCACTTGACTTCCAATTCTTCACTTTCTTCCTTTTCTTCTTTTCTTTCCTTCTTCTAATGCCTCCTCAAGTGAAGATAACAAGCTTTTGGGGGTTAATTTTGGGGGAAGTTAGGGTTTAGTAAAGAAATCTAAGCTTGAAACAAGCTCTCATGGTGGTTTAACAATAGAGATGGCTAAGGGAAGATGGGCGGCCAAACTTAGGAAGGAGAAGAAGAGTGATTGGTTTGTTTAATTTTTATGTATTTTATGTTAATTTATGTATTTGACTTGGTCAATTATTGAGGGCAAATAAATTTTAATTTTGACATCACCAATGATGTCATCCACATGATGCAATAAAAGCTTTTTCAATTTCTTTTTCTTTTTCCTTTATTTTTCAATAGTTTCTTTAATTTAATTCTCGATCCTGAAATTTTCTTTTCTCCAATTTTATTGGATAGTTAGGTTAGGAGTCAGCTCTAGGGGTAAATTGATCAAATTGCCCCTCGCTAGTTCGATCCAGTTTGCAAGTAATTCAATATTTCTTTCGGATCCCTGACCTAATTATTTGACCTGCTTAACAATTCTTTTCTATGATTTTCTCTTTTCCACTGTGTTCGCAGTAGTCCTAAGGATCGCGGCGTCACATTTTCAGGTTCAAAATTCAGGTTAAGACTGACCTCGCAGTCACTTCCCGGGAAGGTCACCCATCGCTGTGACTCCCGGCTCATTTAACTTTTTATGTTCTATTTTCCTTATTTATACTTAACTATCTGACAATCACTACTTATTTGCATTCAGGGCTTATCTAGGTGTCTTAGATGTGGTTCTACTTCCCTTAATTGTCCAGACCGACATCGATCACCGGAACAGTAAAATGTACCAGGCCATGCAAATAGGGGTGTTACATTTTTAGGTCATGTCCAAAAATTATTTATTCCATTATACCTTAAAAAGAGTATATTGAATGCAAGGCTTGTAAAAACTTTTGAAAATTAGTTTTCATGAAAATATTTTTCGTTGTTTGGTTATGATGTTAAACTAATGGTATGTATTTATGTCATGTATTGATGTTACTTGCTCGAATCTCGCTCATTTGTGGGATGTTTGCCCGCTTAATAGGAATAACATTGCTCGCCCATGGGACGTTAACCTATCTAGCTGGTATAAGGACGTTCGCCTATGGATCATGCTCTCCCAATAGGCATAAGGGACGCTAAGACATGGGAGATCTCCCTTTCATGGGAAGATCTCTCTCTCACGAGAGAGAGGATTCTGAGATACTCACATGACGAATTAGAATCCTAACAGGAGGATGAATCTTAGACCAACAAGAACTCTATCAATAGGATAGTCAGAGATATTTGGGGATCAACCCCTATCACAACTGAACACTCCTAATCCCAATGAAAGTCTAACTGATACCTATATATATATATATATATATATATATATATATGAAAATTGAAAGGTACACAGGATTTAACTTTTATTCTCTCAACTCTACTCTCATTCTCCAAATTATCAATAGTAACTTGGGCATCAGAGCAGTGGTTTACTAACCCACCTGGTACTTTCTTATTTTGCAGATCCATACTTGTAGAGATTCCTATGACAACATCATTAGCGCCTTCTATGGGAAACCACCAAATAATTCTCTTATGATCGCTATTATCTCCACCAAACTATGACCTCAGATCTACTATATTATCTCCACCAAACTATGACCTCAGATCTACTAGCTGAACCACCAATTATTGAAACACCACCCACAGGCAATGGCACCACCAATGGTGCCACAGTTGCAAATAATGCCCTAATGCAACTTACACCATAACAGATGCTGCAGCAAATCAAAGAATTGGAAGCTGAGAATTTGGGCCTAAAAAATTAGGCCATGGAACTGGATAATTTTATGGCCCCAGAAAACAGTACTACAATCCGAGCCAATTAGGGACAGAAGTCTAACTCAAAAAAGAAAGAGAAGAAAGACCTAAAGTTTAGTAAAAATAATATCTTTTTTGTGTGATAGCAAGGCACAGAGTATGACTTTACTTCCTTAAAAGAAAACTGAATGCTATGAATGATGTTCATAGCCTGTGAAATGACGCTTTAAGGGGCTTGTAGTATGATAAGAGAGTAGATAGCCTGACATGGTTGTGGCAAAGTGGTAAATGCATTATCTCTTTTGCAATCAATTGTGATGTAGGATATGGTCTTATCCTTTTAGGAAGGATAGAAGGTTACTACTGATGATGGTGACCTATGGAATAGTATCCCAGATGGGACTGTAAAGTGTGGTAGAGAGTTGTTAACTCAGGTACCCTAAAGAGGGTACAAGTTCCATTATAGGAACCATAAGTGATTGAATCATGATGGATGAAAGGCCTGTGAATTGAATGACGGGTTATGGTACCCAATATCTTAAGTTTTGGCTAATTGAGTTGATATTGGAAAATAAAATCCCTGTAGATCCTCTCCTTGAGGTAGTAAAGGGTAGCATGTAGTCTAATGGATAGGAACAAAGATCACACAGTGAATATATGACTGCTATTCCCTGAATTCCTCCTTAACTTCTTATTGCTTGAGACAAAAGTATTATAACACCCCTATATGCATAGCCTGGTATATTTCACTATTCCGGTGACCAGTGTCGGTCCGGACAATTAAGGATTAGAATCACATTTAAGATACATAGATAAGCCCTGAACGCAAATAATTAGTAATTGTTAGATAATTAACTATAAGTAAGAAAAATAGAACATAAAAAGTTAAATGAGCTAGGAGTCACAGCGATGGGTGACCTTCCTGGGAAGTGACTGCGAAGGCCATCGAAACTCGAATTTTGAATTGAAAAATGTGACGTCGCAGTCCTTAGGACTATTGCAGACACAGTGGAAAAGGGAAAATCAAAGAAAAAAATTGTTAAGCAGGTCAAATAATTAGTTCAGGGATCTGAAAGAAATATCGAATAATGTGCAAATCGGATTAAACCTACAAGGGGCGATTTGGTCAATTCACCTCTAAAGCTGACTCCTGACCTAACTATGCAATAAAATCGGAGAAAAGAAAATTTTGGAATTGGGAATTAAATTAAAGAAATAAGGAAAAATAATTGAAAAAGAAAAAGAAAAGAAAACTTTATTTACATCATGCTTATCTCACAAATATGACATTATAAATGGATTTTCTTATTTCCCACCAATTTTCACCAAGTCAATTAAGTAAAAATACACCTAAAATACATAAATTAAAACAAAAAAAAATTCACTCTTCTCTCGCACAAGTTTCAGCAGCCTCACCCTCTCTCTCTCTTCTATTGCTAAAACCACCATTAAAGCTTGGCAAAGCTTGAGTTCACCCAACTAAACCCTAAAATTCCCCAAATTTAAACCATAAAAGCTTGTTATCTTCACTTGAGGAGGCATTAGAAGAAGGAAAGAAAAGAAGAAAAGGAAGAAAGTGAAGAATTGAACATCAAGGAAAGGTTAGTAGTTTGAATTGAAAAATTTTAGTTTATTACTTGTATTCTTGGTGTAAGTAACTTAGAAATTAACTTAAAATCAAAAGAAAATAATTGTTGGGGGACCAAAGGAAATTTCGGCCAGCTTATGTTAGGGTTTGAAATGAATAATTTTGATGCAATTGATTGGTTGTTTTGGTTAAATGAAGTATGTAGACATTGAATATGCACTTGGATTTCATTAGATATTAAATTTATGTAATTAGGATTCTTGGCATCTTGGAAAATTGGGAAAATTTTGTGGAATTGGTCAATTGATACCATAGACCTTACTTGAGTTGAAAAATGGTCAATTGTGACTATTTGTGGTGTGTGTGATTGCTAGAACCAAGTTACAATTCAGATTGGTTAGTGATCAGATTCTGGCAGCTTGACCTAAGTCCTTTTCAGGGACCAAACTGAAAATTTACCAAACCAATTGGTGTGAGGCCGATTGGGAATGAAACTAGACACATAATGGACTATTTTTCATTTAGGAATCATGCCCAGAAAATAACCATAGCCTGGTGAACAATTAGGTCAAACTCGGGTGTAGTGCACTACCACTGTACCAAAATGGTTAAATGAACAGTGTTTGTTTATTTGGCCATAACTGGAGCTATACAGGTCCAAATGGCATGATTTTTGTGGCATTGGAAAGTTATGACATAGCACTACAACTTTCATGAAGAACTCTAACCCAAATTCTGCCCATAACCAAGAGTTTTGCCACCCAAAGTTAGTGATTTAAAACTTCCAGAACCAAATTAGGTGCTCAAAAATTCTGGGTAGACCAATCCGGATAGCCCTGTTTAAGTGGCCATAACTTAGGTTACAAAACTCCAAATGGAGTGATTCAAAAAGGGAATTAAAGTTAAGATAATAAGGAATAAGTTTTATGAAGAACACTTTATCAAATTCTAGCAACAACATGACCAATGGAATAGTACAAGACAAGACACCAAATCTGGAAAATTTAAAATTGTGCCTAGGAAACCTAAAAATCTAAGGAGCAACTAAAACAAAAAAAATTGGTAACCAAATATGGTATGTGGATGAAATTGAAATCCCTATACCTATTAAGCATAAGAAAGTCAACAAATTGACTTGAATATTGTCGTGAATAGTAACTCCGAAATGCAAAATTCAAATAACGTTAAATTAAGCATATTAGGACTCGAAATAAGTAATTGTGAAATTATTTAATGGATTTATGATAAATTATAATACTGAAATACTGTAAAATTGTGTATTTCAGTTGAAAAGAATACCAGAAAAGAACCTAGGACATCGAGTCAAGGCCAAGAGGTGACTCGCACGAGGTTTGTGCACAACATAAAATGTTCTTTAAATTTCTTTTGCTAAGTGCATGAAATGAATTGTGATTTACTTATATTGCAAAATGGTGAGTGAAATGTACATTATGCTTTTAATCTAAATTGTTGGAAATTTAATGATCTGTGTTTTAATTATCAGTAAATGTTTAGCAAATAGTTAAGATAGTTTTGAAACCACAGTGTCATGACCATATATTTGAATGCCTCACTAGCATGACTAGTGGGAGGAATTAGTTTTGAATTTTGATTCCCTCTCTGACTGAAGTGTTGAGGTGTGTGCCAGTAGAGGAAGAAATTGAATGGGTACCCATAGATTGAGCTAGCTAGCCTTGAGATTTCTCATAAGCCTCTGGCTATTGAGATGAACATTGTTCTGATGGCATGATATAACTGTGTGTTTTTATGAAATCTGTTTTGAGACTTCCTAAATGAGATTGTTTGGACTAAAAATTTATAACTTATGTTTTATATCTGTTTTTCATTTTCAGTACCATATTTGAATAAATGTGATTGAATTATGCATAAAATGTTATTTTAGTATGTTGTGTACCACTGAGTCACAGTACTCAGCGATGACTGTTCATTGCTGTCGCAGGTAGAGAGACTATTAGAGCAGCTGAGTGAGCTGCTAAGGAGTACTGAGCTACTTTTGGATATTTTATCGGGTATAATTTTATACCTTTATTGTATATATTCATTTTGATGTAAATAACTGTATATACCTTTGTAAATGGATATTGAGCCGATTGTACAGATTTTGTAATAATATTATTTTGGACTTCTTGATGTAACTTTTGGACGGATGAATGTAAATTAAATTTTCTTTAATGCAATGAGTATGACATTAATTATTACTAATTTTGGAAATAATTGAATTGAAATTTTGAGTTGTGAACTATTTATTTGAAATGTGGAGTTTGGGGAAAATTTGTGTTGATTAAGTTAAAATGGTGGTTGATTTTGGTTGTAAGTGTTATATTGGAAGTGTCTTCAACAGGTAAAATTTTTTTGTTTTCTCAAATAAAGCCGGCACTCTGCTTAAATTTTCCTAAAATTTGCGGAAAAATGAAAATGGACAGAAATTTTACATGACTTTTAAACCTTAATTAAATGTTTTAAATTCCTACAAAAATTGCTCACCACTTCCAAAAAGTAAGAGAATGATTTTAAAATCCCTTGTAGTATATTTAATGGGTTATTGGTAGGCGAAGTACGATAATTCATTAGGTATACTGCGGGATCATGTTATGCCTTACAAAGGGATAAGGTGTGACAAGTATACTCTAAGTAAAGGAAAGGCTAAGGACAGAAGTTAGCATAGATAAATCATAAAATATGTATATATATCAAAGAAGTGCAGAAGAGAAAGACAAAATAGTTAGATCAAATGTAACAGGAGAGATAACTTAAATGCCAATAGAAGTACTAGGTATAGTGGTTAGAGGACCAATTCTAAGTAACATTAAGGTGTTGATGACTTATTTGACTAGCTGCAAGAAGTAAGATACTTCTCTAAAATGGACCTATGATCGGGCTATCATTAGCTGAGAATAAGAAGTGAGAATGTGCCAAAAATAGCATTCAGGACTAAGTATGGTCATTATGATTTCTTGATGATGTCGTTTGGACTCATTAATGCACTAGCAGCATTTATAGATTTAATGAATAGGGTATTTAAGCCATTCCTGGATTGCTTTGTCATTGTTTTCATAGATGACATTTTAGTATTTTCTTAAACAGAGGAAGAACATGCTTGGCATTTAAAGATAGTGTTGCAGACCTTGAGGAAGCATCAACTATATGCTAAGTTTTCGAAGTGTGAGTTTTGGTTGGAAAGTATTTCATTCTTGTGACATGTGATCTCTAGTGAAGGCATTCAAGTGGATCCCAAAAAAATTGAAGCAGTAACTAATTATTTTAGGCCTACTGCAGTCACTGAGGTGCGAAGTTTTCTAGGCCTAGCAAGTTATTACAGGCTCTTTATACAGATCTTCTCCAGGATAGTAGCTCCTCTGACAAGATTGACTCGAAAGAATGTCCTGTTTTTCTGGTCAGATGAGTGTGAGGAAAGCTTCCAGAAGCTTAAGGATTTTTTAATTTCAACTCTTGTGTTAACTTTGCCTATGAGTGGAGAAGAGTATACGGTATGCTGTGATGCTTATAGAGTTGAATTGTGGTGTGTGTTGATGCAGCATGGCAAAATGGTGGTTTATGTTTCAAGATAGTTAAAGAAACACGAGCAGAACTACCCCACTCATAATCTAGAAATGGCAGCTATTGTCTTTGCACTAAAAATCTAGAGGCACTACATGTATGGTGACGTGTGTAAGATATACACCGACCAGAGAAGCTTAAAGTATATCTTTCAAGAGAGGGATTTAAATTTGAGGCAGAGAAGATGGATGGAGCCTCTGAAGGATTATGACTACACCATCCAATACTACCTAGGTAAAGCAAATGTAGTAGTGGATGCTTTGAGCAGGGAATCTTCTGGCAACTTGGCATCAGCAGAGAGGAGACCATTAATTTGAGAGTTGCATGAGTTGATGGATCAGGGTTTGAACTTGGACATAACTGATTCAGGTGTACTTTTAGCACATTTCAGAGTAAGGTTGGATCTGCAGGACTAGATTAGGGTTTCCTAATATAGAGACCCATAATTAATGTGGATTGTGGAAAAAGTATAGCAAGGGGATGATTATGAATTTGGGTTTGATGGAGATGGTACCCTTATGCGAGGCTCCAGGGTATGTGTGTTAGATGTGAATAACCTAAGAAATGAGATTATGCAAGAGGCACACTATACGCTTTATAGTGTTCACCTAGGATCTACAAAGATGTACCCTGATGTGAAAGATAAGTATTGGTGGAATGGCATTAAGAGAGACATAGCAGATTTTATGTCCAATTGCTTAACTTGTCAAAAAGTAAAGTTTGAGCATCGGAGGCCATCAGGGAAGTTGCAAGAGATCCCTATCCCAGAGTGAAAATGGGAAATGATCACTATGGACTTTATGACTGGGTTGCCTTGTAATACCCGAGGGTATGATTCTATATGTGTCACACCTTACCCCTCTGTAAGGCATAACATGATCCCGTAGAATACCTAATGAACTACCACACTTCACCTACCGATAACTCATTAAGTACCCTACAAGGGATTTTAAAACAATTTTCTTACTTTTGTTAAGTGGTGAGCATTTTCTAATAGGTATTTAAAACATATGATTAAAAGTAAATCTAGTTAATATTTTTGGTCCATTTTAGTTTTTTGCAAATTTTATTAAAATTTTGATAGAGTTGTCTGTATTTTGAGAAACCAGTTCTTCAAATACCTGTAAAAAGCACTTCTAAAAGTTTTTCTCAACCACTACTTCGATTTCACAATCAAACTCAATCAATTTCACAATCATTTCAATAAATTTCTCAAGTTCAAAATTCAATAATCCTCAGCATACTAGCAATACATTTCATTTAAATTAAATAAAATAGTTGTACTCATATTTCATTAGAGACAACACAATTTATGTACATTCTTACAAAATTTACATCAAAAGAAATACAACTAAATTTTATTACAAACTTCATACAAATTCTTGTACAAGCTGCTCAAGACCCATTTGCACGTCCATACATTTATGTGCAATACATACATGAAAAGAAATATTTACAATTAGGGTATAAATTATACCCGAAGACTTTAAGCTGATAGCTCCTCACACCTCAGCAGCTCAGTCTGCTGCTCCTCTAATCTCTGTATCTGCGACAGCAATAGAAGCCATCGCTGAGTACTAGGACTCAGTGGTGCACAACATACTAAAATAATCTTTATGCAGAATATAATCACATTTATTCAAAAATTTGACTAAACATAAGCATTAAACACAAAACATAAATTATGAAATTTTAATGCAAACCAAGTTCATTTCGAAGTATCAAAATACATTTCATAAAACCTACAGTTAGATCATGCCATTCGAAACAAATAGAATCTCAATAGCCAGAGGCTAAAGAGAAATCACATCACAAGGCTAGCTAGCTCAAATATATGGATATCCATTCACATCCTCTTCTACTGGCACACCTCAACACTTCTCCAGAGAAGGAATCAAAATTCGAAACTAATTACCCCCACTAGTCGTGCTAGTGAGGTGTTCAAATATATGGTCACGACACTGTGGTTTCAAAACTTATCTTAACAATTTGCTAAACATTGTCATTTCAATATACATAATAACTTTCAACAATTTAAATCAAAACATCATAAGAATGTCATAATCCAATATTTCACATTATTCAAAACAATATGCAAAAGATGATTACAAAAAGTATACGTTGTGCACAAACCTCAAACGAGTCACCTCTTGGCCTTGACTCGGTTCCTCGAGTTCTTTCTCGGTATTTCTTTCAACTGAAACACACAATTTTACAGTGTTTCAGTACCATAATTTAACATAAATCTAAAAATAAATTTAACTTCACTTTTACCTCGCTCTAACGTGCTAAATTCGACGTTCTTGAAATTTTGTGTTTCGGGTTACTATTCACTGCACTATTCAAGTCAAATTATTGACTTTCTAAGGCTTAATAGGTATGGGAATTCCAACTTTACCCACATACCACATTTTGGTCACCAAACTTGTTGGTTTTGGTCATTTTTTTCAAAACTTAGGTCTTTTAGGCAAAATTACTAAATTTTCAGTTTTGGTGTCCCTACTTGTACTGTTTCATTGGTCGGTTTACTGTTGGAATTTGGTAAAACTTTCTTCATAGAAAATGTTTCTTATTGTCTTAAGTTTATTCTCCTTTTTGAATCACCCTAATTGGAGTTTTGTAGCTCAAGTTATAGTCAAAATACAGTTACTGTTCACGTGCACTGTTCATGCTGCAATTTTGGTTCTGGCAGATTTTTGATCCAACTTCGTTCAATAATTTGATCAAGTTAAGTCCGTAATTTGGTCTAATTTCCTGTACAAAATGTTCTACTATGTCTTAGGTTTCCATCGGTTCAAGATTCACCTAAATCGGAGTTTTCTAGAGAGAGTTATAGCCATTGAAACTTTACTGTTCTAATGGCAATTCTGCAGTTTTGCAGGTTCAGTAACTCAATTTTGCTCAATAATTTGATTAGGTTAATGGTATAATTTGGATTGGTGTTCTTCATGAAAGTTTTAGGTCTATATCTTATCTAATTACTGGTAAAATTTCAGGTTATTTTGACCTTCCTAGCTCGAGTTATGACCAAATGAACAATTACTGTTCATTTGGTCAATTTGTGCAGTGGCAGACTGCTCTTAACCAACTTTGGTCAATTGGTTCACTAGGTTTTGGTCAGTTTTTGGGCATGGTTCCTTAACGAAAATTGTGTCATTTTATGTCTATTTTCATCCCCAATTGGTGGCATATCAATTGGACTTGTAAAATTTCCGTTTTGGTCCTTCAAAGTTGGCTTGGTCATGCTGCCAGCAGCATGACCACACTCCCTCCGAATTTAACTTTAATTCCAATCACTCCAACACAACTCATTTGGTCATAAATGACCATTTTTCACTTCACAATAGGTCAAAGACACCATTTACTCATTTCTTACATTTTTGGTTCATAAACCCAAGTCCCAAAACCCTAACTTTGTCCAATCTTCACAATTCATGTAATCTAGTTATACAATCACATATATAACATCTATTCACCAATATTTCATGTTTAACCTAACTAAATACCATTAAAACCTTAGGGTTCTATGGTTGCCCCATTCTTTCTTCCCTTATTTAAGCATGATTTCCTTTATTTCAAATGCAATTTCATCACACATAAACTCAAATTCATGAATTCCATAAGATCCAAACTTGAAATTGCACTTACCTCAATTTGTAGATTTCCTAATTCTTCACTTCTCCAAGTTTTCTTTTCCTTCTTGCTCCCAAAGTGTTTATCTAGGTCTAGGGATAAGATTTAATGTTGGGATTTAGAGGATTTATGGAAAGGAACCAAAGAATTCCAAGCTTTTCTTGCTTAAAAATGGTGGAACAAAATAAGAAGAGAAGGAGAGGAGAGAGCTACGGGAATAAGCAAAAGAAGAAGTGAAAAAAAATCTTTTTGAATTTTTGTTTTTATGCCCATAATTAACTTGGTCAAAAAAGGTTGGAAAATTAAAATTAATTTTGACATCTTATATGATGTCATCATCATGATGTAATAAGTATCATTTTTATTCTTTTTCTTTTTCTTTAATTCTTCAATATTTCTTTAATTTAATTCTGGATCCCGAAATTTTCTTTTCTTTGATTTTATTTGACAGTTAGGTCAGGAGTCAGCTCTCGGGGTCCATTGACCAAATTGCCCCTCGCCAGTTCATCCCGGTTTGTAAATAATTCAATATTTCTTTCGGCTCCCTGACCTAATTATTTGGTACTTAACGATCCTTTTCGTGATTTTCTCTTTTCCATCGTGTTTATAATGGTCCTAAGGACCGCAGTCACATTTACGGTTGAAATTTGAGTTTAAAATGACTTCGTGATCGTTCAGAAGGTCACCCATCGCTGTGACTCTCGGCTCGTTTAACCTCTTATGTTCTGTTTTTCTTATTTATACTTAACTAATTGAACATAACTAATTATTTGTGTTTATGGCTTCTCTAATTGACTTAAGTGTGGTTCTAATCCCCTTAATTGTCCGGACCGACACCGGTCACCGGAACAGTGAAATATACCAGGCTATGCAATTAGGGGTGTTACAATATGGGTGATTGTGGACCGTCTGACCTAGTCAGCTCACTTTTTACCTGTACGAACCACCTATTATGTTGCTCAGTATGCAAGGTTGTACATCTGTGAGATAGTTAGATTATGTGGGATTCTTGTTTCCATAATATTTGACAGAGGGCCCCAGTTCACTTCTCTGTTATGGAGGAAACTTCAGGAAGCACTTGGCATACAGTTGAATTTTAGTACGGCTTTCCACCCATAGATAGATGGACAGTCTGAAAGGACAATTCAGACATTAGAGGATATGCTTCGCATGTGTGTCATGGATTTTAGAAGTCAATGGGATGATCAGCTACCATTAGTGGATTTTACTTATAATAACAACTATCATTCCAGTATTAGAATAACACCCTATGATGCATTATATGGTAGAAAGTATAGATCCCCTTTGTGTTGGACAGAAGTTGGAGAGGCTAAAGTATATAATTTAGATCTGGTACAGTACACTTCAGAGATTGTTCCTTTGATCAGAGAACGTTTAAAGACAGCTTTCAGCAGGCAGAAGAGTTATGCAGATCCAAGGAGAAAAGGTGTAGAATTTGTAGTAGGTGACTAAGTGTTCTTAAAGGTCTCTCCTATTAAAGGGGTTATGAGATTTGGAAAGAAAGGCAAGTTGACACCCTATTACATAGGACCTTTTGAGATTACAGACAAAGTGGGAGTAGTTACTTATCAATTGGAGTTGCCATCAAATTCTTCTCATGTCCACCCAGTATTCTATATTTCCATGCTCGGGAAGTATGTTCCCGATCCTTTTTGTAGATAAATCGGGATGAGTATGGCTTTGAGTTAATTTCGCTGACCCCCGCATTTGGATTATTAAGAAAAAGTTCAATTTGAGTTAATCTCGCTAGCAAGTATTGGATTGAGAGAGCCGTATAGGGGATCAGCTCCTATATTTGTATATAGTGATGTGACACACAGGTGTGTGAGTACTTTAAATTATCTTTTGTGCGAGTATTATTTGAATTTGGTTTAATATATTTGTATATATTATATTTTATACTTAGGGATGCATTAGCCTTAGATAGTTATAGAAATTGTATTTAATATCAATATCTTACTCTATGAGTCAAACACTTACTCCTATTCAACTATTTTTCCTTAGGTAACAGGAGAGCTCTTTGAGTTTAATCTGCTTTCTTCCTCGCAGGTTTACCAGAAGTAGATTTATTATGTTCTTATTTCCTTGTTTATATTTTAAAAACTCTGCATGTACCATTAGTGTATTAAATTTTATGGGACTGTAATAACTTATTATATTGAATGTTATTAAGGTTATTATGTGGTTGTGCTTAGATAAGGAAGCTGAGCTCCCATTGAATTATATTTATTTCTTTGAGGATTGTGAGGGTGAGCTGAGTTCCCCAAATTAAGATATATTATGATTACAGGTCGGGTGAGCTATTTCTTCCTGTTGGGTAGCTCAATTTATGGTCGGATTCTATCCGTTTATTTTTTTTAAATTGGACTATAATTATGGGCCTTATAGTTGGGCTAATAATAGTTAAACTTATTACGGGTTTTAGAAGACTTACGCTGACCCAAGTCTTAGTAGTAGTTTGGCCTAAAATTTGGATCATGACAAAAAATATTATTATTGGAACAATAAATTACACTTAATTATAAATAAATTTATTTAAGTGGAAATAATAATTAAGTTGTTTAAAAGTAATTGAAATTAAAATAAAAATTTGAAATGAGAAAATTAATTTTAATTTATATACACATATAGGAAAAAAAAAAAAAAAGATGTAAAGAGGATTTTTATTGTTCTTGTATATAAGAAAATTTTGAACCCATCCAGTGTGTCCTTACCATAGAATGACGCATGGGCTGCTGGCAATGGCGCCCTCAGGATTTAGAAGTTTAAAATATAAATTAAAAAAAAAAGGACAAAGAGAATTTTTACAGTAAAAGTGAGCTCTTATTTAATAATATATAAAAAAGAAAAATATATTTTTTTAAAAAAGAAAATTTTTATAATAATAATAATAATAATAATGGAATATAATTATTTCAGTTTATTCCTTTAAATTACAAATATATAGTATTACACTAAATACATTCAAATTCAATGGCAAAGTTTTAAATTTTCAATAAATTTTAAATATATTTAAAAAATATTAAAGTAATTAAATAGAATTATATATTTTTAGGACATTATGTGATGTGTGAGGTTAATTACTGTAATTAAAATTTACTAAATTTTTATTAAAAACATGAAATTAGAAAACATGTGAGGAAAAAGAAATAATATATTTTTTTTTAAATAACCTGCACTTTAAATTTATTTATATTAAAATTAAAAAATTTTAAATTTTAAGAAAAAAATTAAAAACGAGTGACGACACTCAAAAAATACATAAAGTTAGTTTGAAAGTCCACATATTATGATACTTTAATGATACATAAATTGAGGATTAATTATTTTAGTGCTTTTTTAATATTATATTCTGAGGTCTAAAATTGATTTTATGGATAAAATTATTATTTTAAATATTATTAAAAAAATAATTTAAAAAAATAATTTTATTATTTTTATAATTAAAATTTATTAAATTTAATTTTAAATTATTTTTAATATTTTTTAATTTATATTTAAAAAAATAATTTTTTTAATAATAATTTCAACAATAATATTAAATAAGTTCTTAATCGTTTTTTCAATTTATGTTATTATTTTATTTTAATCACTTAATTTTAATTTATTAAAATAAAAATATTTAATTTTAATTTAAAAAAAAATCATTCTAACATATGGTAACAGATTTTCAAATAAAAAAAAGTAAATTTATTATTTTACTGTTTTATTTTATTTTGATAAACTGAAATAATGATTTTACTAAATAACTCATAAAATTCATTAAGCCAAGTGAAAAATAAAATGTTAAGACTGTTCAAAAAATATTAAGAGAGTATAAATTCTTAGCAAAAGACTGAAAAATAGTATTCTGCGCCCCTTTTTCTCTCTCAAACTCTCAATCGTCTCCGACCCTCCGTTTCAAGAAAATGCTGAGAACTCGGTTGCTTTGGTTCACAGTGGGATTTTCTATGTCAGCAGCTGTAATAGGTCAATTCGTTTGGAGAGATCTTATTGCTGAGAGATACGCCCTTTCATATCAAGTAAACCCATTGTCTCCCTTTTCTTTTACTGCTTTTCTTCTCTCTGTCTCTCGTAATTGGCTTTCAGAAAGTGTTTGATCGTTTTTCTTCTACTTTTGATAGACGCAGCAGGCTTTTGATGCCCTTGAAGCTAGAGTCTTGAATCTCGAGTCTATCTCTTCCCTTAACTCAAATCCGGATCAGGTTTGTCTGTGTTTCTACTTGCTATGCACCTTTATAAAGCGTAATACCCAGAAAAGAAAAGGGTTGAAGAATTTTTGAAAATTGGAGGAGATTTTAGATCATGGGTTGTTCTGCATTAGTCTATGAGAGAATCATTTAGTTCTCTCTTCATTGTTTCGATAACTTTTGATAAAAATGCAAATTGTGATATTTTGTTGTGTTGGAATTATCAAATTATGTTGTGTTCATAGCTTTCTATGGTTGTTTCTATTGTATGAGATTGCATTATATTTATGCTGGAGTTGGGATTTAGGTTCTTGAGATCCAAAATTATTAAAAAGTAGGATGAAGTTATTTGTAGCTTGTTCTGAGTGAGAGAAGGGAAAAATGTAGCATGATAACAGCCATAATAGGCATTCAATCCTCTGTACTAATTTAATTCCCATTTGTAAACTTAGATAGTTGTCTCATTATGGAGCACAAAATCCTGTTTGTTAGTGGCAGAGTTACTAACAGCTTGATGAAAATGGGGCAAGAGTATCCTGTAAATAAGAATTGGGTTTCAGTTAAAGAGTACTGATAACATTATTTGTTATTGTAAGGTTACTCTTAAGGAGAACAAGAATGATGGGTTCTTTTTCCAGATGAATGCTTAGACTCTTAAGAAATCTGTTCAAGCCAATACAGGCATCATTTAGTAGTAATAATTAAAATTATTCATGGTTTTGCTACATTTTACATTAGATTTTCTAGTAATCCTATAGAAGTTTCTGATATATGTGTAAATGATCGTATCTGCTTAATGTCCTTTAACCAGAAACAGGTATGAATATATTTATAGGAACCACCTGAATTCGCAAATGGCCAACAATTGGTAAAACCTTGGCATTTGATAGATTAACAAGTTAGGCTATAAACTTGGTCAGAAATCATAAGAATGTATCAGGATATCTTGAGTGATGTGTCACTTCACTAGGAAGCAACTTCTGAGATCATTTTATCTCACTTAGGAAAAGTTAAAGTTGCTTTGGGTTTGTGGGAGGGCTCAACTCAAGCAAGCTAACTTCATTACCATTAGGCTGCCATAATTTTCATGCATTGAAGCTACAATAACTATATTTGTTCTGGACATACAATATCCAAATCTTAGAATTTCTTTTTCCTAATCTTTTCTGCTTGGAGTCCTAATCAACAATTGTATCACCTAATTATCCTAATTAACACCCAACTTAGTTATGTAATATGACTTTGAGCCAGTCCAAGGTAATAATTTCTCATAGCTGAAACACTTATAAAGATAATGTCAAATACAAAAATTAAAAGAAATAGGCTGAATTGAAAATCACACAAAATTTATTCCCTTTTTGGTGATTGATGGTAATTAAAGATAAGAATAAAGAAACAAACATGAACACTCTCTTTGTTAAATATTTTACTTCTGCGAATGTGAACAAGTTAACTCCGATTCAACTCAGTTGCACTTTTGACCTTTACTTCTATCCTCATCTTAGTTCCAATGAATGGCCCATTTTTAAAATGTTGATATATACTTCAGAAAAGTAGGAGAATGTCATGCATGTGTGCAGGAGGCAGAGAGTTGGTTGTTTATTTATTTATTTTGACTTAAGGTAGGGGAGACAGGATTATTAGGATTTGAGTCCCGCACCCCAAATCCAACTACTAGGCCAAGAATTGCTTCATTTATATGATGTTTGTTGCACTTTTTGAGCAAGATGTTTATTGATCAAATCTTACCTTTTCTCTTGCAGGTTGAAGGTTAGATCTTATATCTAGCTGAAATGATTTGGTGACAGTTCCAATGGAGTCCGTTGCTCAGGCCATTTGAGTTTCTGTCATTATACTGGGGTATAGTTGAAGTCATATTCTTGTCATGGAGTTGCCTTCAAAATACTATAAGCCCAAATTTTACGTGGTTGAATAAAAAAAATTAAAAATCTCTTATTTTATTTTGTTATCTTTTCAATATCCTGGAAATTTTAATTCCCATATGAAGCCCCATAGTGTGAGTGTGACCGTAATTGGTTGGACTTAAGCTTCATTCTTCTGAAACCAAACTCTCCACAATGGATGTAGAAGAAACGATTACACTAAATTTAGATGTATCATGAAGTTAAAAGAATTCCATCTTTAACTCTTTGTTTGGAAGTGAATTCTAAATGTTTTCAGTACAAATATGGTTAAGAAGATGATTATGGCTGCAAATGACAGGTGATGATCAAAATGATTATCCTGTGCACTTCTCCAAAAGATATGCAGACTAGATACTTCTTGGGAAACTAATTGCAAAATTTCAAGTAGCTAAAGACTAAGGTATCTGAGGAAAGAGATGGTATGGATATAAGCAATCCATCAACTATTTATTATTTTCCATTGAAAACAATCCAACAAATAGTTTTTGTTTGAATTGTTTTTTCAGTGAAAATCCCCCTACGCAGCTAAGTATATATACATATACTACAACTGATTTCCTAAAATCAGTGTCCCCCCCTAATAGAGATTAAATGTTAATAAACAAATAATACTCCTTGTTCTTCAAATGTTTGAAACCATGGGCAATTTAAATGTCTTTGGATCTTCTCAAATGACAGAACTTGAATCCAGTGAGCAGTTTATCTGATCAGATTCAACCAAGAGATCCCAACTTGAGGGCAAAATTCAGAGGCATCATCAGCACACAGGCATCATGATTTAATATGATGTGATGATGGGGGAAGGATGGAGTTGGCAAGCTCTTCGTTCACCTTCACAGGAAGTGAAGGCATCTGTTTCATTATCTCTGGCATGTCATTCAAGCTGCAGAAATAATTCAAATTAGAAGCAAGAATTGAATTCCTTGTATAATACATCAATGATGCTTAACTGCCAGCTGGCATTGCAGGATACTGAATTGCACTCGAAACAAGGGCATAAGCATATATATCTAATTGCATAATTTACAGCTTCAAAGCAAACATTCCATGTATCAAACCAAATTCATAAATCTCATCAATAAGAAAGTGTCTAGAAGACCTACATAATCAAAAAATTTGTTGAGGATAAGCGCCCCTCTAAATGGGCATCAGTGTGTATAGGATGATAGTGGGCAAAATTTCTGAGTTCTAAATGCCTTGTAGTTCTTGGCATGCCATCACAGATAATATTAAAAAGTATTGACCAAGAAAAAAAAAATCCTCCCGATGGCTTGAATGTGACTTTTAAAGCTGATTCCATAGACTGAAAGCTCTTCTCAATAGTCTATTACCATATAGTCATTCGCAGTGTGCATGAAGCTCTGGACACATCAAAATTTGCACTTCAACAACTGACCAATCCAGAAGCAGAGTTGTGAGTAAGGCTGTGATGGAGCACTACAAAAAGCTACTCAAGCCAATCCAAGACAAGATCTATTGGAACTATGCAAATCAGGATCACTTTTGACTCAAGACCAAGTATTCATGATGATTTTGGGTATTTTACTCAGGTTGTTTAGACTACTCTCGCTATTCAAAATTGTTTATGTAATCATTTCCACATTATGATTACAAGTAAAAAATAGTCTCAAGTTAACGTATTGCAGTACTTAGCTTACTGTTCATGTTTTGCAGTCAACAAAGTGTGGGCTGTTGTTCTAGTTTTCTTAAATTAGGGTTTTGTAATCAACAGTAGTGTCTAGGACTAGCTACATGTTTCCAGAGCTTGGAGCTTAAAAAAAGAGTAGATATACACATTTTTCTTCCTTTAAAGGTATTTTTTTGGAGGAGGATTTCAATTGATAGCCTCCCTTAGAGTGCAGAGGCGTAGCCATCAACTAGGTTATGCCTTGGCCAATGTAACATACACTTTATGATGGAAAGGAAAATATTTAAAGAACTAGAGATTAATACCTTTGCTTGGAGGCAAGTATACCTAGCGTTTGTACCTCTGATTTCCTTAGTTTTTAATTTTTTTTAATGTATTTTCCCTCTATTTCTTCTAATTTTGAGCACACAAATCGATGTTCTTTAGCCCAGTTTAGACTGGAATCTGTCTAACAGAATTTTATATTTAGCTTCAATTTAATCTCATTACTTCTAAAAAGAGTCCCTAGCTATCCCCAATTAACAAATCCAATTACCCTACAGAAACTTAAGATTTGTACACAAACCTACATCAGACTGCTCTTATAGAAACTGAGAGGGCAACTACTGACTATTTCATTTAATCTCTCTGTCATTCTGTGATTCTGTATCCATATGAATCATATTGGTTTTGCTATCTTGCATTTTTAATATGTTTAAGTTCCCGTGGACATATATCGCATACCTTTTCCATGTAAATCCAGATTCCAGTCACATTCAAGCATTTTCACAGTGAAACAACTACTAGAAAATTACTCATTTTACCTTTACCATAGTAATCCTCAGTGATAATACCATGAAGATTCATAAAAATATGAATAGGAAAATGGTTGAATAACCACATTTCTTTTTTAAGAAATACATGTCAGAGTCCTGAATGGTCAAGATATACATGCCCAACACATGAAGATATGCCACAAATAATTTGTCTTCATAACAACAGAATGAAGCACAGAGAGGTATGACATACTCATTCAAGATAGAAAGGATGTTGTCCCGAGTTTTGCTGAGGAGATTAAGATTATCGTGTATCTGTAAGACATAAAAAAGGAAGTATTGTGATAAATTATCCCCTACTAAGGAAATGCCTTACAAAATGATGCTGATCCCAAACAAGGCAAAGCAATCACAAGCCCATAGAGAAAAACAATCATATGGCAAGGTCATTAGGTAAATCATATTGGGCAGATATATTAAAAATCAACAATAAACTGGCTTTAGGCTGCCTAAACAGTGTGTTGAATGGATTTGGCCAACAATACAATGAAGCTGCCTAAAAGGTCTCCAATCCTTAATTTCTATGACCACCATTATTCCCTCCTGTTTGCACCGCAAATACAAAAGGAAGAACAATTGGATGCCCCACATAATTAAACTCTATTGCATCTTTCATGAAATTTGTACAAAACATTAACAACTTCCAACATTTTGAACGAGAACAGATCATGAGAAACATTTTGAATGGTTTCAGCCCAAAGCAGATGGGAGTTTTCTTTGTTATTAGAAAGACTCTAGCTCTATACAATACTAGACTTCTGCCTGTGCATTGCACGGGTATAATCATTATCAATATATTATTTAATTGAATTAAAATATGGCTATATAGCATTTTCTATATTTATATTTAATTTATTTTAAGTATTTTAAGAAATGTTTGTACTAAAAGGAACTTTGAAAATATAAAGAAAATAAATATGAAGAACAAATAATAAATTGAAAATAAATATAAAGAATAAAGAATAAAATGCCAATAAAATGTATATAAACAAATTCTTGTAAGATGAAGACTACCTTAATGATATTTGTGCAAACTGTTCTTCATTTTCTTCTAATGCCTTGGTTACTAAAATATCATTTGGTAGATTTAAGAGAAAATCTTGATTGCATATTGTATCTTCTATTTGCATAATTGTATTATAATGCAGCTAGTTTGATTTTTGATGTGTGATATTGGTTTATATGATTCTTAGTTTTCCTAGTATTAGTTAAATTATAACTATTGTCATAAATTTTTTATCATAAGGAATTAAGTACATGGCTTTATAATTATAGTAAATAATGAAAAGGTGGCTTTAGTTTATATAATTTATAATTATGACTCTTAGCTTTCTTAATATTAATTAAATTATAACTATTGTCATAAATATTTTATTATAAGAAAATTAAGTACGTGATTTTTACAATTATAGTAGACAATAAAAAGGTGGCTTGTTGTAACATAATATGGAATTTATTGCAAGAAGATATTTTCATGGCAACAAAGAGGCATTTTATTATTGTAACAAATATGAAATTTGAATGGGATGGAAGACCAAAACAAAAAGCCATGGCACTTGGCAAAAAAATAGGATAAACACTTGAAAATATTTATTATCTATATAAATATTATAAAGCTGAACTTTGAAATAAGTTAATACAAGCCAGAAGATCTTGCAAGAAATAAAACAAGAAATGGAAGAAAAAATGAAAAATAACAGCTTTTACAGGTGTTGTGTGCAAAATGGCCATAAAATACGGGAAAGGTCTCATGATATTGTGATTAGTTAGCATCAACTCAGTGTCAAAATCTATCTATCACCTGAAAAGATGCAAAATTTGCTGAAATTTGACTTAAAATTTGAGCATTTTGCTCAAGAAGCTCTCCACTTGCACCACCAATGTCTGCAAATGATACATCAACTGTAAGCATACAAGTGGTAATGGTCATAAACAGGAAAAGGGCAGATCCTAGTTAAGTTGTTAATGCCAGATTAAAGCATAGGCTCAGTAAGTTCAATGATTATTTATTTTTATTTATTTTGGTGAGATGAATTCAATGATTATTGATCAAAAAGTATAACCAATGACATAAATGTATAATTTTGTAATACTTCCATGATGAGTTAAAAACAAATTATCTCTAGCATTGGTGGAAAACTGTGACAGTCCCTCAACATTATGAAATAAGTGAGTCTATGTAACCATTAGGAATGTAGATAAAATTTCCTTGAAATCAATCCTATATTATCTGTATCGGAAAAAATCATTGTTTCTTGTTTTGAACAATTTCTGTAGATAGTTTACCAGAATGACATATCAAAGGTGCTACCTTTGGCTTGAATCCTCTCCAACAACTCAATAAAACCAATTGTAAGCAGATTGCTAGAGCAATCACCACATTTTTCTACAATTTCTTGTCATTCCAGATAAGGCTAGATTGTGATAAGTAAAAAAAAAAAAAAAAAAAAAAAGAATTTGAATTGTATTCTTAAGCTTAAAATGTTGTACATAGCAGTTCTACACTACAAAACTGCAGAGCAAATATATGTGAGCGATTGCTACTAAAAACAGTCATGTTAAAAGAGCATACAGGAAATGAAAACTGGAAGGACAGCCAAAACAAGAGCAAGAATGAACAGTTTACACTAAATAAGGATGTAACTAATGGGAAGCACTTGGTGAAGCATGAGCTCAATTCATAAAAAAAGTAAATATAATCACCAAATTAGTGTTTGCATGTCCAAGCATGATCTCTGCAATTTCAAGCATATCAAAATTCTCCATTATAGGGAAAATATAGTATTTCATAGTATTTGGTACTATACATAGTTAACAATAAGCTGGCCTAACCAGTACTGCCAGTATTATAAGAGTCCATTGCATATTAAAATTCAATTTCCTAATCACTTACTTTCCTCCCTTTGTATATCAATTTACTAGTCACTTACTTTCCTTCCTTTGTGTTGCTAATTTATAGGAAGGAACCAACCTTTGTAAGAGATGCCATCATCATTGTCCATAGGGATCATTGGGGGAGCATATGAAGGACCATTAGGGCGAGGTGTCAAATGAGATGATGACTTAGCTGAAGAATCTGCAGCTTTTTCCTGAGAAGATGTGCATATATACTTATACTTTTGAAAGATACACAAAAATAAAGTACGTATGTAGTAAAATAAATAGAAAATTATTGATAATGCATGGCATTATAGTTTGGGTAGAGGGGTCAGGGTGGAACAGGAACCTTTCTATAAAAACAGATGCCAACCAGTCCATCGACATCCCAAGCTAAAATAAAATATATTGGAGTCTTGTAGACCAACTGAGCATGGCACCTTTTTATGAATGTAATCCCAAATAGCAATCATGCCATATAAAAAAACACTATTGTCAATTTCAGGCATGTGTCAAGAACAGACACTTTCAACATTCATACTCTAGGTGTATCCATAATTTCATGATGAACCTTTTCTGGGTTATTTCACTTCCAGACACCCCATAGGCAAGTATTGGACTAGTAGGTACTCCAAAAATATTCATGGCTACATCCATTCTACATAAGAATGTAAGATACAATTAGAGTTGCCACAACTCCTGGAAGTTTTTCTCCTTTGAATGTCTTTTTGCATCTTGACCATTAATATTCCAAAGTAAAAAATAAAAGAATCAATCACTTCTTACTATTACTCCTGGAAGTTTTTCTCCTTTGAATATCTTTTTGCTTCTTGACCATTAATATTCCAAAGTAAAAAATAAAAGAATCAGGAAACTAATAACAACAGCAATTTGCAGTATATTCAATTAATTTGATCAACTGATAAATAATTAAAGTTTCTAACATGTACGATTGTTTGAACATGTAAGCCAACCTCCATGTATGAAAATGTTGGCACTATTTACAGCTGTGTTCGTGGTTTAGTTTGAAAAGTTTTCAAGTCTACACCTGTAAATTGTTGTATCAGGTCAGCACTGCCTAGAAATTATATTCACCAAGAAACATTAATTGAACACCATACCTTTCTGTCCTTGTTTTTCCTAGCTGAATGATCCTCTTTCCTTCGCTTACCATTTTCCTTTTTCTGAAATAATAATGCGCCATTTGGTCTGGTTAATGCACAAGATATGCTGATTTACTAAATTAAGCACATAGGACACACATTCAAGCATCTCCAGCATACTGCACAAACATAAATATGATCCAAATGGGCCATACCCCACTAAATAAGAAGTTTACATCTTGCTTTGGTAAAATCAACATTAGAAGGCAAAAAAAAGAGAATAACAATAATAATAATAATAATAATAATAATAATAATAATAATAATAATAACAACAATAACAACGGTAAATCCTTCAAGAGAAAAGTCTAAAACAAACATGGGATAAGTGTAGAAACGCAAACATAAATAAAGTATGATAGATTCATTTTATAATCCCCCCATATAATTTACATGCTTCACTAAAACTAAAGATAAGATTCTCTCTAATGTATAAAACATCAATTCATCCTATAAAGCTGTTATCCTTTCCCAATATCTAATCTAATTTTCTGAACATTTATTATCAATAATACAAACTCTTGGGGCACTCTCATTCCCGTGTACTCTCATTGTATATCTTGAAGAAAAACAGGAACTTTGTAGTGTGGTTAAATGCCACACAATTGACTATAACATATTGCTTACCAGTCGAAATTTCAATTTAGCATCTAAATAGATTTGATGGAAATATAATCTGATATATATGGCTTCTGTAATGGGCTCGCATGAAAATCTATTTTAAGGCAAAATAAAGGTTATAATTGTGCAATTCTAGTCTTTCTTACCGTTTAACAGCAAAACATCACCTTACACAAATGTATTCAGATTCACAGTTATTAATTTCCTCAATATCCCTTAGCCTACAATGACACATAAAATACATGCAGTGATGTTCACCATAAATACGCAAGGAGCAACCTTCAATGTCAATTTTAATTTCTAATTACTAGTAAAACCGCATACACAATTCGCAAGATGTTTAACTACAGAGTTGCAATTTAATTTTCCAACTAATCCTATCCTCAACAGACACATACGTTGAAATGATCAGCCACAGAAATCAGAGCACTTACAGTCATCCATCTACAACGCAGTGCCACATCCCTAACCGTTTTGTCCTTTAACTGGAGAGCAATCTTGGCATACCGTTGAACCATTGATTCTGAGGTATACCTGAAAACAAAAAAAGAAGGTTATACCCATATAAATTTTACCCATTTGTGATCAAATAGAAAATACCAAACATTTTCCAATTGAATTTAGTAGGAAAAAGTCAATCATTTCACCTAAACACAAGCAAAAACCCAAAAATCCTCTACTTCTAAGTAAAGTAAGAAACAAATCGAATAAGAAACAAATCGAACCTTCAGCAAATAACAAAACAAAAGAAATTGAAGAACACGAATATTATTACTTGTTGAGCAAATCCTCGAGAAGCGACTGCTCCTCGGCAGTCCACTCAGTGGAAATACCAGGGCAGTGCCTCAAGGCGGCCTCCGTTTGCGAATTGTCAGCTGCAGCGGAAGCTCCGGAATTACTACCCCCACTTTTGGTAGAATTTACAGGAACGCCATTGGCAGCAGCGGTGGCCTTAGAAGACGGAATCTTCTGAGGGGACGCCCCTTCTTGATTATTCCCTGCGCCTGAGGGATTAGCACTAGCAGCCATAGGCACCATGTATCTCTCTCACAAGCAATCAGTACATACTTTAGCCAGGGAAAGATGAAGGAGAAAAGAGGCTGCTTTGTCTGATCTGTTTCTTTCTTCCTTTCTTTCCTTTCTCATTTTTTAATATAATTTTTCAGTTTTTGTAATTATTAATATTTGAGATTTTTTATGCTTTCTTTTTGGGAGATGTGCTTTTTGTATTTTTTTTAAAGATTATTTCTATCAGTCAAAATCGTGAGATTCCATTCTATGTTGAAGATGCCACGCGCCCATACCTATATATATTTTTTAGGCAAAACATTCATTTTGGCCCTTAAACTATAATGAAATATTCAATTTGACTCTCAGCGAAAAGTTTATATTCAATCAGACCATTTAACTTCAATTTGGACTCAATCAAGTATTTAATTTCAATTAAAAAAAAAAAAATTTAGGGGCAAACATTTAATTTTAAAAAATTTGGGGGCGGCCCCGTGTTGAGCCATCTTCATTAATTTGCAGATGATGAATGGCATCGACTAGATCCGCTTGATCTATTCCTGAGCTCGAAGGAGCTGGCGCTTCAAATTCTTCTGCTTGTCTTTGGCATACTCTCTTTGTCTTGTATATCGATGAACTCGAGCTGAGGCTAAAGGGACTTCAGGAAGCTGTAGTCGATAGAGGTCATCTTCATCAGTATTGGATAGGTCCGTGAATGCTTGTTGGAGATGTGATCTCACAATCAGGATCAACGAAAAGAGCTATGATTTCGTAATGATGACTCCATTACTTGACAAGAAATTTAAAGCTTTGTCCTGTCGAGAAATATCAGAGAGAATATTTTGATGGATTATTCTTGAGCTACTGGTTAACAAGATTAATTTAAAAAAATAATAAAAATAAAAATCAATCAAAATTCTAATATAAATTTAAAATTATTAATAAAAATAATATTTACTTAAAAAGAAATTTTATTAACATATTAAATTATTAATTTTTTATTAAAATTATAGTAATATATTTTTTAAAATATTATTTTTATAATTTTTTAAAAATATATGCCAAGTGCATTTCAAAGCATTACTTTTAATAATATTTTCAAAAGCACATTATATATATTTTTAAAAATACTATTCTCAATGATGTTTTTGAAAGTGAAAAAAATTATTTAAAGGTATATAATTATTTTTTTATTCAATCATTTTTTTTCTTTAATGAGTATATAATTAATATATATATATATATTTAAAAATTATATTTATTATATTTTATTCATAATATGTGTATATATTAATTTTAAATTTAATATATTTAAATATAACTTTAATATTATTATTTAAATATAAAATTTATTAACTAACCGAATATAAAATTTAATTCTGAGATCTTATTTTGTTAATAAAACAAAATCTCAAAACTTAATTATTTTATATTAAAAATAGAATTAAAAGTATTTTGATATTTTTACTATAATTAATTATAAAATAGATAGAAATGAAGCAAATAAATTAATTTATTAATAAAATAAAAAGTGACAAACTAACTTATTTGGTTTTAAAATATATGAATTAAATTATTAATTTTATCAAATTTTGGAAATTATATTAGAATTTACCCTAAAAAAATCCAAAATACACTAAAAATAAAATAAAACTCCCAATCAATTAGAGTTCTTGTGATATTATAATTTTTTTTATTTTGTATTTGATTTTAGTTTTAAATAATTTTAAAATTGTAAAATCATTTTATTTAAATAATTTTAAAATATATATTTATTGTATATTCATTAAGAAGAAAATAATTAAATATAAAAAAATACAAATAGAAATAATAATTATATATATTTAAATAATTCTATCTTTATTTCATATACTTTTGAAAATGCCTGAGCGTAATATTTTCAAAAGTATATATGTAACACCCCAAAATTTTAAATTTTATGAGTATTTTTAGTATTTTAATTTTATTTAAATTTTAGGAAATTTTTGAGATTTTTCGGATTTTAAAAATCGGGTTCGATTTTCCGAAAATATAAATTTGATGATTTTTAAAAATTTATTTAAAGACCACGTGGTAAAACTAAAAATATATTTGGAGTCTACGTATTTTTCTGAGTTTTCTGGAATTTTTTCGGAATTTTTGGACCTCGTTTTCGGTTCCGAGGCAGAGTAAAAAAATTTAAAATTTTGTATCTTGAATCGGACCGGCCGAATCGAACCGGACCGGATCGGACCGGTCGAATCGGACCGGCCTTTTCTTTTTCTTCTTCCCTTCCCCGCGCGCGTCGACCTCCTTCCCTTCTCTCTCTCTTTTCTCCCTCCTCCCTCCTCCCCTTGCCGCGCCGCCGCCTCCCCTGCGTCCCCACCTCGCCGGCGCCCCACCTTGGCCATCCCCCACGG
This sequence comes from Hevea brasiliensis, assembly GCF_030052815.1. Taxonomy (NCBI): domain Eukaryota; kingdom Viridiplantae; phylum Streptophyta; class Magnoliopsida; order Malpighiales; family Euphorbiaceae; genus Hevea; species Hevea brasiliensis. The sequence continues at coordinate 10,023,991 of NC_079502.1, read as the reverse complement.
CCGACTTCCGGCCAAAATCCGCCGATCCGTCTTGTGTCTAAAATCATCTACTCGGCGAGCTTTCCATAGACACCAAGAACACCAAATCCATCAAGCGGTTTGTCCGATTTTTGCTCAAGATTTTAGCCCATTTCGACTTTTGGGCTAGATTTCTAATCCCACGAGAAAACCGAGGGTACCCGCTCCACTTGTCGAGAGCTTGGCCGACATAAATTTCGAATTTTTCCGACACCGTTTGGGTCCCAAACTTTTTCCGAGCATTTAATGAGCTTAGAAAATTCTGAAAAATTTATGTACTAACCCTCGTGTTATGGGCTTCGTGTAGGTATCCTCAATTCGCGAAATTTTTGTGAATTTCCAAAGTCTCGAATTGGATCGAGGTTTTGGCTATCCCCATTGTCGACGGAATCGGCAAAGGTAAACCCGAACCTTGCTTTTTCGTAATTTTCTAATGCTTAAATAGGATTAAAAATTCATAAAATATTCGTGGTAGCCTAGAAAATTATGATTCTTTTTGCAATAGCCTAGTAATATTGCTAAGGACCGCAGGGCAAATGTTTAGAATTTTTAGAGCTTGTTTTGGTAGTTTTTGCAAGAATGATCAATTATAAGGACTAAATTGAAATTTTACATATTGTGATGGATGACTGATTTGATGGGCCCAGGAGGGACTGTGTGATGTGATTGAATGGTGGATATATGAGTTGTGAGTATAGAAGTGTGTTTTAAGCCCTTTTGCAGGTTGGGTAAGTCCTAGGTATAGGGGAGACTCTGCCGGATTTTCGGCACGACTTATGACGTATTGGTCTTTTTCTTTGTTTGTATTGAGTCAGATTTATTAAATGATTGTAATAAAATTGTCTTCTTCCTCCGGAGTAAAATATTAATTTTAGTTGTAATTTCACTATTATTATACGTTCAAGCATGCCCATGCATCACTTATATGCATATATTTATGTAGTTAAACTATAGGCACGATTTATGTTGCATTGATAACTGTTAAAGTGCCATGGATGTTGTTGTGGTAATTTGGAGCAGTATGCGTGCGTTGGTGTGCGTGCGATGTGGTGTGGACTATGGACAGGACGGGTAGTCACGGCTTGAGTTCTTCGCTGGGACCCGATCCTTCGGGGGGTAGTCACGGCTTGAGTTCTTGACCCCGATTTGGTTTATTAGCGAAAGTCAGGCTTAAGTTCTTGCACGAGTTGGATTTAAGAGAGTCGAGATCACCCATATATTACGATTGATGCTACGAGTGCGTGAGTGCTCCAAATTACCTTTTGATGTTATGATGTGAAAATGTTGTTGATGTTGCATTTCACTCTGTGCATTAGTTTTAGATAGTTATAGAGATTATGGTTAAAGCGATATTTTACTCTCTGAGTCAACGCTCACTCTGTTCAATATTTTTTGAGGATTTTATTGTAGTTAACCTGTTTTTCTCCTTCGCAGGTTGTTTTATCAATATTTGTGTAATTTTATTTACTCCTAGAATTTTCACATGTGTTAGAGATATTTAAATAATTCGGGTCTGTAATATAAATTGTCATGTGGACCTGTAAAATTATTATATACATGTCGATGGATCGATGAGGAGCCGAGCTCCCATTTATTTTATCTTTGATATGAGTATGTGGAGGGTGGTGAGCTCCCAATTGATGATATATTTTGTTTACAGTCGGGTGAGTCAAAACTCCCGTTGAAAGGTCCACTTTATGGCTGATTTCTTGATATTGGGCCCAAATGGGCCTTAGAGTTGGGTTAATGAACAGTTAGGCTTACTACGGGCCTCGGGGGCTTTAGGCTGACCCAGGTCCTAGTGTCGGTCCGGCCCATAGGTTGGGTCGTGACAATATAGCTATATGTTTTTGAAAATATCATTGAAAATGATATTTTTAAAAGCATATAACTATACTTTTTAACATAATTAATTGATCTAACCTGTCAAAAAACTTTTTTTAGTAATATTTTTCTTAAGTAAATTTCTTAAATAAACACTATTTTTTTAATATAATTTCAAAATTATATTAAATTTATAAATACTTTTAATTTTGTATTTTTTTAATAATAAATCATAATTAATATGAGTTTCAAGTTTTTTTATGATGTGTGCTATGATATGTTTATGGAAGTTAAAATATGTCATGAAATATTTTAAAACTTCGTAGTGTCATGAGATTTTTTTGACTCAATGACAAACTTATTTAGCTTTAATAATTTTGAGGAGAATTTATTTAAAATATATTTTTTTTTAAATTCATATTTTAAAACTAAGTGCTCGTTTAATATTAAAAATTAATTTAAATTAAATTCAATGTATTTTATTATAAAAGTTATAAAATAACTTTTTTAAAATTATTTTTTAATAAAATTTAAAATAATATTTTTTAAAAAGCCTTTTTTTTCCCAAAACTTCAAAACTAAAAATTAGATAGCATATACAGAAAGATTATTACCAACTATTAGTAATTTTAACTATTTAATCGATGATGAAAGGAAAAATGCAATGGAGGAAATTTTATTCATTGAGGAATGTAATGGAAGTATTTTTTTAATATTTAATTTGATTAAAATAAATTTAAATAAGTATATAATTGATTGAATTTTAAAAAATAATACATAATAAAATTTGTGCATTAAATATTTATTATTAAAATTTTCATTTGTATAAATGATTATAAAATTAATAATTTTAAAAAATAAATTATTAATTATAATATAGAAAATTAAATAAATTTAAGTAATATTTAACTAATAATAATTTGATTTAAAATGATCCAAGAAGGTGAAGGAGGTGGCGAAACAGAGAGGTAAAAACGCGGCGCCGCATGAGGCAATAGAATGTTGGATGCGCGATAATATCGATCACCACCTCTTTCTGCGTCCGTGTGCCTGTATGTGAGGTGGGCTTAGAGATAATCGCAGCCCATAATCTTTCGTCGTCCATGGACTCCAATTCACAACAAACAGGTTCCTTTCTTCACCTTCTGCTTCGCTAAAGATTTATGCATTTTAGTTTATCTTCTTCAATTTATTTTTCTGTTTCAATTTTGCATTTGGAGTCCTCTTTTGGTTTCTCTGTGTATCGGATGGTCCATCGCTGGACTCTATTCGTTGCTTGGATAGCATAGGTTTGCTATTTGCTTTATTTCACGCTTACTTACATGAATTTTCTTCGGTATCAGACTGAGGATCATTGATTCGTGACTTTGGCCATGAAAATTAAGGAAATTCCTTGCTTTGTGTGTCGATGACCTGCCTGAATTTTCTAATTCTTTTTTTTTTAATGGGTTTCTAGAAGGCACCTTAGCTAATTGAGTTTTTGATGTACTTGTGTCATCAGGCTATTTGTAAGGGCAAACACGTATATAATTGTATATTATTTGATCCTGAATTATTGATCCTGGTTTCCTTCCTATAGCAGTTTGGAGAATCTGTATCTTCCCATTCACTGGCATTGTTTGTGGATATGTGTATATATATGTGTGCGCGCGCGCGCACGCGCTCAACATGTTATATAATTATTGGATATATATTCTCCCATTGCAGGTAGTAGTCCTCCTGCTAAACCTTGGGAACAAGCCGGGACCTCATCATCTGACCCTACACCTTTTAAACCATCAACGCCTGGCAGCACCAGTGATGTAGTTGAGGCATCTGGAACAGCAAAACCCGGTGAAATTGTTTCAGCTGCTGATAGGAATACAATTGTGAATAGAAATTCTCTTGGTAGGCCTGTACCGACTAGGCCATGGGAGCAGCAAACAAATAGGAGCTTATATGGAGGTATCTTTTGATCTTTTTTAATGAGCTTACGTCTGCACTTCTGCAGGCATGTATTTAGGCATGCTTGTGGTCTTTATCCAATCTGCTCTTTCCTAATGCAATGGAACTAGGCCTAAGAACATGTTTGTGGACTGCATTCAGTAAATGAAATTGCAGATCACCGCAAGAAAATCAGCCTTGTTGGTCTGGGAGTGATTTGCCGCTTTCTTGGTGTGTGTATGTATTTGTTTGTAGATGGAGCTTATTATTTCTATGTCCAATGCAGGCTATGGCTCTGGCCTAAATTATAATTCTGGATATGGTTCTGGAATGTATGGTTCTTCATATGGTGGATTTGGAGGGTCTTATGGCGGTGGCTTGTATGGAAACAACATGTATAGAGGAGGTTATGGTGGTCTATATGGAGGCAGTATGTATGGTGGGGGAATGTACAATAGTGGTTTTGGTGGTCCAATGGGTGGTTATGGAATGGGCACGGGCCCATACGGTGATCAAGATCCGAATAATCCCTATGGTGCTCCATCATCTCCTCCTGGCTTTTGGATTTCTTTCCTTCGAGTGGTAGGGAATCTCTTTTTCATCTTTTATCCTTCTCACTCTCCCTTTCTCTATAGTTTTTTGGCCAAATATCACCAGCTTGATGCCTGAGCTTTTCATAAAGGGGAAAGCTTTACTTTTTTGTGAAATTTCTACATTTTTATTGCATCATTCCTTCAACTTTAGATAGTGGTGGATTTTGCAACTAAATTCTGATCTGGAGCGCTAACATATTTGAGATGAAGGGAATTTGAAAAGATGGTTCATAACATTTAACTAATAAAATAGTTTCTTATTCCCAGGTGGGAATGGGTTTGACTACAAGGAAAAATGCAGAAAATGCTTGCCCACATTTCTCTTCGAATGTAGGATATTTCAGTAAGAATCATTCAATGGACCATGATGAGAGTTTGATTATTTCAAGCATGATTTTGTTATTTTAAATAGTATCTTGATGTTCTATTGCACATTAACAAGTTGATCAAAATCTTTGTCATGCCAAGTTATTTAGAATGAGGAAGTAAACTTTTTGGAATTAAAAAAAAATTGATATTCAATTTGGACAGATTGTTTAATTTGCTGTGTAAACTAATATTTATTCGATTCAGGTTGCAGGCAATAAATGCTTGCTAAATATTCCTAATTTCCTGTTCTCTTTGAATATAAAATGTTTTGGTGGGACTTGGGAGTCGTCTGAAGCATCCTGGAGTTTTATTTTTTCAAGCAATTCATGGTCTCTTTATGTGTTATTAATGAGTTTTTGTTGTCCCAGACTATTCTGGATGAGGGGGCAAACCTTTTAGGCTTAAAAAGAAGGCACACTTAAATGAATTGTTCATTCATATGTATTGTTTAATATTCTATCGAAAGTAATAATGGATAATTTGTTTTATGGAATAAATAGTGCTTTTACAACCTGCTAATGTAAATTTGTTATCATTTGGTGTGCAATGATGGCAGATGCAAGGTGTAGTGAACTTTTTAGGCCGGATATCAATTCTGATAGACCAGAGCACCCAGGCTTTTCACATGTTCATGACAGCACTGCTTCAGGTTAAGCTCTTTTCAAGTATTATTTACGTATCCTTTCAGTAAAAGGGATGTAATATTAGAATGAAATTAATGTTTCAATTAGTGGAACTGAATGTAATCTCATCTGAGTTGGGGCATCAGAATTAGGTGTCACATAATGAGTCTTGGCATTTTCTTGTGCAGCTCTTTGATCGCACTGGCTTATTGTATGGAGAGTTAGCCAGATTTGTTTTGAGATTGTTGGGAATCAAAACAAAGCCCAGGAAGGTTCAAGGACCAGGACCTGATGCACTTCCTACTCCTCACAATCCCCACGGGAATCATAACTACATCGAGGGTCCTAAGGGTGGTCCAAGCGGCGCATGGGATAATGTATGGGGAGACACTGCTAGCAATTAAGCTGGGAATTTGCAATTGACAAAATAGGAAACAAAATAGAATTGAAAGGTATGGTATGCAAGGAGTTTCAATGGATGCAAAGGTGCTTGGTTTGGCTTGCTAAATTGCATCTGCTCTGTTTGCTTGAAATAAAAATCTCTCGAGAGACCGGCAGCATCCAACATTTGTGCCAAAATCTTCCGGCTGACTTTGTACCAAGGTCTCCCTAATGTAGAAAGGGGAAGATATCACAGTGACCCACTAAATGTTGGAAAGAAGAGATGTTTTGATGATTGGAAACTTTATATTTGAATAAATGAATTATCATTCGGAGCAAAGACTGATAGGCTTGTGTGCCTTTCAAGTGAGTCATGTATTCAAAGCAAGTTATATACGAAGGATAGTTGGAGCAGCTTCGGATTTCCTGCATCTTGTTATGTTACTAAAATGGAAATGTTCTGTTGAAGTCGTGTCCAGGCTAACCAAGCATGGGGTGCAGGGAATGAGGTGAGGACTTGGGACTGCAGCTTAGAAGGGTTTTTATTTTATTTATTTTGAACTTAATTTGATAATTAAAATATTTACATATCTTCTCAAGAATGGAAAAATCAAAATCCTCATAATTTATTTTCCTTTGTTTCGTCTTATAAATTAAAAAAAGAATTCCTGTAAAAAAATTCACCGCAATGGTTAAATGCAACAATGAAGGGAGGGAGGGGGCAAGCCTCCGAAAATTATATAAATATTTTAAACATCCAATTCGCAGCTAATGTAATGATTTTGGTTTGAATATGGTCTAAAAACATTAATTATATACTCAATGAAGACCTTTCTCTGCCAGCTTTCTAAAGAGAGGAAGTTCTCGCTTATCGAAAAAAAGAGAGGAAGTTTTCTGTGTTTCCTTTTTTATTTCGTTTCCAGGAGCTCCGTCACCTTCTCTTGCTTTTGGTGTGTGACTTCCCTCTGCCTCTTCCGGGCAGGGTGGAAGCTCTTCCTCTCTACCTGGTCTGTGGGTTTTAACCCTTATTGGGTAGGGACTATAGAGAATTTTTGGGTTCGTAGGTTCAAGACTAAAGAGGGGGAGTTTTCCATGGATGACATGTGTCCTTCCTTCTTGTGCTGTGATATGTTCTTTTCTAGTATTTTCTGTTATTTGCTCCATTTGTTACTGGTTATGGCTATTTGCAGGTAGAAGTGAGATACTGTTCTAAGTCTAGTACTCTCAGGGACATATCAGCACCATCAATGGGTTTTGTAGTCCCCTTGGGAGGATGAAATGAACGTCAAGAGCTTTGTCAAGCTTACTTCCTTTACCCCACCGCCCATGGCTCTCTGGTTTGCATGCGATTTCTTTGGATCTTGTCTCAACTCGCTGGCATCACTGGGCATAGGGGACTCACTAATCCGGTTGAGCCTTGCATGTCCCCTACGCTTCCCTCGTCTTTATAGATCCTGGTGGCGGTACTTTGTTGATATCGACGATCCTCAGCTGCGCGATTATGCTTCTTGCCTAGTTAGGATTTTCCAGTTTTGGGCTTCGGCCATTTGGTGGTCTGGATGTATAGGATCCCTGTTTTAAGTCTCGGGTTAATGTTTGGACTTGGTCTTCATCTGTATGTGCTTGCTGGTAAGGCTTGTGTTTTAAGTCTTTATAATGAGTCTAGCCCATATAATGCTACACTTCATCTAATGAATATTTCTATCTTAGATTAAAAAAAAAAAAAAAAAAAACGTTGATCAATTTCGATTGTAATTTTGATTAAGTTGATTCCAGTCCGATTTCAGGCCCAAGCTCAGATAAGGTTGGGTTTTAGCATGCGATGATCATTTCCGCTACTGCCCTCGTAAATGTTTTTGTCTGGTCATAGGCTGATGGGTTTTTTGGTATTCTACTATTCTTGTACGAAATATGATCACAATGTGGAATACTTATCCCATAATGGAATAGCTATTTCAGAATTGCAAATATTTTAGTTGAAAATTCAAACGTATAGCAATTAGTATATAAAATAAGTATTTTTAAATTATAAATACAAATTCCACAAAAATAATTTACTATTCCATGAATCAAACTAATTAACAGAGCATAATTATTGTAGCAGTGCAATATAAAGTAGCAATCATCCACTCAATGACTTCTGAAGCAGCCCCAAGATTTTCACTGTTCCAGGGTGAGATGTCTCGGGCGAGAATTCATACCACAATACATGTAATGATATTCTCAATGCCGTCAATTAACCTGTCCAACAGTTAACATTCATCAACGTAACCAAACATGTAGAAATATGTAACAAAATTTTGTTTTTCTCTGAGAAAACTCTGGCTCCTTAATTGGCTTTCAGGTATGTGGAAACAATTTCCATCTTATAGGGTATTCATGGGTATTTCATATCAGTTTAGAGGGGTTTAAGTATCACACATCATTATCTAATTGTCCAGTCAGGTCCCACACACATGATCTCTTCTTCCCTGATCTCAACGTTACCTCTATACAACTTGAACAACTCTATTGCAGTAGAAGATAATCGACAACACTTGCTAATATATAAAACTGAGAGCCTTTTGCACCCTTCTCTCAGAGCCTGCAGTCCATGATCAGACAAATTCCGGCAGCGATTCACATGAAGTTTCTCCAATTTTTTGCAATTGGACCCTATAGACTTCCATCCTGAAATCATGACTGAATGACATAATGCCAAATTCCATTCTTGGAGCAATGGGCAACCCTTTGCTATTGCCATGATGGAGTGGTCACCAACAGTTCTGCACATCCGAAGGTTGAGAATTTTAAGCCTTGTGGCAAAACCTGAACCAATTGCTGCCAAACCATCTTCATGAATGGAACAGCTTATACCAGACACATTTAAATACTCAAGCCCACCTCCACTAACAATTCCCATTATCCCTTTTGTTTCAAGGTTACAAGACTCAGCATCTATATAAGCTAAAGTTGGTGAACAACCTGTAAGACCAATACCATTTATTTCCCTGCAACAAGACATCTTAACCGTTTGAAGCTGATGGCATGCTTGAGAAAGAGCTCTCAGTCCAGAGTCAGAAACAAGTGGACAGTATGAAAGATTTATTTGCTTCAAAGCTGGGCAACCATTCGCTAGAGCTTCTAACCCAACATCAGTAATATTGCATCGGGAAAGATTAATAACCATTAGAGAGGGGCAACCAGTAGCAACCAGGGAAAGTCCATTATCTGTGAGTCCAAAACAGCAATCAAGATGAAGGGAGAGCAACTTTGAACCATACAAGTGCAATGGGGTTAGGCCTAAATCAGGTAGCTCAGTGCAACCAGAAAGTGACAAGTAGTGCAAATGCTGAAAACGGGTGAGCAGCTTATGAAGATGGTAGGAATCAATACGAAGGCTAGTCTGAGATGATGAAGCAAGGTTGTGCGTGAATGAGGATTGAAATTGTAAGGACCGGCGGCTCATATTTTGTATATTACACCAGTGACGGCAAGTTAACCCAAATGATTCACGATCAGTACTAGAGTCAAGCCATTGGAAAATAATAGTAAGGCAATCATCGGGCAGGTGCATCACAGAGGTAAGAACATCATTTGAATGATCTTCCATGTCAAATTTTTTAGCACTCATGTGAAGGCTGTAAAGCTCGGATCTTTATGGCAAACTTTTTATAAGCTGAGCTAGACGAGCTGGGGGAATCAAAACCACAGAGAGCAGGAGAATCGCCATAACCATAACCTATATGAACTCCACATTTACGGCAAAGAAGTTTAGTTTTTGAACGATAGCGGCCCCAGTAGAAAGGAAGACAATTTACCTCATCAACCTGCGTGAACCGGCTAAGATCAACAGACAGGAAGGAGATAAAACCTTTCTTTATGGATTTGTGATATTCAGAACCTATGTTGGAAGTGATTCGATTGGAAGATGTTAAGTTCAAAGGGTATCCACAAGACCCACAGCTGCAAGGAAAAGGGAAAAGTTGTTACAAACAAGTATCAAGAAGCAAATGACAATATGCAGCATCAAGAGAAACAAAAGACATCACAAACATTTCATAAACATGACAACTAATGAAGATCATATGGACATGGCAGAAAAGAATATTAATTTGCCACGATGTTTTTTACTATCAAGTAATTTGGCTCTTATTACCTTTTCATAATATATTGGTACTTCAAGACCAATCTGAATTCATCAAAAAAAGGGGTAGATATGATATGAGAGGAGACCAGGTTTGCATGAACAGAAAGGTTCTGAAAGGTAAAGATTGCAGAATAATGAAACAATACTTTCTCAAACCAAATATTTTATTCCTGGCAGAATGAAAAATCAGTTAACAAACAAGGCTAGAGAGGAGATGAAGGGGCACACTGGACCTACTTTTGTAACTAAACAGAAGGCAACTACCCAAGAAAAGCAAACAATGAAAAATAAAGATTAAACTATCAAATCATAAAGCTAAATAGGCTATATGGTATAGAAGTTCAAAGGAGAAACAACCTAGTAGTACTTTCTCGCTGCAATTTAGTTGGCATATTGCAACAGTAGTTGCTTGAAATGTTGGATATCTGTAGTGTTAAGATGTTCTTGAGTAAACCTCTATGTCTTCTTATATGTAAAAAGATTTTGACTAGAATCTTAGAAAGCAGTGGTTAAGACCAGAATGTGGGTTGGAAAATCTATTGCATCCTGATAGAACTCAGAATCAACCTTAAAAATGTGTGAGCCAAATATTGTTTTTACATTAGAACTACAAATTTTGAAAAAGAAATTGGTCAGTAATTCTTAAAAAAAAAAAAGAAAAAAGAAATAATGATGACAGCCAAGTATAAACTGATTGAATCACTATTTCCTTACTTAATCAGTAATTAAAGTGAAATGAAATTTCCCAAAGCATTGCTCAAAACTCAAAAGGGTTGCGGTTTTAAAATATGAAACAATAAAGGACACATAAAGGATCAAATAGCAATTTAATTTCCCTCATCAAGCGACATTATACTCATTTACATTGCATGTTAAACAAACTTAGCTAACTGTAATGTATTCTGATGATATACACACTTGTGGATTTACAAACAGCCACTTGCAGGTTCTTCCCTTGAGAAGCATAATTTACTACCGCATGAAGATTTAAACAGTATTCATTTTCTACAGTTTCCAAAACTACAGAAACATCAAGAATTGATTGAGGATAACCATAGTTAGGATCACAGAACCTCGACTGTTCAATTCATCATAAAGCAACAAAAACCTTTATAGTTCAATCGTTCACGCGGCTGCATTTGTACATAAGGTCAACAGTAGATAGGTTCCTACAGAATAACTTGAAAAGAGAATCTTATGTCAAAAGCCCTCATCAGGCTGTTGCAGATAAAAGTCCTTATTTTCAAAATGTAAATCCTAAAGATCCTAGCTCTTCATTCTTCAAAAGAGCCCATTGCAGTAGCATATAAAAAGGGAGTTGAAAGCCCTATTTCCATTCTGTTAAAAGCCCCAAGAAACCGCATCAAGAAATCACCCACCAAAAAGTCAACCATAAATTAGCCAAACCAGTTGGTGAGAATAATTGAACTTCCATTTAGAGAGGCCTCCAATTCATCCTAAACAGCAAATGCAGCTAACCCTCACTTCAAAAAAAATAAATAAATAAACACACACACAGACATTCTCAAGACTTCAAACTAAAGGATCTTCTATTGCCTCCTATCATTTCCTCTAGCAAAAGACTATCCATGAAAGACAAATGGTTAAACATGCAAAGAGAATATCTCGTTCCCTTTTTCTTTCTTTTCAAAATTACAAGTTCAGGATCTGTTCAACGGTAGAATTTCTTCTTCCGCCTCATATTACAAATCAATTCTATAAAATGCTGACAATTCTAGCATTCATCTTGAAAGCCTTTTAACAAAAAGAAGCAAACATCATCTTATGAACCGAAATCACCCACAGAATCAACAAAAAAGCAGAACCCAGATAATAAAATAAAGATTAAAAAGTGCAGAAAACTTTGAGAGGATCATTAGATTTACCTGTAAGAGACATCAGCTTGGGACATCCTCAGCTAGATGATCAGAAAATTGTATTCAGAGATCCCATCTGACACGAGTATAAAGAGTAGAACAAGTTTAATAGAGTGGGGTTTCTTTGTCAGGAGATGGAATGATTTTCAAATCTAGGCAAACTCCACCCGGACTCCGCAAATTATGTACGAGTGCGGTTTAATTTATAATATAAAAATTTGGAATTAATTATATTGAGTTATTTTATTTTAATTATTTAATTCTAATTTAAAAAATAAAATTTTTATTTTTAATTTTATTTTAAAAAATTCTTAATTTTATTATGTTTCTGAAAATTCTCTCAACTCACTGAGTCAAACCTACGCGTGTTGAAAAAGCTCATTATAGTGATAAAATACTCCATTAATAAAAATCAAGCACTCAACTTTAATAAGAGATAAAGAGTTTTTTTATCACTCGTAATAATTTAATAATAAATTATTTTATTTTTAATAAAATTATTACTTATAAAATTTATTAGTAAAAAATTTATTAATTCATATTTTTATCTATTTATTATTAATTTAAATTTTTAATTATTTTATCAATAAATAATTCTATTTATTTAATTTTAAAGCTCTATTTTTTAAAATTTTATTTTAATTAAATAATGTAATTCAAGTTTTAATTCATAATTACTTGTCCTTTTTAATTTTAAAAAATAATTTAAAATAAATGATTAGATTCAACCTCAATTTAATTAGAATTATATTAAATTTTAGGTTGTTTTAAAATAAAATAAATAAATTTTTAAATATTAATGAAAAACAATTAGTTAAAGAGGGACACTAATGATCCATAAAATTTTAAAATTTTAAATATTATTTTATTAATGTATGCTATTTTATTAATCCTAATTAAATAATAATAATAATTAAAATAAAAAACTTTTTCTAGAAGCTTCTCTCCATTCTATTGAAAAGTTTTCTCCTGACAACCCTCCGACGTACCTACCGTCGTTTCCCTCTTTCTCTTTTTTCCCTGGCCGCCAATTCATTTTCCTTTTACCCCTTTGCTCCGATCGTCTCCTTTCCCCTTCCTCGCAACAAGAAATGCCAACCATGACACCCATGTCGGCAGCAAAACAGCGAGAGAGAGTATCCAATACGGTATCTGATTGGATGGAATCCTAATAGTAATGGTTTAGTTAATATATAATTAAATTTTGAATAAATTTAATTTTGAAGGACAAAATCATGTTGGAGTTTTTTATGGTTTTCATTATCTAAATTTATTTATATAAATAAATAATTAAATATAAATATATATTTTTATAATAATATTTATATTTTTTTAAATAAATAAAATTTAAATATTTAAAAAATTATTAAATTTATATAATATAAATTATTAATTAAAAATATTTTTATATAAAATATTAATTAAAATATATAAAATTAAATGAATTTAAATATTATTCACAAGATAATAAATTAAAAATTTTAATTTTTTATTTAGAAATTTTTTTTAAATATACTAAAATTAAAAATTTTTTTTGATAAATTAAAATTAAATAATTGAAGGTGCAATTATTATAAGTTATTAAGTCACTTTTTGTATCTAATTTTATAATTTATTTTCAGATTTTATATTTTGTTAATTATTTTTATAATATTAATTACAATAGTGACTCATTGCCCTCGAAAGTCTTTGATTTATTCAACTACATTGTCATATTTGTATCCAATACTACTTGGTATTATATTACATGTAGTATGAGATAAATATTAAATTATTAAACTATTTCATATAATTTTAATATATATTTTTTAAATTTGTAATATATATATATTGTGCAAATTTATAGAAATATTATTTTTAAGTTATTTTATTTATTATTTTATATTTTTTTCATGTATTGACTAAAATAATATTTAATGATATATATAAAATATTAAAACTAAAGTGCAAACCTTAATTTTCCCCCTTTTTTTTTTCTCAACTCAATTTTCAATTGGCAAACACTAGTCTTGCTAAATCAAATCCTTGCTTTGCTCTAATCTCTAATTAGATCAAGTTAATTGTTTGAAATATTGCAAAACTATCATAAGTTAAAGTTTTTAATAATTTATTTTGAATTTAATTAGTGATTAGCGTAATTTTTATAGCTCGTTTCTAAATTTTGCTTTATATTTCATTTTTGTCTCTTAACTTTAATTTACTACTAAAAAATATTTAAACTTTAATTTTATTTTATAAAAAATCCTTCTAACTTATTTTAAAGAATTTTTAGTAATAAATTAAAATTAAAGGAAGAAAATGAAACAGGGAGTAAACTTGGGGACAATTACCCAAGTGGCTGAGATTACATAATCTATCCAAATAATCTGTTGCTCAGAACAAAATAAACTCTGCAGCAAGCTGACCTTCCATGATCGACAGCCATACATTTCCTACTGGCTATCTGATACTAAAGCAAAGGAAATGGCAATGCTTTATTACAGAACCAACAATGGAGGAGGAGAAGGTGAAGAAAGCATGCAAACCTCACTGTATAGTAGTATCATTTCCAGCCCAAGGTCACGTAAACCCAATGCTTGAATTCTCCAAGCGCTTACAACACAAAGGAGTCAAGGTTTCTCTAGTTATCACTCGCTTTTTTGCCAAAACTATCACCCATATTCCATCATCTGGATCCACCTCCATTGCCCTCGAAACCATATCTAATGGCTACGATGAAGGTGGTGTAGATGCCATAGTAAATGGCAAGGTCTACCAGGAAACGTTGAGGAGGGTGGGTTCCCAAACGCTTTCTGATCTTATTCAGAAGTTGAATGCTTCTGCCTTCCCTGTAGATTGCATTGTTTATAATTCTTTTATGCCTTGGTGTCTTCCAGTTGCCAAGAAATTTGGGTTGCATTCTGCTGTTTTTTTCACTCAATCTTGTGCTGTTGATATTATATATTATCATGTTTCTCGAGGGCTGATCAAACTTCCCCTTAGCGAGAATGAAACCTTATTGGCTCCTGGATTGCCTCCTCTTCAACCTCAAGATCTTCCATCTATGGATATCAACCTCCTGGTATGACATTCACTTTTTGTTGGAACTTTGAAAGTATTTGCCTCTTAAATGCGGATGTTCTAATTGCTATTACCATAAATCTAGCTTACTGCACTGGAGTTCTATTGGCTCGATGAGTATTGAAAATGCTTCAGATGGATGAGGAATACGAGGGAAATGTTGAGGTATGTGGTTTATTTGTAGTGTAAATGCATTAGTGCGAGTTGGGTAGTATTCCTTGTGTGGATGTGTAAATATGCAACTCATTCTATGTACAGGGAAATGGAGGAGATTTTTCTGTTGAAACAGCTGGGAGCAGGAGGCCTTTTCGTGCTCTCCTTGATGTTGGACTTGTGAGGACAACAACTGGGAATCGTGTTTTCGGTGCTCTTAAGGTATTCTAATGTTCTCCTTAAAACATGCTTTTCTGTTGAGCTTTCTCACTCCATGATGGCAATGGTAACAAGAAACTGCTTTCTTCTTTGATTAGGGAGCTTTGGATGGTGGACTTGATATTCCTCACAGTGACAAGAGTTTTGCAGGATTCAACAAGGAGAGCAAGCAGCTTGATGCCGAACTCCATCGGAAGTACTTCTATGGCGGCCATGTTGCCGCATACATGAGGGTGAGATTTATTTTGATCCAGATATTTGAAGGTTTTACCCAGCATGGTAATCTACATAGAGCCTGTTTAATTCTGTCTGGGTTTATACAGATGTTAATGGAAGATGAACTAGAGAAGTTCCAGACTCACTTCAGTGAGTACATAAAGAAAGGCATTGAAGCTGATAACATGGAAGAGGTGTACAAGAAAGTTCATGCTGCCATACGTGCAGATCCCACAGCAAAGAAGGCGGAGAAGCAGCCTCCAAAGCAGCATAAAAGGTGTGATTCATTCCTACTTGCCTCCACGCACTTTCACTTACTCATCAAACTTTTAGGGTATTCTAGAGTTGGTTATATGATGCACGCAAGGAAAACTTATTGGGACACAAAAAAAATAGCGTAAATTCTCTCTTTTCTGCAGAAAGCAAAACTATCTATGAATTTCTGCTAGCATTTTATAAAGAATTTTTAAGATATTAACGAGACATTTACAAAAGATATCTTTATGGTTTTGATTTTCCTGCAGATACAACTTAAAGAAGATGACCTATGAGGAAAGAAAGGCCAAGTTGGTTGAGAGGTTGACGGCACTCAACTCTGCTGCTGAGGATGATGATGATGATGAGTAAATAAGAGATGGAATTTTGGCTGTTTTCTTCAGCGTTGGTAGGATGGATAGGCTGGGGATTAGGTTACTGTTTGCAGAGAAATTGTGTTAATTTTATTCTTAAAATTAAATGAAACATTTTGTAGTTTCCAGCCAGCAAATGCTTTTTTCTTATAGTAAACGCACTTAATAGAAATATTAGTGGAATGGAAAGCCAAAAGCAGCGATTTTGAAAAGTGATTGCGGAATTTGTATTTGATAAAATGCCCTTACAAGCTTTGACGCCTGTGAAAAAGGGCTTCTTTAAAATTTAGGTCAGCCTGAGAATGTCCCGGATTAAAGGCACTGGACAAGAATAAAAGATCAGAAAAAAAATATTATTTTAAATTATATTAATAATAAAAAAAATAGTTTAAAAAAAAATCACCTGCTATTCAGAAATCCCTCAATCTAGAAATTTTCATGTTTTCAGAAATCTCTTGTGCCCATGCTTCAATTGAGGGAATTAAAAAAACATGAATAATTGGAAGATGAATCTGAACGGTAATAAAGTTCAAAGCACATCATATTTTTCCAAACATTAAAAAAAAAAAAAAAAAAAAGAAGAGATGATGTATTGAAAATGTTTGCTCAGAACTCGTCATTCTTCTTTTAATTTATCTACAAAGTGAAAAACATATTGCATCCAGCTCAATTTCAAGGAGTGGCTGCGTCCTCAATAACTTAATTCCAGCAAACATTAGTCTACTCATCATCATCCTCTGGATCAAAATCTCTAACCTTCACGTCCGCATCTTCTCCATATTGAATGCAGTTGTCAATTTGAGCCAAAACATATTTTATACTGTAACATTAAAACAAGCAATATTAACAATTATATGGATCAATTTTTGCTATTCAACACTGTTAGATATCAGATACTCATCAACATCCCATTTCCACCTATGCTTTTCTTTTCTTTTTTTTTTTAAATTGCCAAGTCATGAATTCTATATTTCAAAAAGGCGAGTAGAATGACCATTGAGATGTTCATAGCAAAGCAACCTTCTAATCTCAAGGCACTCAGACATCAGAAAGACCATAGCAGTCATTAGCATGTCATCACTACAACTGTCATAGGCCAAGGAGGCAAAATATCCCATAAGAACAAACAATAATTCTGTGTATGCCATCAATTGACACAAAGTTAACTCCAAAGTAGGAACAATAAATACAAGTGCAAACACCTACATGATATTCATCTAACAAACTAGTTCGTCAATGATAATTGTACAAAAACAAAATATATGCATAGAACTTCCTAATGGCTAATGCTTTAGACATATGGAAAAGATTTTGGGGATCGTAGAAACATAATTATTGTTGTTGTTCTGGACATAACAAGGTAAAAACTATTAATCCAAAAAGAAAAGCAAAATTGTCTTTATAAAAAATATAAATGATTGATTCTAAGCATATACAAGTGTTTTTAACATAAATAAATTAAACATTCTAAGCATATACATGAGAGAGAGAATACCTGCTTTCCTTCCTCAGGTCAAGTGGCACAAAATTCACCATGCTATACTCATCCACCTGACATAAAGTTAAAATTAACCATTAAAAAGTCAATAACTAAAGAAGCCTTTGGTAAAGATATAAAAATATATATCCAATTTCTACAAGAGGAAGAAATTAATTTTAAGTCAAATGGGAAAATATACTCAAAACCCTAATGGACCTCTAGGGTAGATTCACTATACCTAGCCTAGAGCCTCCCAGTCATGAAAAACTATTCTTTCTTTCTTCCTCTATTGCTTAATCACTTACCAGTTCAATCAAAGCTTTATTTAGCTTTAAAAACTGAGGGGCCATGCGTTGATTCAGTTCTGACAACAAAGCTCGAGGCTCTGGATTCAAGTAACTGAAAGCAGTAAACATAAAAAAAAATAGACATGAATATTCAAAAATAAAATGGTAAAACAGGCATACACAATAGGAAAGGAGCCTACTCTTCAACGTCCTTTTTGTTGGTTAAGAGGTCCATTTTGGAGAGGATATTAACATGAGGCAATTCAAGTTGTACCATTGCAGAAAGGGATGCCATACACCCACTTATAAACTTGGTCACATCTGTGATGAACTACACAATTACGAATTGTAAGAGAGTGATCAAATGAAAAGGCAGCATGCAACAAAGCGTTAAAAAGAAAATAAAAAAAAGGTAGAAGCATAACAAACCTGTGAATCAATTAAGTACACAGCACAGACATTGAAATTTTTACGCTTCAAGTGCTCCACAAAGTTCCGAAGCACCGGAACATGTGAAAAAAGTTCTATCTGGCCTATAATGAATATGATGGACATAAGTTCCATAACACCATTACCAACTAAAAGAAATATATAAAAAATTACAACAGCAAGCCTTGATCTTGAAGCATCATTATCAAATATTACATGTCAAAGCATGTGTTGCATATCATAAAAGTCTAAACAAAAGGGATAAAACAATGAATTTAGGAATCTTTAGATTCATTCTCAAGCTTTTTCATAAGAATATAGATGAATCATTACCTTTAAGACTAACGCCATTATGAAAATTAGCAATCTCTATTGTATGAATTTTATATAGTATCCAAAAGAAATGAGATCAGGAAAAAATATTGAGGTATGATACTGGTAGACACCCCTTTTTTTATTTATTTTTGGGATAATCTGTAAAGAAACCTTGATGTCTTCATTTTCACATACTTGTGCTATTGGGTAAGATTCAAAATGAAGTCTCAGTCACAAAAAGGTAATGACTTCTACCATAATTTGTATTCTGCATGATGGTGATCATGACAAAGAAAGAGTTGCATAAATAAGGTAAGCCACCCATGGTAAAGCTACCAACAAGTATGAGGCTTAGGCAACAAATAGGCCCCATGACTAGGACATTATGCTTAATAAGGCAGGAGGTTGAACAATGGAGCTATGTTTTTACTCTAGCAACAAGTTGCATACTCATTGCTGGGACATCTTCTCCATTTTTATGTTTAGTCTAGGCATTACAAGTTAAAAGTAAATAAATGGAAAAACTAACATTATTTTGGACAAAAAGGTCTACGCAGCTACAATGAAGAAACATTATTTTTAAAGTCGATAAAAGAATAATCAAAATTAAGTAAAAAAGGGTATCCCATACAAGCATCAGGGTGTATCAATTGCATCACCAGGACATGAATGCCAATTTTATCTCGGTAGTGCCACTACTATCCATACAAAATAAACAGAACACCAAATAAAATTAGAAGTTGACCATTCAATAATCAATGTGTTTGTGTTTTACTCCACTTATCTAGAAACAGGTCCACACATCTAACATGTCCATTAGAAAGTAAAGAACTCTCCCAGTAACAACAATACAGGAGGGAGAAAAGATCTACTTGTGTCCTCTTTCCCATCATTTGCACTTAATACATACAAGTGCTCTTCAGGCATATTTTGAATTATTGCATGCATGGTCCTACATAAACACACGAGGAAAATATGGACACACCTGGGCAGTCAAAAACTAGATAGTCATCATCAGTGTAATTATCCAGCTGTTCTGTCAACCAGTCATCCAAATTGTCTTCAAGCTCTCTATCATTCAGATTAAGGCCATTCAAATGACTCCAAAATTCAAAAGAATGGAAAAGAGCCCATTCTCATAATATTAAAGCACAAAGAAATGCCACATACAGAGCACACAAGAGGCAATTAAACTGTGGTACACATCTACGCTCCCACACCAAGCATAAGCTTTTTTATATGGAGAAGATTTCCATCTATGTAAGAATATTAGATAAAATGAACAAAGGGAAGCAATTTTTAATTAACAGTTAAAAGAATAAAAGAAGACCCAAGCAATTGATACAAAGATAAAAGTCAAGCAATTGACACAAAGAAAAAGGATACTCCATGCAATAAATAAGAGCTCCATTGGGACCAAGACCAAGTTCCTCCATAACATCATCCAAGGAAATGAGTTCCCTGATATCTGCGAGCAAACATGACTTGAAGCTCCAAAACATAACAACCTTCGTCATCAAGGAATCAAGCACGTAATAGATAAACTCAACTCACCCATAGCCACAGGATAATCAAAATGTTCTGCAGCAGGATCTAGGTTCACAATGTGTATTGACCGCCTGACTGTTTCACAATGTTGGTACAAACTAGAGCAATAAGTGGACTGCACAATAGGAAACACATACATAGTCACTGGAGTGTACAACAACACATCATAAATAATAATTCTTGCAAAAGATTGAAGAACTCTTCTAAAACCCCGATTAAGAAACCAAGACAAGAAAGGGCCAGAAGTCAAATAATTGAATAATGGGCAAAAACAAGCGAGTAATAATAGCAGAAATGTTATGTTCATATAAAAATCACCTTTCCACTGCCTGCAGGGCCAATTACAAGTTGTGCATAGCCCATTGTAGCTTCTTCAAACTTCTAGCTGCACTAATCAGGAGCAAAGAGAGCTGAATATCCGGAAATATGAGATAATTGCAACGGTAATATAAGCAGTACACCAAACACCAAAGGCAAACAACAACTGCAGGGTATGAGAGGAAGCCATTAACAGCGCTGTGAAAGATCCAACATGATAACAAATATAAAATTGATTTCAAATTTTCCACCAAACACTATTACAATGAAATTATAAACATTTATAAACCAACCAAAGGGGTTGCAACTGTTAAATTACCGATAATTTAAAACAAAAATGGCATCAATCAACAGAGAAAGAACATGAGACGTAAAATTAAAGACTCAAATCGATTCGAAGCTTGAGTTAGAGGTTACCCAAGGAATGCAAGAAGATTGTAGATTGGGACACTAGGGCTGGAGTGCTAAAGCAGGAAGCTTTTTAGGAGCTTGACTTGAACAAGTTCTAAAAGTGACGGGAGAGACACGCCGTTTTACGTTAGGGCTTGAAGGGTGCCTTTGTTCCAAGAAGGCGGCATTTCAAAACGCACCGTTTAATCGATCGTTCATGAAAACGGTGCGTTTTATTGTCGTTAGTCATCGTATTAACCCACCCTTGGTCTTGGGTTTAATAAACCCAAACCACAGAGAGATTTCGATTACGGCTCCGGCGAGCCTCTCCTTCTTCTTCTCTAGAGAAGTCTTCTTAGTTTGGTTTAAGCTTGCAGACAACCTTGCAAGTTTTTCCCTTTCTTGATGGGTTTCTTTTGGAATTTGCCTATCTAGTTCGATTCATGTGTGATCTTGAGATTGAGTTGCCGTCCAATTGTGACACTTAAGGCATGTTCCTGTGTACTAGAAGAGAATAGCGATATAAGAAAGCAACAATGGTTCGCTTGTTTTTGTCGGAGCCTAACTGGAAAGAAGATAGAGGAGGTGGAGATAGTGGGGTTTCCAAGCAATGGATATTGCTTTTGAACCAATTGGAATCCGTTATCTGGTCGTTGATGACTTCTGGGGGTCGAGCAGAAGCTCGTTTATGGCTATGCAATACAATAGCAGGCATTACTTCCATAACCTCTCGCCAGCAGCGGGACCTATTCGTGAACTTACTAAGAACCAGGCTTCCAAATCAGGGTTTAGCATCCCAGCTTTTGCAAATGATATTTGAAAAGAGGCCGCAGAAAGCAGGGCCTGTCATAGCCGAGAGAAGCTATGTGCTTGAGAAGTTCTTTGAAGGCAAGTGGGTTTTATAAATTATGAAAAGCTTCTAGTCTGAAAATGCATTTTATTGCATGTTTACTTGGTTGATTCTTGCAAAGCTTTCTTTTCTGAAAGAATTCGATTTTCCGGAGTCCAAATTGGCCCTTTCTCTATCTCTATATAGTAAATGTAGCTTCTGCAGTTGAATGCATATGATGTAAAACTGTTAACGTGCATTAATTCCCTTATGCTATTGTTTGATACAGGAAATCCAAAGCGTATAATGCAATGGTTTTCTAACTTTGCTGGTGGTGGTGGATTGGATCATAAAAAAGGTGCCAAAGCATTATCACAATTCGCATTTGTGAATCGTGATATATGCTGGGAGGAGCTTGAGTGGAAAGGAAAACATGGGCAATCACCTGCGGTGGTGGCTACAAAGCCTCATTACTTTCTTGATTTGGATGTCCAACGAACAATAGAAAATTTTCTTGAAAACGTACCTGAATTTTGGTCATCCAGTGAGTTTGCTGAGTCCTTGAGAGATGGTGATATTTTGTCCATTGATACTAAATACTTTGTAGAATTTTTTGTTGGCTTGATGTACAAAGAGGATTCAAATGTATGGGATGTCATAAGTGAGTTTCTTATGGAGGAATCTTTTTCATCTTTGTGTAATCGCCTCCTTATCAGTCTTGAAGAGAGGGAATTGCTCGCTGCTCTAGAATTGCTTCATAGATATTATAGCCTAAACATGGAACCTGTGGATTTTGGTAACTCATCTTGTTGGCTTGATTTTGTACTTTCCAAATTCAATGATTGTGAATCTCTTGATCAGCTACTTCTGTTAAATGCGGTTACAAATCAAGGACGCCAGCTTCTGCGGCTTGTGAATGATGAAGAGTCACAGGAGGAACAAACAAAAATCAAGGACATTGTATCTCAGATCTGCACTATCTCAAGCACTGCCAACAGCTTGGTCCCTTTTCTGAAGGAGTGCTTCAAGATGAAAACCATGGAAGCAACTAAGTTCTTGGGGCTTCAGTCTTGGGTTATTCATTATGCGTTATCGGAGGAAAACTGGATTTCTGAGTCCTGGGAATCTTTATTTTCAAATAATGGTATAAGTTTTCGAAAATCTGATAAATATGCAATGCTACATCATGATGGATTGTCGGAAGAAAATGACTCTGAATTGGATGATGGTGCATCAGTTAAAAGAAAGCATAGGAAGAAAAAGAAAAGTAGAAAAAAGAGGAGAAGGAACTTTGATGATGATGACATCTATGACAATGAGCTGCTGGATCTCCATGCATCAAACAGTCAGCTGGAATTGCAAACAAAGTCTGGAAGTTGGTTGCTCTCTACAGATGGATTTTCTGCATCATGGACCAATGTGAGTTCAATAATCATCTCTTGCAGGAAGTATTTAGATTCTTTTACGCAGTTTTTTTTACCACTGCACTCTATGCACTTTCCAATTGTAGGAGTTAAGAATGTTTTATCATGATTGACTAATATATTGTAATGTAATTGAAAATATTGTTAACATGTTCGAGAGGCTTTTTAATATTAACCAAATGTGCCTTAAACTTGTCAAATCACTTGGTGTTGAATCAGAATATCAGATAATGATCAATAATTATTTCAAGCTAATCCTGGATTTTTCCATATTGAGGCTAAATTGCCTTTCGTACCCATTGACTTAGCTGGAAAGAGATTAATAGTAGTTCTAATGAGTACTGTTATTTTGAGATTTTTGTTTCTAAAAGTTGTAAACGCACTGAAGCTAATATCTTTTCTGATAGTTAGTCACCAGTCTTGCTAGTGTTTTTCATCATTTCCTCTTGCCTCTATCTTGTAGTTGTGTGTAACGAGTACTGATCTTACTCTAGGTAACCAAGTATCTGAGTAACAGTGTACTTATAGATTATCTGATAGTCAATTATGTTCTGCAGGTGGACTTGCCTGAACACCTCTCAAAGTTTTGCTTTTCTGTGTGGATGAAGTGGGTTTTTGCTAAGTGATGCAACTTACTTCATGCAGCCTAGGGTAGGCCATCAGACATCATCTCTAATTTGCTATCTTGATCTTGTTAAGAGAACAAATACAACACTAAATTCTTTTTTTCTTTCTCCCTACTGTTTATGCCACTTCACAAAAGACTTACAAATTGCAGATGCAGGAATGGTTACTGTGGGAAGGTTTTATGCATTTTTTAGTTTCATTTTTCTTTCAAACATTTAAGATTTGATCAATCAATTCCTTCTCAGATGGTAAATATTGGGTTGAAAGCAGAATTCTTTCTGCTGCACAGACTTGAGTCGTGTCTGCTCAACTGATTGATTCAGGATCTGCTGATTTTGTGGGACGTGTTCGTGTGTGTTGGCATTTTGCTAGACTAGACTACTGTTTCCAAAGGTTTTTAAGGTTTGAACTTTGGCAGAAAAAATTCATCTGCAATTATTGTTCTCATAAGGTTTGATCCTGATGCTTTTCTGGCTATTTTGAGCTGCATATACATTTGAAATATCCCAAGTACGGATTGCTGACATTGTCATTTTACAACTTTTTTTTTCTCCTGTGGCTTGGTTTTAGTCTATAGACCTGCATGCTGAACAGCTTGAGATGGGAGAGCCAGCCTGCACACAAAGATTTGCAGATTCACAGATTGGCCATCAGATTTTGCAGACTAGAAAAACACAGATTTCTTCCCCGGTGATGCCATTTTTTGCTAGGAATCTACTTGCTCATATGGTTGATCATAGAGATGGAAGTGAAAAAAGTTCAATAAAAACCAATTTTGTCTATGGAATTGAATTTCTTGGAATGTCAAATTATTCATAACTAAGCAGCGAATCTGATCGTATAAGTTCCAAGTCTCGATGTGTTAATGTAACATCCCTGCTCCAATCGATCCAAATAATTTTCAAAGTCCTAAATCATCTGACCCAAAGTGATTAACTCATGTTACTATAGGAGTCGGAGTGAGGTTATAATATATCCTTTTTTAATATCTCCTGTCCCTCCGATGTAGGACTCTATCCCACCACCAGGTGGTGGGATGTAATAATATCTCTCATTAAATTTTGCATTTGTTCTGCTACGTTGGTTGTGTTGTATTTGATACAATTGCTAAACCAGGATTGGAATTGGATCTTCGAGCATTGTGGTTCGCTTGTGTTTCACTTGTGTCTCGGGTGGTTCCATCTAGTTTCTAATACATTGATTGACCATAACTAATAAAAAAGGGGATGCTGCTAAAATGCTAAAATTTTAATATGCCTATGTAACACAATTAATGAGATGGAATGTATAGGATCTATTTTTTTGGATCTTACAGTTAAGACGGCTTAGCTGTGAATTGGGATTTATGAGGGAGATCATCGACTCCAATTGTCCAAACTTCAGTGCAACTATTCTAAGAAAGATTTACTGTCAATATTCTCTCAAATTTCATAATCTATTGTACAACTAACATAACCAACCTTAACTGACATATCCAGTGGTTGAATAAAGAATATTCTATCCTTTTTTTTTTTTTAATGCCTGCCATATTTAACAATACCCTCCCCTTCTTTCTGGTAGAAACAATACCTACCCTTTAGCCCATTCTTGCCCCGAAGGATGGTGAAACTCAGGGAAATTGCTGTCCGATAAAATTTTCATCCTCCCAAGTAGCATCTGCAGCAGACAAATTTTACCACTTGATTAAAAGTTGAGACACCTGAAGATAACCCTTCAAGGCCATCCTATGTCAGCATCTTTTCTAATGTTTACAGCTATATGACAGGTTTCGAAGAAGTATTTTCTCCTCAGAATGCGCAAGGGTTCAAACATCCACACATGATTCAATTTCATTAAGGCTAAAATAATGACCAGGACACCCATACTTGGGTTTCCAAGAAAGCAAGTTCCCCAGGAGGGCTCAACCAAAAGCATAAAATTGTCTAACAGTTCTTGTGTCTAGCCAAAAGAACTCTCTGCTCTACTACCGCTGGATTATTTGTGTTGTTGACATGCTTTTTTCCTGCTCCGATTGGTTCTTCAATCTTTCCTTTATTTTTCCTTTAATTAGAATAGGATGAGAAGGGGCAGAAAGATCAATCTGCATGTTTGCTAATGTATTTTAAGGAACTTAATTATAAAACCAAATCCAAGAATCTCTGTGTGCCATGCCAGACAGAGGTCCAATTCTGCAAATAAATGACATATACATTAATTATGCAGAGGCATCATATGTTGTGAATAATGACAACATCTATCAACTATTGGATAAGTGTACAACATTTGCCAAGATCTCAGAGAGCTTCATTATCTGGTATCCATGAGATTGCAGTTTCAGCAACATCAAGGCCTGCAAATACAAAAATAAACATCATAAAGGTAAATTGAAGTGCACCTCACATAACATTCCTACAAGCAATATTTAGCAATGTTGTTATGCATGGGTAGATAAGGAATGTACTGATATATGGTAGTTGGTAAATAAACAAATGGAAGACCGGAAGGCATCCTCATAGATAGAGAAGACTCGAAACAGTTTTTCATGCTCAAATAAACTCCACAATTACTGTTTGGACTCGTATTAATGCCAAAAGGCCAAATATAACTGTTAAAAATAAAGCCAAAATGTAATCCACTTTAAGGAAAGGAGAAAACATACATATATATCTTTCCTAGACCTACTTCAATGCCTTCAAAATAACAACACAATGCAGTTCTTAAATGAAACTGTTATGGAAAGTCAATCACTATGTTATGGAAAGTCAATCACTATATTATTTTTCTGTATATTTTGTATTCTGTATTCCTATTTAGGATTTCTTATTTAGGATTTCTTCCTAATTAGTAGAACACGATTATAGGAATCAATTGTATATATATACCCATGTACAGATTAATTGTAATCAATAAGAATCATCTCTTTCTACATGGTATCAGAGCAGGTCATCAATCTAGGGTGACTATTTGTTCTCACTACCCAGCTCAGGAGAGACCTTGATCGCCGACCGGCCGTTTCAAC
This sequence comes from Hevea brasiliensis, assembly GCF_030052815.1. Classification (NCBI taxonomy): domain Eukaryota; kingdom Viridiplantae; phylum Streptophyta; class Magnoliopsida; order Malpighiales; family Euphorbiaceae; genus Hevea; species Hevea brasiliensis. Next base: position 9,997,332 of record NC_079502.1, on the reverse strand, counting down.
CCCGATCAACATTGCCGGCGTCGTCTCAACCCCCTCATTCCACCACCGTGTGCTGTTGCCTGATCCAGTATAACCATTAAAGGACTTCTGAGGTTTGGCTCTCAGATCCTATTTCGGTATTTGCTTGATTTGTGATTTTGGGTTATTTTGCTGCTATAAGCACTTTGGATTAGCGTTTCGGTTAGTTTTCTTTGTCTCAACAAATGGCAGACAATAAGAATATTATTTCTGATGTGATTCCGGTGATGACTAAGATCACGGAACACAAACTTAATGGTTCGAATTACATGGAGTAAGACTTAGGGTCTATTTGCGTAGCATTGATAAGGATGATCACCTTACTAAAGATCCACCCACTGATGATACACGACAAACTTGGCTAAGGGAGGATGCTCGATTGTTTTTGCAGCTTCGGAACTCGATTCATAGTGAGGTAATTAGTTTAATTAATCACTGTGAATTTGTTAAGGAATTGATGGATTACTTAGATTTTCTGTATTCTGGTAAAGGGAATATCTCCCGTATTTATGATGTTTGTAAGGTATTCTACCGTCTTTGAGAAAGAGGATAAGTCTCTCACGGCTTATTTTATGGATTTTAAGCGGGTATATGAGGAACTTAATGTATTGTTGCCTTTTAGTCACGATGTGAAAGTTCAAAGAGCCCAACGGAGCAATCGTTGTTATGAGTTTTCTTGCAGGCCTTCCTTCGAGTATGAGGCGCTAAATCTCGATTCTCTCGATCGAGATTTCCTCTTTGCATGAAACGTTCACACGGGTCCTTCAGAGTACTCAATCTTCACAACAGTGCTCTTATTAGCCGTAATCCAAATGGACAACGGGGTAATAGAAGAGGAAGTAGAGGAGGAATTACAGCAAGTAATCAGCGTAATGGAGAGGCTAGTTCTAATCGGGACTCAAGAGGAGTCATTTGTTATTATTGCCATGAGCACAGCCATACAAAATATAATTGTCCGCAACTTCAGAGAAAAATCAGCGATCACGGATGGCAAATATGGCGTGAGAGAATTCTCTGATATCTTCCTCTGAGAAAACTATTTTGGTATCTGCAGAGGATTTTGCACAATTTTCCCAGTATCAGACATCTCTAAAGCCTACCAGTTCCTCTGTCACTGCGATCGCTGAGTCAGGTAAATCCACTACATGCCTTGTGTCTTCTTCATCCAAATGGGTTATTGATTGTGCGACGGATCACATGACAGTAATTCTAGTCTTCTATCCGCTTTTCTAATCTCACTTCCTCTCATTACTTTGGTGATGGTTCTACTTCTTGTGTCATGGGTTGCAGGCTGAACCCGACTTCTCAATTTCTTTGTCTTCTGTTTGTGTCTACCAAAATTCTCTTTTAATCTACTTTCATTAGTAAACTTACTCGTACCTTAAATTGTTCTTTCCTTTTTCTGACCGGTGTTTGTTTGAGGAGCTTACGACGGCGTTATTGGTAGAGGACGCGAGTCGTGGTCTCTACATTCGAAAATCATGTACGCGATCGCTTGTTTGCTCCAGTACCTTAACACCTCTTGAAGCTCATTGTAGATTGGGTCATCCTTCTTTGTCTACCATGAAGAAGCCGTGTCCTCAATTTGATCTTTATCGATTACTAGAATGTGAGTCGTGTCGGTTGCAAAACATCATCGTTTGCCTTACGTGTCTAGAGTCAATAAACGGGCTTCATCTCCTTTTGAGGTAGTTCATTCGATGTTTGGGGTCTTTGTTCATTACATCTCAAACCGGATTTCGTTATTTTGTTACTTTTGTTGATGATTACTCGTGTTACTGGTTATATTTAATGAAAAATCGTTACGAGTTGTTTTCTATCTTTTGTGCCTTTTGTAATGAAATCAAAACTCAATTTAATATTTATGTGCACATATTAAGAAGTGACAATGCCAAAGAATACTTTTCAAACAATTTCAGCCTTATATGACACAAAATGGCATTCTTCATCATCTTCTGTGTGGATACCCCATCCCAAAATGGCGTGGCGAAAGAAAAAATCGTCATCTTCTTGAGGTAACTCGTGCTCTTCTTTTCGGATGAAAGTACCTAAACACTTTTGGGCGGATGCGCTTCCACGGCATGTTTTTGATCAATCGTATGCCGTCTTACATCCTTAATGGGGATATTCCTTATACTACTTTGTTTCCTACAAAATCTTTGTTCCCTATTGAACCGTATTTTTGTTGTACTGTTTTGTGCATGATGTTCGTCACGAGTTATTAAATTGGATCCAAAATCTCTCAAATGTGTCTTCCTTGGGTACTCCGGCTCCAAAAAGTACCGTTGTTTCTCTCCTACTCTTAATCGTTATCTTGTTTCTGCAGATGTCACATTTTTTGAGTCCACTCCATTTTTTCCTCCATCATCTGTGTATGAGAGTCAGGGGGAGGAGGATGATCTCTTAATATATCTTGTCAACCAATGTCTAGTACTCTCCCACGGCTGTTCCTTACGTCTCTAGACCTACTCGACCTCCCGTTGTTCATGTTTATTCCAGAGATTGGAGATTCCCGACTCGGATCCTCCACCGGCTACTTCGTTGGGAGATCCTGCCTCATCGATCATGATTACGATCTAGACTTACCCATTGCTCTTCGTAAAGGTAAACGTTCATGTACTTACCCTATCTCTTCTTTTGTTTCTTATAATCAATTGTCTTCTTGTTCTCGGTGTTTTGTTACTTCTTTAGACTCACTATCCCTAATCATTAATGAGGCCTTTGTCTCATCTGGTGGTGTGATGCTATGAAAGAGGAAATAGAGGCTTTAGATGCTAATGGTACATGGGAACTATTGCCTTTACCCACCGTAATAAAGCTATTGGTTGTAAATGGGTATGTCTGATAAAGGTAAATCCTGATGGTTCTGTGGCTAGGTTAAAAGCACGCCTTGTAGCAAAATGATATGCTCAGACATATGGGGTTGATTACTCTGATACTTTTTCTCCTGTAGCTAAACTTACTTCTATTCACTTGTTTATCTCTTTAGCAGCTACATATGATTGGCCTGCATCAATTGGATATCAAGAATGCTTTCCTTCATGGTGATCTTCGGAGGAGGTGTATATGGAGCAACCACACAGGTTTGTTGCTCGGGGAGTTGGGTAAAGTTTGTAGGCTTGAAAGTCTCTTTATGGCTTGAAACAAAGTCCTAGGGCATGGTTTGGGAGATTCGGTGAAGCGATGCAGAATTTGGTATGCAAAAGAGTAAGTGTGATCACTCGGTATTTTATAGGCAATCTGAGTGGTCTAATTCTCTTGGTAGTCTATGTGGATGACATTGTCATCACCGGGATTGACTCTGCAGTATTTCATCTCTTAAAACCTTCCTCCAAACTCGGACCAAAGACTTGGGATTGTTAAAGTATTTCTTGGGTATCGAAGTTATGAGAAGTAAGAAGGGTATTTTCTTGTCTCAAAGAAAATATGTCCTCGATCTATTGACAGAGACAGAAAATTAGGTGCTAAGCCTTGTAGCGCACCAATGACTCCAACTTTACAAGGATAGTGAGTTGTTTGAAGATCCAGAGAGATACAGAGATTGGTAGGAAAATTGAACTACCTTACGTCACTCGTCCCGACATTGCTTATGCCGTTAGTGTGGTAAGTCGGTTTATGTCTTCCCAACCGTTGCTCATTGGGAAGCCTTGGAACAAATCTTGTGTTGTCCAAGGGCGCTCCAGAAGAGGTTTGCTATATGGTAATCATGGGCATTTGAATGTTGAATGTTTTTCGATGCCGAGATCTAAGGTTGACAGGAGGTCAACTACTGGATATTACGTTTTTATTGGAGGAAATTTGGTGTCTTGGAGAAGCAAGAAGCAGAGTGTAGTTTCTCGATCTAGTGCTGAATCCGAATACAGAGCCATGGCACAATCAGTATGTGAGGTAATGTGGATACTTCAATTACTAGATGAGACAGGTTTTAAGACCTCCCTGCCTGTGAAATTGTGGTGTGATAATCAAGCTGCTCTTCATATTGCTTCTAATCCGGTGTTTCATGAGCGAACCAAACATATTGAGATTGATTGTCACTTTATTCGTGAAAAGATTCAACGACAGATCATCTCAACAGGACACATCAAAACTGGAGAGCAGTTAGGAGATATTTTCACAAAAGCTCTGAATAGAGCTAGGATTGACTACATTTGTAACAAGTTGGGCATGATTAACATCTATGCTCCAACTTGAGGGGGAGTGTTATGGAAAGTCAATCACTATGTTATGGAAAGTCAATCACTATATTATTTTTCTGTATATTTTGTATTCTGTATTCTGTATTCCTATTTAGGATTTCTTATTTAGGATTTCTTCCTAATTAGTAGAACACAATTATAGGAATCAATTGTATATATATACCCATTTACAGATTAATTGTAATCAATAAGAATCATCTCTTTCTACAAACCTTACAACTTCTAGAGGCTTGCAATGATGCAAGGCCAAGAACAATGTAGGACTTGCCACCCACAATCCAGATGATGGGCTGGAGAATTGTTTCACCAAACAAGAGGTAGTGTAATAGCGAGTAGCTAATTTATGAATTCTAATATTACTATATAGGGAATTATTGGATTGTCCTTAAAACTCCAGTGAACAGACTCATGAACAATCTGCTTCACGTTACATAAAACTGGATCAAACTATGGTCCTTTAACTCCACTAAGAAGTCTTCGAAAAAAAAATCTTCTTAGGCACTGACAAATGTGAGAAAGACGAACCCTAAATAAATGGACAAAAGTGGAGATTTTTTGCAGAATCTCACAACGGCATTCTGATAGATCTCTCACAATTTGGTTATTCTTCTGTTTCATAATCACTATATATGATACTTTAGTAACCCTCTCAACCACACTGTTGTCTCATCACAGTAGATAAGTGAGAATTGGTTTTCTCTTTCTTGTGAAGTGTATATTTGTGAGTCGCGTAATGGCAACAACCAAGTACATGGGAACTATACAAGAGAAGCCCAAAGGACAGAACAGACAAACTACCAACTTTTTTGAGCCTGCAACTATCCAAGAAATCCGGGAAAAAGAAAATACAAGAAAGAAAAAAACATGAATCCAGCTGTACAAAAATATCAGAAACATAAGCCTCAGTCTTGCAAAGGGCCTAAAGTTGGCTCAAATTCCACAAGATGATGGCTAGATTCCCCAGACCCAAATGGGCAAACCGCATCATTGAGTCAACAAACAAAAAATGCCAGCATTAGGAAAATGATTTCTATGACACCCAGCAAAGTGCAATTGGAAAGAGGCATTCCTGAAATCTCAGCAGCAAAGAAAAAATAGTGACTAAGAATTTAGGGTGTGTAGGAATGAAATGGGTAAAAAGTGGCAAGCATAAATTGTTCAATTAAAGTGTGTCATACCTCTCAACTGAACTAACTTTCAATCCCAAACTATCAAGATAATCAGCAAAAATTCGATCCCATTCAAACAATCAACCAGTCACTCTTTATCCCAAATTCTCAATCATCGTGATTATTCATCTGATTATTTACATTTCAAATGAGAAGTTCAAAAGCAGAATATTTTAACAGTTAAAAACAAAATGTTGCACATTAACCCAGGAATTAGTTACAGGTACATGTTACAAAGATGAGACCTACAAATAATTTGTGTTGACATAGTAACCATAATGAGAGTAAAAGAACCATTTTTTTCCTACATCTAATAATCAATAGTTTTAATTGAATGATATATGACATATCAGAAGCTTACCAGATGAAAAATATAACGGCAGGCTAACATACATTGGACATGAGCTTTTTGAGGAATATACGTCTTGAATTATTGATCCAACTACACAGTCCCGAGGCTGTAAAAAGCAAGTATACAAATGAATTTTCTACATGAAAAGGAAAAAAAAATTAAAAATATATGTTATTAACTTATTGTACAGATAGGACAACTATACAGACACAGAAGTACATGAATCATGCCAGATTAAGGTTTTACCTAGAACACCAACGTCAGATTATTTTATCATCTAATTTGTCAACAATTGCCAGAAAAGCAGGATAAAAATAGGCGGGTATTCAAAAGAATTTCAAGATTAATCTATTGAAAATCTTGGCATCAAGAGATTAAGCACACTAAAATAGTAGATTGTTAACCTCACGTTATGAGCTATGCACAAATCAAACTGCCATAATAACTTTTTCTCCAGCCTTAAATCTCTACAATCTATAAACAATGCATAAATATATTCTTATCTAACTGGTTGAATCTAAGACTGAGTATATAAATCTAGGAAGCATAAATAGAAGAGTCTAACCTTGAAATCCTTGTAGAAGCACAAATAAAGTTCCTGTACAGCACCTTCTGAGCAAACCAGTGATGGGGTTGCATGGAAAGCATTCTCAATGGCAGAGACAAGACCTCCAAGAGGATATTTTTCAGTATTTGAAGGAATATATCCCGCTTCATTCAGTACTTTCTAGCATCAGATATTACATAAAACAATCAGTGGTCAATTGGATAAACCAGATATATTTCCAAAAAAGTACCCAAAAATATTACAGCATGAAATAACTGATATATGCACACAAAGATGACCTAAGATAGTGAATTCAACTTACATACATAATCCAAGTACTGAGAGATGAATTGTTTATAAAACAGATTTGCAACTACAATGAAATAAGTAAATCAAGGAAAGTTGGCAACAGAATTTGTTACCAAAGATAAAAACCTAAAATGGTCTAGGCACTAATTTGATTCACTATCTTGATAAAACTTTATGATTATGTTGTGAGGGAGTATTTAAGATCCAGAGCACTACACCATAATCTGCACTTTCTTTAATCTTGTTCTTCATCTTCTGCTATGATATTCAATATTATAGTTTGCGTTGCAAGTGAAAAAAGCTCTGTAAAACGCATCAAAAGTTTGTAGTTAATGACCAAAATTGGATTCCCACAGCTTACCGTGACATTATACTTAAAGTATACATTAAGGGCTGTTACAAAATAACTGTATTCGTCTTGGACAACTGGAGAGGAGCAAGTCCCATGCTTCTCTGCAAGAAGAAAAGGTCGCAAGAATTTTACAAATAAAAAATATATGCAAGATTGGAATTACAAACAGAAATCCAAATTTCATACAGATTCTTGAAATAGATACATGTGCAGAAAGTCCATCTAGTTACCAGTCAATAAATCATTAGAAATGATAGTGCACATGCAAGGGTGACCAATTATTCTAGTTGATCTTTTAAGGTGAAACGCCATACTATCCCAAACAGATTATTGTTTTCATGATTAGATCAAAGATATTTCGCAGTTTTGAATTAATTCATAACATTAAAGATCATACTGTAAAAATTGAACACAGGTATAGTGTGAAAACTTTTTTCTCATTACAAAACAAAAGCCAAATATTGCTCCCCATTTTGCAGAAAATTGATCATCAAACACAAAGTATGGAGCATACTTTTCTCCCAAGTCCTAAGTCACATGGTCTTTGTGCTGAAATCATGTCATTTTTGCCCTATTTATTTTTCTGCCTAACAGCCCAACAAAATCAAAAAGTTAATAGAAAGTAAATATGGTTCGATAATCTATTCATTTCAACAAATTAGTTGGAGAGAAGGAACACTAGCTTGCATATGGCCCTTTGGTGTCTATGGTCACAACTTTTTCGGATATGATATATGCATAAAATAGCTAATTTTTGCATCCCCATGAGAAGGAACTTGATAAAGAGGGCACTTCTTAGCACTCCCCTTCAGTTAATGTCCAAAAGAAAAGGTAAACTCTATAAGTAAGTCAATTATATCAGGTAAGTAAGTCAATTACATCAGGTAACAGAGCAAAAGTTGAAGATAGTTACCCCACTGCCAAGTGCCAATGCGCATTTCCCCATTTAGCCATCATGAAGCACAGAAAGCAAAGCATATTAGTTTTGAATAATGGTAGAGGATGATTTAGCAATAAACAGTGTCTATAGTTGGCAACCACCTCATGTGCCCAAAATGATCCTTTTGTACCATGACAAGTTGACGATGAACCACAACTTAATGATGGCCAATACTTCTTTAGACCATCAAGCAATGTTGAGATCTGCATGTTGTAATTTTCTTAGGTTCAATAAATAGTAAGAAGTTACAATGAAAAATTAAATCTAATACATGACACAAGACAGAACTATTTTTCAAAATATCTAGAGTAACCAAAATACAATGAATAAAGGCACACATACGATGTACCACCTAAATGTTTTATACTCTCAATTAGCAATATGCATAAAATAGAACATCACCATAATTTGTCAATAATTCTATCACTATTTAGAACTACTTCTCAGTCCCACCATACACCTTGAAGATGATTCTTTTCGAAAACTATTTCCTAATATTTAAAACTCCACCACATAGGCACAGTCTTATCTACATGTATCAGACAAGAACAAAAAAAGATGTAATACAAATTGAAGTATAATAAAAACATACCTCTTTTTCTTCAAAATCCGATCGCCTGCAACAGGCAGGCCAGGTTCCATCGTTATAGTCAGGCCACAGCCCATCTGCAGTACAAGTAAACAGCTAAGCAAATTCCTTTTTGATGCTTTCTATGCATTGAAGAGATGCGAAGGTTAAGTTACTGTCTTACAACAACAAGAAAGCCTAAAACTAAAGCCAAACTCCATCCATGATACAAAACAAACTTTTTTCTGGAAATGATTTAAGAGAGGAAAAATTTTGAGTAAAGACGCTGGCAGGTTGTTTCAATTTAAAAGGCCATGATGAAAACATAGAACAAGTCACTTTGAAATTTCCTAAAAATGAAAGGGATGATGAGCAACACATAAAAAGGCTGTTTCAAAGACTCTGAAAATAGATTTTCAAAAAGAAACAGAGAAAGCCTTCTTGCCCATGTATTTAACAAAAGAAAAAAGAACTCTAAAATGCCAGCAAAGCAGCCCCAAGGCCCCTAACCATCCATTTGGTCTTGGAAATAAAGACAGAGGAGAGTTTCTTAATGGTTTGCAACAAACAAATCAACAGAATAGTACTTACGGATTGTAAATTCAGTTGGAACATTTGAACTGGGAAATAAAACAACAGAGATATTAGTTCAAGTTGCAACGCTTAATTTGCACTACAAAATAAACAAAAACCAGAACACAACCCTGCTAAATGATCAGCTTAAAAATATTGATAAATGCTGCATCAGACTGATAACAATAATCAAAACAAGTGCATGCACTGAAACAAAAGAGGAGTATAAACATCTTTTATTTTAAATGCCGGTAACACGTCTGTCCACAAGTTACATATGCATTAACTTTTATCCATTATTCACTGAAAGTAATCAAGCGATCCTCTGGTTAACTTGATCTTATGCAAACACACACCTTTTACTGAATAAAATAGCAGAAGCAAAAAATATATATATAGATATATAAAAAGCAAGATTACCCAATGAAGACTAAATTTACCAACTCAAAGTTATCAGGATCCTGACTAAGCAAAAGGAGGTTCTACAGAGAAAGTTTTGAAGTGCCAAATCATGAAGTACAGAAAACACCATTCCAATTGACAAACTCTAGACTTAAAAGGGAATTCCTTTGGCCACATGGCCAGCCAATAATCGATCAAAAAAAAGAAAAAATAACAAGCTTTTCTTCTCATAGTCATTCATTTTATTCTTTCTATCAAAAGGGAAAGCCCAAAATAAACTGATACCTCAAAACAACATAATCAATTCGAATTTGAAACCAATAAGATATGCCTAAGATTCATTAATTAGATACAGAGATGGTAAATAAAAACCATGCAAGAAACAGAAGAATAAAAGGTAAAATCAAATGAACCCAAAAGAAATACCCTCGGCAGCAAGCATTAGAGGAGCAGCAATGGCGAGTGTGCTGGCAGTAAGTGCCAGGCCATTGCAGAGCCAACTTGAAATAATCGAACTCTCTTTGTCGTGGTCTCGCGCTAACCTCATCAACCATGCAAAACGATACCATTACGAGGAGGAGGAAAGCAAGCTGAAGATGAAGTAGTGTTGATTTGACAGAGAGAGACGCCATTGATTGAAGAAGTGCTCTGAATGTTACGGAGAAGAACCCGCCGCAAACAATAAAGAATAAATATTTAAAATAAATGAAAAGGAAAAAAAAAGTAGAAAAGGGTATAACGGTCATTGAAGCGTCAGCTGCAGGATAAAAAGCTCCCCACACAGAATATGCCTTTTCCGTTGACGTTCACTTTAGGGAGGGCAATGTGTGTCAAATTATGCAAACTACTCAATTTAGTCCCTGTACTTATTAGAAAATTCAATTTAACCCTTTTTTTTTTTCAATTTAACTCAAAATTTCAATTTAAGATCAAATTAGTTCAAAATTTAAAATTTATGAGTTAAATTTTTTGATTGTTTGATTTAAATAAAAAATTAATAAGTTTAGTTTTTTTAATTTTGAGATTAAATTTTTTTATTTATTGATTTAAGCTCAAAAATTAAGCTCTATTTCTTTATTTTCTTAATTTTTAGGTTAAATTAAACGTAAATCGAAACTTTTATATTAGATTGGATAAAAAGTTAAAAAATAAACTAAATTAAACTCTCAAATAAATAGATGGATGGAATTGAGTTTTAATTAAATTATTTTTTATATCATCTTATTAAGAAAGAAATGAGAGATCTTACTGTGAGTTTTAAAAATTTGTACAATTAATTATTATATTTAATAAAAATAAGAATAAAATTTTAAAAAAATTAATACTCATCTATTTTTTTTAAATGATAAATAATTATGAATAAGATAATTTTTAAAGAATAATAAATAAAAGTGGAATTGTTTTAATATATTCAATCAGTCAAATTTTAAAATAAATGGCTATTTAGTTATTGAATTTTATTATTATTAACATTTTTCTGAGCATAAATTAAATTATTCTATTGTTAGCTTTTATAACGATATTTTGTTTATGTATTATTAGCTACATAAATTGAGGGAATAAATTGAGAGAATAAAGCATTGTTATTAAACTCAGTCCACCTTAGTGTGTTGACTCTACTATAAAATTGGGTGGTTCTATTATTAAACCAAATAAGAAGTTAATTCAGGAAAAAAAAAATTTAAATGACTCGTTAATTGTACCATTGATTTATTGAACAAATAATTTTAAAAATTTTAAAAATATAAATTATATTGATATTTTAAAATTTATAATTTATAATTAGCAAATAAATATGATATTTATCAGCTATAATTTTTTTATTTATAGTAATAAAAAATTGTCAAAAATGATATGTTATTTTTTAGTTTTAATATATAATTAATAATTCATAAATATTAAGAAAATAATTATCCAATTATAATAATATTTTTATTTTACATATTGACTATAAATGCTCATAATAAAAATAATTCAATTATAATTTTTTTAATATTTTCATATAAATTTTAATAATATTATTAAGATATATATAAATATATTCTAATAAATATTGAAATATTAATTCTAAAAATAAATTTAGTTGATTAAAATTATTTAATTATACTAATAAATATAATATTTAATTAATATATTTAATTAATATTTTAATGATTCACCGGTTGAATTAATGATCCGTTGATTTGATTTCTCAGTATGATCAATGTAACGCCTTAACTTTAGGTAGTCTGTACATTCTACTGTTTCGGTGACTAACGTCTATTCGGACAGTCAGAATGTTTGGAACTATACTTAAACTAGAGTGAGGAGCTATAAATAAGCTAAATAAATGTCAAGTAAAATTAAAGAGGAATCAAAGAAATGGAATGCAAATGGGTTAAAGGAGCTGAGATTTTGGTGATGGGTGACCTTACTGAGAATTAACTGAAAGTTCAGTTGCCACCCAAACTCATGGGAAACCCTATGAGACATTTAATTATGACTCAATTAAATGATTAATGATAAAGAAAATGTTAAGAAAATGCAAGGAAATTAAGCCCACTGGTAAAGGTAATTATAACTTGATGAAAACAACGAAATGACATTTTGGTCATTTCACCCTCAGTGTTGAATCTTAACCTAAATATCAATAAAAAAGAGTGAGAATAAAACATTTAAAATAAATTAAAATCATGAATTATGTAGTGGAAAGGGGAAAAGAAAGAAAAGAAAATGAAGTTGAATTATGACATAAGCCTTACCATATGATGACATAAGCATGATTAGGCATGATGATAAAATGACATCATTAAAACTTTAATTCAATTACATGAAGATAAATACATAGCAAGAGACAAAATTGATTAAGAAAAACTATCTTCTTCCTTGTTCTTCTCCCATGGCTGAACCTCTTTCTTCCAAACCTTCCACAATTTTCTTTATTCAAAGCTTCATTTTCTCTTGATTCTCACCATATTTTCCATAATTACCTTCACTAAAATTTATCACAATACCTTGATTAAGAGTTTGGGAGTAAAAAGAAGACAAGGAATTAAAGTTTGGGAAGCTTTGAATTAGCTCAAGTTGAGGTTTGTGCAAATTCCATATATCTCTCATTTTTTAATCCTTAATATCATGTTAAATTGAGTTTTTTTTGCATGAAAAATTTAAGAAAATGATGAGTATATGAATGAGGTAAATTTCGGCAGCCATAGGGAAGGTTGGAGTTTGATAGTTTTTATTTGAATTAAATTGTCTAGAAGTGGTTTTTAATAAGTATACATGAGTTAGATGTTGAATGGTATGTGTTACATGAGATTTGAAAAGTGACAAGCTAGGGTTTGGTATGAAAATTTGGGAATTTGAGGATATGTTGATTAGTTGATGATATTGAGATCAATTGTTGACTATTTGAAGTACATTGAATGTGATTTGAAGTTAGTAATAGTGTGGAATAATGGCATTGGGAGTGTTATTTTTCATGCAGGGAATTTTAGACCTTGAGTACAGTGTGCTTTCATGATCATAAGTAGAGTTATGTTGCTTTAATTGGTGTGAGGCTAATTAGAGATGAAACTTAGGACATAATGCCACATTTTTATGAAGAGACACTGCTCAGAAACTGAACCTAACATGACCTAAAATTGGCTTGAATCCGGGTAACCACCTGTTGGACTTGGAAGAATGGCTATATAAACAGTAAATGTTCACATGGGCATAACTCACCCTAGGAAGGTCAGAATGACTTGATTCTTGAACCAATGGAAAGGTTGGATATAGGAGAACATTTTTCATGAACAACACAAAGCCCAGTTCTAACTCTAACCCAACCAATTTGCTAGACCAATTTAAGTCAACAATTCTAACTAGAACCAGAACTTGACATGAAATTCTGGACTTTGACCTACCCGACCAGTTTTAGCAAAAATACCATAACTCGATTCACAAAACTGCAAATGTAATGATTTCAAAGCTAAAATCTTCATAAGATATAGAACTACAATTTTGATGTTTTGACCAAAACCCAGAACCTAATGGAACCTAGATAATTTGCTAGGATAAATCAGTACTTCCAATCATGGATTTCCTGAACTTGAACCAAAATGCCATTTGACCCCTGGATAGTAGTTAAATCATAACTCCCACTAGAAAACTCTAATTGGGATGAGCCAAGCCGTTCTGGAAACTTAAGAAATAGGACTCCAACTTTAGTTTAGGAACTTGACTCAATTTTTGAGTGTAAGGACCCTAAAATGGGAATTGTAAACACTGATCTAAACCTAAAATCCTGAATGTTCAGGGTTTAAGAGTTCAGGTCAGTTAATTAGCCATAACTCATCCTACACAACCTGAAACT